>NW_024497408.1:1275759-1645839 GCF_017590055.1 Onychostruthus taczanowskii
AGCTCGGGGCGGGGGGAGCGCTGCGAGGGGCGGGGGGAGCGGGGCCGGGGCCAGGGCTCCGCCGGGCGCTGCGGGGCTCAGCCTGCCGGGGCTGCCCCAGGGTGAGCGGCGTGGAGAAGAGCTTGGAAAATAGAGCTGGCTGGTCAGCGGAGTTGTTTCTGAAAGCCGCGGCCAGGTGTCGGGCTGCGGCTGTTCGGCCCGTAAGGTGGGACTTTCCGAACCTGTTGTTCTTATTGTCCCTGAACAGCATCACTTCACGTCCTGCTCGGTGAGCTCCTTGCTCTCAGTTCCGCCAATGGAAAGCCCTGGCTATCCTTCCTTAACAGCTCGGTGTTGAATCCTTGGCAGTGCGTGTATTTCTGTGTGTATCTGCGGTATTGTTCTGCCTGTTGTCCTTTCACTTATTTGTCGAAACTTATGTTGACAGTTTGATCAAAGTGACCTTAGGCTCACTTTACTGAGGTCATTTTTTTTAGCACATGGTGTTAGGTCCGTATTGTTTTTCTGTATTCCATCATTCTTATTCCGGGTAAACAGCTGTTTTCTAGGAAAAACATTTGATGAATATGAGCCATAAGTGTTGGGATTTCCCCTCTCCTAGTTCTTTGTAATGTGTGTCAAACTGATTCTTCTTAATTTTTAATTCTCTTGAAAGCTTCTTAAGGAAGAGATTTTTGTCGATCTTGTTAGTTAGTGCAGAGTCTGTCACTGATAGGACCTTAGTGAATCTGCTGGGTTTTTTTTACACTGGATCTGAAAGAACAATCAGAGTTATTACGGCCAAAATCAGCTGTGATATTTAAAACTTATGTCCTTAGTTGGTGATAGCAAATCCGGTTTTTATATGTTTTTCAGTCCTGGTGGCTCGTAGTTTCATCAGTTTACTTTGAAAGTTTTATCTCTTTCTTGTATTTCCAAGTGAAAACAGATGGAAATGATAGGTACAAGTATTTCTGGAGTCAGCAAATATATCCCTGTCCGAGGTCACTTTTTCACCTTTGGAAAGTACCTCATACAAATATACAAGGAGCTTGACTTTGTGAAAGAAACAGCTTCACTTGTTGGACTTACTGGAAGGCATTTCACCATTTAAATGAGTGTAGTGTAGGACTAATGCATGCTAGAAAAAATGGCTGGTTGAAAAGAGCACAAGTAAATATATACATAGTGCAGCAAGATACCAAATAATAAAGAGTACTTTAATTTGATTTTAAGTGCGGTGATGTAATGCTTCAAATATGATCCTGATGGCTGCAGGAAGAGTAACTAAGGTATGTAACACTGGAAGATGAGGCTCTTTATGAAATATCCTGATTCAGTAGACATTACTGCCATTAACTCTTTACATGTTCTTGCTGCTTTTAGGCCTCTCCATGTTTCACTTAAATTTAAGAATTTAGTGCACTCTTGCAGCAAAAACTTTGTGTTATAGATGTGACTTCTGCCATAGAATGGATGTCGCTTTTGCACCTTCAAAGACAGAGTGAAACTGAGATCTGATGTGATTAGCAAGTAAAGCAAATCTGACTTTGCTGTTGACAGCTGTTTACTGCCTTAATGGTTACACAGGAAACTGAAGACTTTAATGGCTTTTATGAGGATTAAAAATAAAATGTTAGGTATATGATGAAATCTGTGAGACTATTTTGGTGTCTAGAAAAAGCATGTTGATTAAGCATCCTAAAGTAAGCAGAAGTGAGCATCTCTCACGCCTGTGTGCACCCAAGAAAAACAACTTCCTGAACTCAGGTTTCCTGTGCAAGTTAACTTCCATGTAGTTGAATTTTAAAAGGAACTAGACTGGTAAAACAATGGAAATTCTAATTCTTTTTATGTGGAACATAGTTGGGTCACCTGGGAGCTTTCATCAAGGCGTTTTGACTTCCAGGTGCTCGTGGAAGAAGTGCTGGCAACAGGTGTGATACTCCCTCTGGCAGGCCATGTGAGAAGGTGGAAAGCAGCAGTTCAGGGACTTAATGAGCTTGAGATTTTAGCTGTGTAGGATTGGAGTTAATGGTGGGCTTCTCCATGAATTTGCAGAGCCTTGCCTTGAATCTCTTTGTACGTCCAGCCTGAGGCAAGATTTCCAATTAACCACTATGCAGTTCTGAGCAATAGAATCCTGTTAGCTGCAGCCCTCCCTTGCTTGCAGCCTCCAGCAGCCTCCAGCTTCTGTGGTCTTGTCCTGGTTTGCTTGGGAAGCTGTTTTAAGGCCTTAAACTGCTGCTTCCAGGGAATGGGAGCCCTGCAGTAGAGAAATTAACAGGTAGAGCTGAGTTTTGGTTTGTCCCCACCTTGTTTAGACCATCTTTAGACATACCTGAGGGACACAGTAGGCAATATTCTGAAAAATAAAATGAAGTCAGCTTTAAGCTGCTGTGTGTGCTAATTTGAATATGAAATGAAACAGGAAGCAAAGAGTGAAAAGAAAATGCTGTTTAGTAAAGGAACAGAACTAATTTTTGCTGTGAAATCCTAGAATGTCTGGAAAAGCAGCATTTTTAACATCTGACTAAATATAACCTAGTTAGGCTCTGCTGTATGGAACTGCAAATCAATCAGTGGTCTGTTGAGAGTGAGACCGTAGGATGTTGATATTAATGACACACTTCCCCTCAGGACAGACTTGGCTACCCTGCAGGAAATGGGGTGAATACTAGGGTATAAAGTCAATATTTTGACATTTCAGATCACAGACTTAGAATATGTGTCTGTGGAGACAGTGAAACAAGGACCAGTGAATTACTTCATGATTTCTAACTCTTTCAGACTTTGAAGTTATTTACAGTTGAAACAAGCTAGATTGTATTTTCCTAAAATCTTAATTTGCATAAGAAATTAGATTTAAAATTTTATTTTAAGCTCAAAGTTGATATTTTTGCATGCATTCTTTAAAGCTAAGTCCTTCATATTCATTCTGTTTGGATGTTTTTTCCTGTGTTAGCCTTTAAACTGTGTAAGTAGTTGTTCTGCTTCATGCTGCTTATCTCTGAAGTCTGGGGTACACCACAAACTGCTGGGGGTAATTTTCATGCCTCGTGCACTTTGTCTCTCAAATCCTGCACTGTTCTTAGCTCATAAACACTGTGAATACTTCTTGCTTGTAAATCTTGGTACAACATTGTGATCAGTCTTAAAAACATATGTTCAAAATTGGGGTGGTGGAATTAAAGGGGGGAATAAGGAATAGGAGTTGCTGGACAGCTGGGCTGACATGGGGGAAACCGGGTGTTGATGTCAGAGGAGATGGACAGGACAATGTAAGGAAAGAGGAAAGGATAAGAGATGAAACAGTCAGGGAAAACACATGCTATGATCTAACAGACTTCTGGATAAGGGAGCTGTGAAAGGAAGGAAAACAAGCAGTTGGAGATTATTCTCAGCAATGTTATGAAAGTGTAGTAAGTACATGCTGTGGGTTGTGTGGCATACAACGTGGGATTAGGCTTGTTTGACCAACAAAAAGTCCTTCAGAAAGTACCAGGTATGTAGTTGGTTTGTTTCTGGATGCAAAGTAGATACTCAGCATTTGCACGGATGTTTCCTCTTTTGCATGGAATTCCAGTGGAACTGTTCCACAAAAGTTTATTTTACTCAGGAGCACTGTATTCACTTGTTGGAGCACCACAACTGATTTGCGGGTCTTTTGGTACACAGTTTGACTTTCACAACTGATAACTTACTTAAGTGTATATTTATCTTTATCTCACCCCTCTTTTTAGTGAAGTAAATATGAAAAAACAGATGCTCATAGCAAACCTCACCAGGATGTAGATCTTCCCTGTCCAGAACTTACTTGTGGAAAACTATATAAAAAAATCAAAGTATCCAGTGTTCTTGCAGCACTATTTGCTGCCAGCTTTGAAAGCTGTCAGCTGTTTCAGACAGTACCTTTGATAGCCTGGAAGTGGTCACTTGTTCCTTCATTACTTGAATCTCTCAAACATACTTTCTCAGCATTTTTAGTAAGTCTTGTTTTTCATTGTCAGAATTACCTGTAGTGCAAATGTCCAGCTATGGATCAGTGGAAGCATTACTGTGGGGTAAGTTAGATTCAGAGTTTACAGTTTGAAGCAGCAGACTGTATGCATGGTGTCTCTGCTGGGGGTGGTGAATAACATCCAGGATCAGTAGGCACATATATTTGTATCTGTAAGTCAGTAATGATGAAAAAAACCCCAAACAGATTCTCTTATCAACATCTGGATTCTGGCATGCAGGGAATGTTTTTCTCTCTTTACTTATTTCTAGTACACAGTTATTTACCTCCCTGTAGAGTGAAAGGAACTGCTTTCAATTCTGGTGACACTGTAGGACAAAAAGCAGAAGTCATTTGGGATTCCTTTCCTGCTCCAACCATTAGGACCCTGTTACTAAAATGAAATTCAACCTTGTTGTCCTAAACTTGGTTGCCTCACTTATGCCTTCAGCACTTGGGGAAGACTTGTGTCCCCAGACTAGCTTGAAAATACTTTAACCCCTTTAAATACATTTTTTTGGAGGAGAGCTGACTGTAGTCCCTGGGTATTGCAAACTGTGCAGTTGTTCTTATATTTGGGTAAAAAACAAGAAGAGAACTTTCCGTAAGGAAAGAAGTTTTTGGTTTTCTGTTAGCAAGAAGGGGGATGTATTATGAATTAATTTGGTGTGACATGTCAGCTTGAAGTTTTGACATGATTTGGTACTCTCTACTGTTAAAATTGATAATTAAAGGGCATTGCCATATTTCCTAACATGGTTTGAGAGCCTGGAAGAAGGAATATAGCACAAGGTAAGTGCACAGGTGAGAAGCATCTCTTAGAAGGAAGTTTCTAAAACCTTCTGCAGAGTTGAAGTTCTTGCATCAGAAATTACAGAAACATAGTTAATTTTCCTTATTTGCATGGTGTCCTGTGGGTGACTGCTTTTAAGTGTGGCTGGTTGTAGGGTTTCCCCTGTTGTACCTTAAGTAAGTGACAAAATGCTGCTTGGGGCATTCAGAACAGGGGAGCTACAGATGAAAAGTTCTATCTAGAGGTTTGCATGGCTTTCAGTCATCACAAATGGAAAGTACTTGCATGCTGAGCCTCAACAAATGGTCAGAGCATGAAGATTTCTGAGGTCCAGATGTATTCAGCAACTTGCAGAAATGGGCAGACTTACTTCTGCTCCTTCCCTTTCTTTTGTTTATGTGCTCATCTGACCTGTTGATGAGCCAGTTCTGCTAACAATAGGCACTAACAATAAAACCAAATGTAGGACAAGTATATGCTTCCCAGCTGATTTTACAAATCAAATTATCTCACCGTGTTGTCAGACAAATCCAGGGATAAAGGAGTGGGTGGGTGACTGTGAGCGTGTGACTGATTAAAGGGGCATTGAGGATAATAAATTGAAACAGGCTCTTCAATTAATGGTAAGATCTGTGTTGCCCCAAAACTTATATTCGTTATAAAAATATAGTTGAGACAGAGTGGAGATGGCAGCTGAATTTACATATGTGTTCCTACACAACTTGAACTGACTCATGGTGAGTTAATTTTTCTTTCAGATCTTTACCTTCTCACTGAAAAGAGCAAATACAAAATGTGACAGTAGTAAATTCTAATGTGTTTTCATACCCTCCCTAGGAAAATGAGTGCAGCAGCATGGATTCTTCAGCAGCACTCATGGCTTGAGGTCTAGCTATCTCTATATGTATCAAAACCACCTTTAATATGTTTGTGTATTTATTGTGGGAATGTAAATGTTGAATTTCAAGTAGAACTCTTCTGGAGGCTTAACTCATGGCTTAACTCTGTTGAATGTTGTAGGAATTCTGCCTATTGTAAGCACTTCAGTGTCTGTAGGCTTTTTTCAAGAAAGTGAAACTGGATTTTACAAGGTGATCTCAGTGTTTGTGGTCACTAATCTGCTGTGATGCAATTTGATTAAACTTCTAACTCTGTTCAGAAGATAACCAATTTTAACTTGTAACCAAAAACTTGTAACCACTTGTTCAAGGTTATTTGCTGTTGAAACCCTTTATAAAAGCTTCATTTCATTTTAACAAATGGGTGTAAGCTCAAAGAACTTCTTTGGGGTCAGATTTTTTTTTTTTTTTTAATTCAGTTCAGTTCTGCCAAAACTGCCATAAACTGGTACTCATGGCAATAAGTACGAACAGTGTGTGGGCAGAACAGTAGTTACTACATTCTTTCTGGCATCTCCCAAAGTCAGAGGTGCTGGAAAAGCACCTGGCTGGTATAACTGTTTTACTGTTCTGTGGGAGTCATTGTTGGCATGCAGTTTTCTGAGCAGTGTTGCATGTAGTTGGACACAAAGAGTGACTGTATAAGGCAGAGCTGTTAAAGGCACTTGTAAACCCAAAGTTTAGTTAAAAGCTACCATTGGTGAAGACACAATGCTGGGGGAAGAAAAGGTGTATATATTTCTCCTCTGAATGCAGAAGTATGCAGCTTAAGTCGTAGTAGCATTTTAACTGACTTTCTAGCTGACAAACATGAACTTTGAGTAATATTACTTCTAGGACATCCACACTTAGAAGACAAAGGCAACAAACTGGGATTTTTTTTTTCCACTATTAGCTATCAGCTGTAGTTATGGATTTCTTTCTTCACACCACTACTACTTTCGTTTTATAACATTTTTCTCTTTTCAGCCTATCTTGAACATCTCTGCTGTTCTTATGACGTGGTTTCCTGGTGGTTTGGCTGTGCAACCTTCAAACTTAGTTCTCGGTCTTCTGAGTGTGCAAGTGTTTATATGAATGGCAGAGGCTGTTTATTTTTGTACTCTCAGGGGCTTTTGTTTCCCTGTATTTAATCCAGCAGAATTATTACTGCTTATATCTTATTTTGCCTTGAATTGCAGTAGCTGACTGGATGCTGGTGACAAACTAAAATTAGCTTGCTTACTGCTGTGGCCCTGGGGGGGAGGGTTTCCAGTTAACTAATGGTTTTCCAGAAAGACTCCAAAGTGCATGCAGAGTGATTTGGGCTTGGAGGAGGAAGTTCTGAACAGGCTGAGCAGGAAGGGTGTAGCATCTCCTCTAGGTTAATAGTCTTTTGGCTGGAGATTTTAGCCCAACTGTCAGTGCCTAAAGGCTAGAATAAGCGACATGGCGAATTTAGTATGTTTGCTGTGCGCAATTTGGGTCCAAACTGAAGGATCTCCTGTCACCAGGTTTTACCTCTTAGCTCCAATATCCTGAAATACCTTTCCATAGTTAGTGCTGTTTATGTAACTGTTAGTGCTGTTTAAGGAACTTCTGTACTTTGGTTGAAATGTGTGTAAAACAATCAGAAACAGGGAGTCATGGATGAAACTTGAAAAACTGAAGGGTACATTTGAAACAATAGCAAGTCATACATGGAAAAGCTTATGCATGAGCTGGGAGATGGTGCTATAACACTAAGTTTATGCTTGTCCGTTTAGGTGTTCTGAGAGAACTTTAAAAATACTGGTAATGCTTTATTTCTGTCTGTTGCAGAAATAGTGCATTTTTTGTGTGTTCATAAACGCATGCAACTGTCACTGTGGATGTCAAAACAATTACTTAGCAAATAGACTTTTGACATGAAGTGTAAAGATCAAATTGCAGACGTAGACTCCTTTCATTTTGGAGGCTTTTTTTCCTTAATTTTTATTTGCCAGAATGTGAGGAATTAAGGTGGGAAGGTGTAGTTCTTTACAGCATGTGAAGGTATGATCTTTGCAAGGTAATAATTACTCTTTCTCTCTTTAGGAAATACACATAAAGGAACCTATAGAAAAGGAAGTAAATCCTCATTTATTACCAGGTAACTGTTGTATATTACTAGATTTAAGTAATAAAAATCAGGAATTAATGAATAATACTTAAATATTTCCATGTCTGCAGGAAACACTCAGGTGACATCAGTGTCACAAATAGTAAAATACAGTGTTTGGTTTAACAGCCCATGCAGATTGAAGTGTTTTTAATATCTCAATCTGCATGCGATGTTGAAAACTGTATAAAACCAAATTTTTTACAGAGTTCAATATCCTCAGGGCAAATACTCAAATACTTGAGTTTGCCCTGTTTCTTAGAAATTAAAGTTGGGTGGCTTTTGTTTGGAACTGAAGACAAGAACTAGAGGAAATTTACCTTCTTGTGGCTTTGTCTCTGCTGTGAGTTACTTGGGCCTTTCAATTTTTCTTTTACTGTTAATATTTTCTTTTGTAATTTACAATTACTTTTTGTTTAAAAATATTTTCTAAGATAAGCAAAGACAAAATACATGTAAAAGTTTACAATAAACTAGTATTCTTTTGTTGGGTTTCCTATACTTTTTAGGAAAGACCAAGAGTCTGTCTAATCACATCTATTAAAACTTTACTTTCTGAAATTTGAAGTTCAGTTCCTGTGAATTCTAACACAATAATTTAATTGACTATTATTTATGCAAACTTGTATTTGAGACTTCTAAAATAGCTTTGGGACCTGTAAAATAGTCAAAGCTATGAAAAAATAACTAAAATGAACCTGAAATAACAAATTCAAATGTTTCAGCATTCTTAAAGTTTAACAGTAAGGAGGATTGGAATAATTTTCAACTTGTTTATTGACTATATAAACTGCTCTTGCTGTGTTTTGTGGGTTTTTTTTTCAATTACGTACTTGAATGATTAACATTCTACTGCCATTTGGAGTAGGCCATGACACAGGTTACAGAACTCCCAAACATTTGCAGTTCAGGGCTTCTGGAATAACATTAGTAACCTGGAAGATTAAGATTACAACGAAGATTATAGTTGATTCCAGGAGCTGCCTCGTAGTGCCTTTGTGTAACAGTGATGAACAGCCTTTAGGCGTACAGTTCTGAGAAACTGTCAGGAAGTTATTGCTGTGATTGAGATTTAACAATTGAAATAATTCAGTTGTAAATGTCAGTTAATGTTGCAAGTCAGTGTTTCTTCTCCACAGGTGAACTGCTACTTTGTGAAGCCAGCACAGTGTACAAGTATGTGCAAGAAGATGGGTCAAATCGTGGCACTTACGGGAAACTCGTGTGCACAAACTTTAAGATTTCTTTCCTTGATGATGATTCTGCTTCAGATGATAATGTAAGAAAACAAGTCTTCTAATTATGACTAAACAGGCTCTGCATAAATACTCATATCTTTCCCTTATATAAAGATGCAGAATGAACATAAATGTATAAAATTTGCTAATGGGTGCAGAAGAACTTGAATCAGTCTGCATCTGCTTGATCCTTTCTCAATCTCTAATGATTATTTTAAGCAGAGGCAGTGCAAGCATTTATGTGGACACTTAGATTAGACATAGTTTAAAACTCTTTATACTTTGTGAGTTGGTGAAGCTTAAGTTAAAAGAACCCATTGTTTTGAAAACTAATCAACAGTTTGTTTAAAGCTGATTCTGACTCTTTGTCTTGGTAGCATTTGTGGAAGTGTGAATGTCTGATGGTGGAAAACATCTGCCTGATTTGACTTTGGGCTACATCTGCAGAATCATTTCAGGCTGTACAGGACTGAGTAAGCTAATACTCAGCGGAAATGCTCTGAAAATTTATGTGGCTCAGTAAAACTCTGAATTATTTCATTCAAAGTCCAATATTTACTGAAAAGATTTTAAAACCTAGTGCTGTTAAGCTTGCAAACACCGAAAAAGCTAACAACTTCCCAAATCTTCAAAATTATTTCAATCTTTTTTCCTTTGGTTTAGGTGCTCAAATTGAGCTGTCAGAGGAGAATGGTAATGCCACAGTGCTTTAGCTAAGCTTAAGCATTGAAATAGTTTAGTCTATTTAGCTGTTAGGAGTGAAAAGAGAGTCTAGTGGCTCCCACATTCAAGGTGATCTTGACAGTTAAGGACAATGAGAATAATATGATTTGACATCTGTTGATTGTAGTCAGAAGTTACTTGGGGTTAAATTTCACAAAGTTTAAACATTAAACTAAGGCTTCTGCAGCCAAGTACAGATTATTGGACCATCTGGAATTAATTAAGACAAAGCTGCAGAATCTTTTGACGTAAATCTCAAGTGATCTGTGGAAAGTTGGTAATGACCTTGCTAATTTCTGTTCCATTGCTGGCTTTGAACCTTGGGTTTATAACGCCGGGTCAATTCTATTTCTGTTAACAAAAGCCCAGGATTAGCTACCTTCTTCAGAGTACTGCAGGTGTGGAAGTAACTCGAATAAGGCTAACTTTGTTCACAATAAAATATAATTTGCTGTTGTAGTGTAAGTCAGCTGTTTGGTAACAGTATTGAAAATAATAGTGTTTAATTGTGGCATCACTAAAATGCCATTTTTAACTGTACTAATGGAAAGGTAGAAGTGAAGGGAACTCCAAATCACTTCAGGTTTGGTTACACAGTAGATAAGGTAATTGAGTTGTGTGTGTGTCTTCACTTTACCCGGTCATAAATCTGATTTTAATGTTACTGTGTCCTTGGGATATTTGTTCTTTTAAGAGACTTTGTATTTCCTGCCAGGTTCCCATAGCAAGGAAACTTGTCATAAAAGGGCTTGGATTACATGAAGCTGCTGTATTTCCTGTTTACTGCAGTGATTCTAGTTTGAAAAGTGACTCTCAGTAGAAATGTATGCTTTGAAGCTGTTTGAAAAGTAAAAACTGTATCTACGTTTCAAGCATGGTTGAGACTTAAATAAAGCTATATTGTGTGTGTAACTTGCATCTGTCTGCATTTTAATAACTGTTCTTCAGTGTCCTGCCTTACATAGCTTCTAAGAATAAGAAGTAATGCTGATAGTAAAACAGTGCATGGAAAGCATTTACTTGGCAGAAGGTGGTACTGTAGTGTGACATTTCTATGATATTTTTCATGTTTCTAGGAGCCACAATTTAAGAATAAGATTGTAGGAGAAAATGATATAACTCTGCAATGCGTAGATCAAATATATGGAGGTAAGTCAGCTTTTTACCCCTGGGAGACTTAGGAGTGCTGGTGCTCCTTGTACAAATACATCCTTTTTAGAAAACCAATACATTTTTAAAAAGCAGCTGCAATTATATTTAATGATGAAATGACAGATAAGAAATTTATCAGAACCCAGTCTTATCCCTCAAGATTGTCAAATTAATTTTAATTTATTTGATTAATTGTCCACTGGAACTGACAAAATGATTCCTTCAAAATGCAATGGTTCAAAGCAGAGAGTATACTGTGAAAAGTCCCTAAATTTGTAGACAAGGATCTTCCAATGTGTCAACTATTTCTATAAATATAGATCTATTCACTTCATTTGAGCAATAGCAGTACAGTTATCAAATTCTCAAATTCTTTTTGTTTGTCTAAGGGAACTTTGTTTTATGAGATACATGGTATCTTCACCATATTAAAGGAGATAGAAAAGGAGGTTTTAATTGACATTTAATTGACATTTAAATCTAGTGCTTTGCATGGGGTCTTTAGAGATGTGCCAGAATTGCTACAAAAGGTAACTGAGAATGGGGCAGATTATTTTAAGTATAGGAAGGCTTTATTGAGAATCCTGTTCTTGGACTAATTATGAGTATTCAGTGTGTTTATAAATGGTGGTGTGGATTTGTGAAGTGAGCTGGGGCAGACCAGTGGAGATGGTTATGAGTCACTTTAGTTTTATGTACAGTGGCCGAGCTGGCAGCACTTGAAGTTGTGAAATGGTACATCCTCAAAGAGAAATGAGCAGAGGTTTGCCTTGGAGGCTTCTTGGTGGTTAAAAAAAAAATCTAAAAAAAAATTAAGGAACTTAGAATGATCTCAGATGTCTGGGGACTTCCCCTTGTGTAAAACTACTTGTTCTTTATGTATCTTGAAACTTTGAACTTGGTGTGCAGTCAGAATGTGAATAGATACAACCCTTGAGCAGCTGGTTTGCTGCAAATTTGCCTTTTACCTTGTATGAAGTAATTTGATGGGTTTTAAAAGAAAAAGTTGAGGCTTACCAACCTAAGTTGTAGGATGCTCGTTTTGTCTTGAGAAAACTTGGGCTTGAATTAGTTTCTTGAGAATTCTGGAAAGTCAGTCAGGGACAACTTTATCAACATTACAAGTACCTTTTTGATATTTACTTTCCTTTTTAATTTTGCAGTTTATGATGAGAAAAAGAAACTTCTAACAGGACAGCTAAGAAAATACCCAGAGAAGTTAATTATCTACTGTAAAGACCTTAGAGTATTTAACTTCTGCCTGAGATACACAAAAGAAGAGGAAGTGAAAAGAGTACGTATAGTAACTTAATTTGCTTTTCTATTTTTAGCTTGGTGTTGGGTGTTGTGAGGATGAGGGAAGGATGAAATTCACCCTGAAACTTGGGAGTGTTTTCTGATCATTTCCAGCTAAGACAGAAAGTAAAAGATTGATTTTATTGAACATTTCATTGTGCATAGCAGTTAAAAGACAGGTGCAGTGGCTCTTTAAAGAAAACTGGAACTTGGGAGTGCTACAGGAAATTAGCTCCAGCTCAGACAAGCTGTAAAGCTGTTCTGTTTGTGACATGTAGTTTCACTTTATTTCAGACTTCAGTATAGTGTTACTTTCCTGATAAATTTCATTTTTTGGAGAAGTTAGTCTCTACTCCAAACTAAGCGTCAACTAACTTTATTTAAATAAGAGTAATTCTGGAGGTTGAACACATATAATACTACTTAGACAAAGTAGGTACAGTGTCTTGCAGAAAACAGAGAAACCTTCCTAAAAATCAGGTTTCAGCTGTTGGGGATAGAATCCATCAGACAGAACCCATCTGGATGGAGGGGTTGGTAAAAATAAGCTTTTTTTACACTGACAATCTTGGTGTGTGTTTGGGTGTTAATTTTTCGTCCTTTTTTAGATCGTCAGTGGTATAGTTCATCATAGCCAGACTCCTAAGCTGCTTAAACGTTTGTTTCTGTTCTCTTATGCATCAGCTGCTCCAAACAACACAGGTAAATGTTTTTTTTAATCTGTTTGTTGCGTAGTTTGTTAAACAGACTGGGAGGTCTGTAGTTGAGTTTGTCTCAGCTTATGGCTCTGTCCTGCTGGCAGGTAGCTTCAAAAGATTAATTTTTCTTTCGTTGTACATTGTTAAGCCTGTTGTTGAAAATCTCTAAATTGCCTTCTGTTGGTTTTGGTGTCCTTCAGGAAGTTGCACAGAAATTGTCCGAGGAGGAGTAGTGTCCCTAGATTGAAAACTTACTGTGATTAACATGTGCAAATGCTTTTCACGTGGTTCATCTAGAAAATACTTTGCTTGTTTTATCTCTATTTTTCTGTATTTATCTGTATTGCTGCTGTGAACCAGACTTCCTGCTCTTAATTCTGAAATTACTGCATTTGCAGTGGTATCCTATGAGAAAGTATTTCCCCTTTTGCTCTTATTTGCAAGCAATATGCTTCTTCCAGGCAATTGCAAAAAAAACATAGATTTGCAAGGCATCTGACTTCCTCTTGTATCTGACTTATTACATAATCTTCCCACTTGATCAAACTTGGCTGAATAATACATTAGACTGCAAAATTCAGGACAAAAAGTTGTCAGTGTACTTTCTAGCATTTTGTAATTCAGACTTTAGCTGAAATAATAATACTGTTTTGAATTAGGAACCTGACCCTTAGTGGACCAGCAACACCAATTCCTTTCACAGAGGGAGGTTTTGATGTATGCAAGGTATTAATCAAACACCAAAATATGTCAAGGAATTTCAGGATCATTGAGATGATCATTGAGGCTCCGTGAAGCCTCTGGAGATTATCTAGTCATGTTCTTGTCCATATGCCCCTCTTCAGAGTAGGGTTAACTGCATCAGGCTTAGTCATGTCCAGTTGGTTTTCGAATATTTCCAAGTATTGAGACTCCACAGCCTTTCTGGAGAGTCAGTTTCATTGTTTGACCCTCCTTGTAGTGAAAAACATTACTGTTATGTGTATGTGGGATTTGCTGTAGTTCAGCTTGTGCATAACTGCCTCTTGTCAAGTCACTGAGTGTGGATCCATCTTCTGTACTCTCCTCCCCTGTTCCACCCCAATATTTATAAACACAGGGAGATTGGCCCCTGCTGAGCCCTCTTTTCTGAGTGATCCCAGCTCTGTCTCTCCTCATATCAGGTGTTTTGAGCCCTTTAATGATCACAGAGGGCCTTTACTGGACCTGGTCCGGGAGACTTCAGAGGGGAGCCCAGCACTGGGCACAGCCCTCCAGCTGACAGCAGTGGTGGCTTCATTCAGCTGGTACACGGTGGCCTTGCTGAATGCAGCCCAGGAGCACACTGTCTGTTTGCTGCAAGGAAGCTGCAGGAACTACCTGCTGGCTCAGGTAGTTCCTGCAGGCTTCACCTGAAACTGGTGTTCTGTTTCAGCTACAAACGATGGAAAGACTGCAAGCTTTTCCAGGTAGAGACAGATCCTGGGAGAAGCCTCCTCTTTAAAGCAACACTGACGTGCTGTCCCACAATTCTTTCCTATTTTAATAGCTGTGTTCAGTAGTAAGTGGCTTGGTGTCATTCTTCATAAAATTAGTACAGGATAAGACAAATAGACTGTGGAAATTGTTTTTTATGCCTCTCACTGTCTGAGAGACAGACTCTAAAATCCTGTCTCTAAAATCCTGTCTCCAAGAGCTCATCAATAATGTTCTGTTCCAAGCTGTAAATTTTTCATCTACCTTATCTTCTTACAGTGAAAAGTTTCAAGTTACCATTGTATCTTCCATTCTTCCATGGAAATGATAGCTCTTTTTGCTATTTCAGGGTTAGCTGATATTGTAGAATGTTACTCAGTTAGGATGTGTGCTTAAAACAATTGACATTACTCCATAAATTATATGGTATTATACAAGATCTGAGGCTAAATCAAGCTGCTGTCTTAACTGTTTCTGAGGTGGCTAAGTAGAATTACGGGGAAGAGTCTAAGTTGAAAGTATTGAGACTGAATTGCTGTAATTAATTTTCTGCTCTTACTGAGTGTCTGTGAATGTTCTATTCAATGCAAAACTATTCATGAGGAAAAAAAAATGAACCTTAAATGAAATGCAATATCTGAAATTTTTGTAGAAAGGTTTTTGGTATGATTGTTAATTATGCACTTAAACTACAGGATTAGATACCAGTCAGCTGCATTATTTGCTGCATTTTAGGCTGGATGTGAGGACAGCCCCAGCTGAATGGAAGTTCTGTAACAAATTATTAGTTTCTGCAGGAGAAACTGTTCCTGAAGTTGTTAGTAACAGCTGTATCTGATAGAATATTGCTGTTGTTAAAGATCAGACAGAGGCAGTGTGGTATACAAAGGCATTTTGTCTTTGACTCGAGACTTTTGGTACACAAGAGTTCTGCTTACTTACCTTAATGGCAACTAACAGGTTTACTTAGGATTGCTTTGGTGTTAGAGTTCTTGACAGTCTGCAAAGTTAATTTTATTGATGTCTGACAGATGGGAGAAACCAAACCGTGATGTTTGAGACCCTGGAGGACTGGCGTGATGAGTTGGAGCGGACCAAAGGGAATGTGAAATATAAAGCAGTGACAACCAACGAAGGCTACAGAGTCTCTGAAAAGTAAGATTGCCCCGGTTAACAGTGAACTTTGGATGTGTGAAAATGTGTGCTACCTTTGAAGCTAGGGATTATACAGGTTTTTGTGAGTCTTTTTAGGATATGGTTTCCATTTTTATTTATGGAATAGTTTGGTTTGTCATCTCAGGAGGTGATCCTGCACAACCCCTGATTCAAGATGGGTTAACTTCAACATTAGGTACAGACTACTCAGGACCTTGGTTAAATCAAGCTTTGAGTATATCTAGGAGTGGAGAATAGAAAATATGTCTGGGATCTACACTTCTGTCATACTGGTTAGGATGACACTTTCTCAGTCTGTGCCTTTACTGTGGTAAAATTTCAAGTTACTGCACTGGAGATTTTCCATTGTTTTTGTTGGGAGGGAGCTGGGTGGGGAAAAAGTAACTGGTTTAAAGTAAATCTGCAAAAAAGTGCCAGTGGAAGTTAAGTTGTGTTGCCTTTAGGAGAAGGTTAGCTAAGCTTAGCTGAGCTTGACCACCAGTTTAGCTGAGGAGCATTCAGTGCTGAGCCCTTTAGGATGTATACAAGGCATTGTATACTTCTACTGTTGTTTCATAGCAAATCTTGAAAGATCTCACAGGCCTTGGAAAGCAGTATTTTAGAGTCTTAACTATGTATTCTGGAACTCTCTCTTGGGAGACCCAAACTGAGTTTAAGTACTTACCTTCGTTGCTTCTCTGGACCTTGAACGTCAATAGAGTTGGTTGATGCTGGAAATCCTTAAAAATTAAATTATGTTCTTGAATTAGGATGTGAACTGCTTAACAGGCATGGAAACAGAACTAGTCATTTAGTAGAGCCAAGGGTATCTTTTGAAACAGCAAAGTGTGAGAGAACCAAGGTGATCTTAGCATTCAGTCTTAGAGGTTACAATTAATTGCACCTTTGCAAAGGCAGGGGAGTGTTGCAATGGAAATAGTTAAGACCTCAAGGTTGGGAAAAAAGCCTTATTCAGCTGAAAATTAAGGGACAGCTTTGAGGACAATAGAATTATCTAGGAGGAAAGATTATTGTAGCAAGGTGAATATATAATTAGAATTCCAGCTAGAACACTCACTGTCATTAAAAGGAACTTGGATATTGTTCTTTGGTTTTGAACCAAAAATTTCTTCTTTGTTGTCTTAGGCTGCCTTTGTATTTTGTTGTTCCCATGTGCATTTCTGAAGAGAGTATCTTGAAGTATGAAGGCAGAGGCATTCCTGTAAGTATATGTGCATGGCTAAGGGTAAGAATTTTACTGAGATGGCAGAATTTCAATTAACATCACAGATGTTAATGCATATTGTTTTCAGAACTTTTTTTAAACAGTTGACGTATATACCTGGTCATCTACAGAAGGGAAACAGATGTTGGAAGGAGAAGTGCTTGATACATTCTGTGTTTCACTGAACAGTGTAATATGTAGCAAAACATATATAACATATACATAACAGCAAAATATGTATTTGCTGTTCACAGCTCCCATTTACTAATGTCTTATAACCTACATATATTACTAGCCTGTCTGTCCATCAGCCTGTTTTCTATGAGACTGTGCTGTGTGGCATCTGGCTGGGGCAAGATACAGGCCTTGAAATGCTATTTGGATATTGAGAGGAACATGAGATGATACATGTAAGGTGTAGCTGGCTTGGGTTCTAGTAAGTGCTATGGCTGTGATGATGCAGTGTTTTTACAAAGTCAGGTACCCCAACTGAAAAACTAGTTCTGCAAGTCCAACAGAAAATGAAGTTAAATATACTGGTTTGCAGCCTGTAACAAGCTGGGTTTGGCTTCCTGCCTTGTAGTTCAAGAACCAGTAAGGCAGAGAAGATGGAAACAAGAAGCAAAGTAATCTCACTTGTGAGGTCTTACCTTAGTGTAAGTGTGTCCATTAAATTTGCCAAGGAAAACCATGATCATTTTATGCTCTTAAGTTAATTGGTCCGTGGAGGAGATAGTTCTGTACTGTCCTGCCTAAAAGTCAAAGTAGTGTGGTTGAGTTTTTCTCAGACAGTCAGAGACCTGTAACACTGGCTCTTACACAGATGCAGTAGTGTTTGGGATTTTTTTATTCCATTTTGTGTTCACAGAACTGTAGAATAGATTGGACCTTTAAACAGCATCTAGTCTAATCGCCCTCTGCAATGACCCAAAGTATCTTCTAGATCAGGTTGTGCAGAGCCCTGTCCAACCTGACCTGGAATGTTTCTGGGGCTTCTACCACCTTTGTGGGCATCCTGTTCCATCCAGTGTTCCAGCACCCTCCTCATAAAAATTTTATTCCATATATGTAGTTCTAAATCTACCCTCTTTTAGTTTCAAACCATTACCCCTTGTCCTATCACAGCAAGACCTACTAAAATGTCTTCCCCCATCTTTCTTATAAGCCCCCTTTAAGTAATGAAATGCCACAAAAAGATCTCCCCAAAGCTTTCTTCAGGCTGAGCAACCCCAGCTCTTCAGTGCATCCTCACAGGAGGGGTTCTCCAGCCCTGTGACCATTTTGTGTCCCTCCTCTGAGCTCACTCCAGCAGGTCCCTGTCCCTCCCGTGCTGGGAGCCCAGCTCTGGATGCAGTGCTCCAGGTGGGTCTCAGCAGAGCAGAGCAGAGGGGCAGAATCCCCTCCCTGCCCTGCTGCCCACGGGGCTCTGGATGCAGCCCAGGACACGTTTGGCTCTCTGGGCTGGCAGTGCCATGGCCGGGGCATGTGCAGCCTCTCACCCACAGCACCCCCAAGCCCTCCTGGGCAGGGCTGCTCTGGGGCTGTTCATGCCCAGCCTGGGCTGCAACCAGGGGTTGTCCCAGCCCAGGTGCAGCAGCACTTAACCTTGTTAAACCTCATGATGTTCCCATGGACCTCTCCTTGAGCTTGTCTCAGTCCCACTGATGGCATACTGTCAAATCACCTCAGCTTGGTGTCATCTGGAAATTGCTGAGAGTGCACTTCATCTCACTGACTGTGTCATTGATAAAGGTATCAAATGGTCCTGGTCCTAGTACAGACCCCTGAGGGACACCACTCATCACTAATCTCCATCTGGACATTGGGAAGTTGACCATTACTCTCTGGGTGGGACCATTCATCCCTGAAGAGTCCATGCATCAAATCTCTCCAGTTTTGAGAGAAGGATGATGTGTGTAACCATGTTAAAGGCCTTACAGATGTCCAAATAGATGACATCTGTAGCTGCCCACTGTTCCAAGGCCTTGTAGAACTCTTCTGATTATTTCCAAACTGTTTCTGTGAAGCTAGTGTCCAGATAGCTGGACCATATTGAATTGGTTTTGGAAGGCAATGGAAGGACAGTATCATTATTTCCAAACTGTTTCTGTGAAGTGTCCAGGTAGCTGGACCATATTGAATTGGTTTTGGAAGGCAATGGAAGGACAGTATAGTAATTTTTTCCACTCTTGATGATTGTGAGAGTCCTGTATCCTTCTGAGGTGCACCTCTTGGTTACAGTGAATTGGTAGCAGAGCTTCTACTTCCTGATTTCATTTGTGTAATATTCCTGATGAAAATTATTCTTACTCCCTGTTTCAATGCAAGTTTACAGATCATCTTGAGAGCTTCAAGGAGCAAGAAGTATGAATGAGGAAATTACGTGTAAAGGGAAATAATAAGAAGCTTTGAGGACTGATTTGGCACAAGAAATACCTGTGACTATGCAATCTGACTTAGCTTACTTTATTTCATATGCCTCGATTACTCTATGCACAGTTCAGATGGAAAAATATCATTGCATCTATTGTGAGTTACCTGAAGGCTGAACTATTAGAAAAATCTGATAGTGGAGAAACTGATGGATAATATATATAAATATGTTACTTACAAGTTCAGTCTTGCTGTGGCATATATTCTAACATAATTTGACCATTGACTTTTTGATCAATTTTTTTTTACCTGTGAGGGAAGTTGAGAAAGTAACATTTTGGCATAATCTGTCATTTTGTATTTCCCTGTGCCTGTGTAAATTCTAACTTAAAACTTGAAAGTGGTAATATAGTGTACTCAGGCATGTATTTTTGGCGCAGGTGTAGGATTTTGCTTCTGTTGATGTTTGCTTCTATTAAATACACTAAAAATTCAATTAAGCAAAAGCAGAGAGAAAATTTGAAATCACTCAGTCACTTGAGCAAATACATGGTATAGGACAATTTACTAGTTTTTTCTCACCTGGTAAATGTCTTTCTGCAGATTTGGTGTTGGTCTTGCCATAACGGTGCTGCTCTTCTCAAAATGTCCTCATTTCCCAAAGAACAGGATGACAGCACTTCACAAATGCAAAAAGCCTTCTTGGATGGGTCAGTAATAGCTATTCTGTCCACAACACTTTGCTTGGTATGGACCTTGCTTCTCTTTTTCCATATATGCTATATCTTTTAAGCTTTCACACATCAGGAAACAAGTTCTGTATATGAAAGTAGTTTGCTGTAGTGGAATGTGTTTAAGCCCTTGACCCAGTGGCATTGGTTACTTGTGCAGGGTTGGAACTTCACCCAAGGCTTTTTTCTGTGGAGCTGCATACACATCTGTTTCTGAGGAATATGTACTACCTATGGTGTGTTTTGTAGGTAAAGCAGCAGCAAAGCCTGTAGGGTTAATGGCTTAATTGTTTTGCAAGTAAGAGAAATGTAGACTCCGTCTCTAAATGTGCATTTGCAAACTGAGTTTTTAAGAATCTGCCACTTTCTGAGAGCTAGGTTCATGTTCTTAATTAACTTGAGATAAGTGTCCTAAAATGTTTGAGGCAGGCTGAGCAATTCACTACTGCAGCTTTCAGATGTGAAGGCAGACAGCACTTCTTCAGATGGGATAGTGAACTGAATTAGTTCAGCAGTTTGAAAAATGACAAGTTTAACTTAAGGGGAGGAGCACAGCTGTCTGACTGTTATGGCAATGACTTTTTGTCCTTTAATTTTGGCACTTTTTTTTTTAACTGCTGTTTGTCCTAGACTGAACTTCTCTCTCAGCAGCCACCTATTAGATCAGACTCATATGTACAATCTCTACACTGAACATTGGCTCCTTGCTCCTCATAGATGGAGACCTGTTAATCACACAGAACAAACAGAAAACAGCTTGCCTGGGCTCTTAAAACTGCTTTTGTTTATAAAATTAATTATACTTGCATAGGAAAGAGTTGTGGCCCTTCCTGCAGGTTCTCTAATACTTTTACCCTGAAATGGGAAAGATTAGATGGCTTAGAACTGTCTTTAATGCTATTTCATGATGTGAAAGTAAATAAAACTAGCAGTAAGCTGTAACAAGGTATCTTCTCCTATATTGATCCATTCTCTGTGGCCATTTGAACTTGGGGCAGTATTGCTGGATTTCTTTGCTGTGCAGTACTGGTGTTTAATCACTGGAGTCTCAAATACATCTACAAATTGGCCATCGGGGTGTGTTCAAGTGCCATTATAGTAATAGTCTGAACTCAGGCACAGAGCAGATGTTTACAATTAGCAGTCTATCTTTTAAAAAAAGCTGTTCAGGGCCTGATCTTGCAGTATAAGTTCTTTGCTGTGTCGTTTAGAAGAAGTACTGTATTTAGCCAGCAATTGCTCTCCCTCACTTCTCTGATCTGATGCATTTTCCAGTAGGTCTGGTAACCCATGTTTCTGATGTGGTCTCCTGTAGTTCTCACCTAAAGCAAGTTTCTGTGCTACAGCCTGCAGGAAGCAAAGCACTCTGCCCTGCCTGGAAAACTGCCCACAAGACCTCACTTTTGAAGTATGAGCTAGAGCAACTTTTCCCAGGTGTTGATAATAAAGAGGCCAGTGTGACAGCAGAGGTAGTTACTACATTGACGTTCATCTGAGCTCTGGAACCTGAATGCGTGGGAATGCTCTGGGTCCAAGCCAAAGCATCATCTAGCCTAGTTTTTTCCTCTCCTTCAAGAGAAAAAAATCGGTAGATATATAGGGAAGTGCAAGATACATTGTCTTGTTTGGATCCAAATAATTTCCTTTACTTGTGTGTTTTGTTAGAAGACCTAGCAGCTAGGTATCAGAATCTGGTTGGCAAAAGTCAAGAGAAATTGTAATCTTCTGCTGGGAGTTTTGGGTGTTTCTATCTATCTCTTCTTTCAGGATACAGCTCTAGCAGCCTTCTAGTAAAGTGATTTTGGTGTGTCTAGTGAAGAAAATACTAAAGAAACAGTAGTAAAAATCAAGTAATGCTTGTAATATTCATAACTGCACAAATAGACACGAGTATAATTTTGTTGGTGCCATGGTTAAAAGCACCAAATCTTGTTATAAGCCTGTGGGCAAACTTCCAAACATTACTTAGAAATGCATGGAGGTCAATAGCTTTCCAGAGTGTCTATCTTCTGGTATTACAGCTCTCTGACAATTCTGTTAATGCCTATTAACTTTGTCTTCAGATAATAGTTGATGCATTATTTGACTTGTGAAGCAGAAGGCTTTAATCTCTTGATGGTTTGATTTAGAATCTATAAGACAATTAGCAAACCTCCCTATGAGCTCCTGAAGATGGATGACTTGTCAAGCAGCCTTCCATCTCTGCAAGATATCCAGACTGCATACACAAGATTTAAACAGCTGTTTTTGATAGGTAAGTCAGACTTTAAAGCAAAGCATAACAATGATGTGCTGTGACTCCTGAGTGCAGTAATTTTCTTCATTGGTGTCTTGATTTTGAGGGTGGTTAAAAGCAGATTTTAAAATATGTAACTGAAGACTGTGCTTATGTCTGGGATGTGAATGAAGGTTCGTAGTTCTTTGACTTAACCACCTCTTGCTAAGCTGTCACAGTATCCGAAAACTGCTTTTGAAGGAGTGGAGTCTCAAGTGTTAGTTGGATTACACTAACTGGAATGAAGTTTGTGGGGAAGATTTTCAGTCTTCTGTGGCCAAACTTTTAGCCTTTGGCTCTGTCAGGAGTAGAGACTGCTAATTAATTTTTGCCCTTGGTTTTGTTACACACTAGTCAAACTCAAATCGTATGAAGCTGCTTGTATTCTGTCCTTTAGAAAGCAATCAAATGGGAGGCATGTAAAAGTATGATCTAGGCTTTCAGACTTTTCTTCTGAGACTTTTCAACTATTTTGCTGTCATGAAACACTTTGACCTCACCTCTTGAGATGAAAAAAGCTCCACTCCACTTCTAATATGAGGTATTTGAGTTTCACACTGAAGATTTTCTCTAGAATACACTGTAAAATCAGCAGTGAATCTTAAGAGCTAAAAACAATTACCTTTTTGTGTGATTTCTGGTAACTCACCCTCTGTAGGAAAAAAGCCTAAGCTTGAATTTAAGTCATTTAACTTCTGTCATGAAATACTGTGTATTTCAGTGATGTAATTGTATCATTCTTATATTCATGCAAAAGGGAATGTGTTGAAACTGCCATCTAGTAAGCGTTTGTTCTTGCAGTTTTTAAAATAAAGTTGGTTAGTACCCCACTGAGTATAGCACTATGCACTTTGTCTGAGAAAAACTTTTGCAGAAGTACTTTGCAGTAGTCTGAACACATTAACCATTACTTTTCTCCTGTACGTGCCTAGTTAATATGGTATAGGCAACTTGTCCCGGCCATGGCACTGCCAGCCCAGAGAGCCAAACGTGTCCTGGGCTGCATCCAGAGCCCCGTGGGCAGCAGGGCAGGGAGGGGATTCTGCCCCTCTGCTCTGCTCTGCTGAGACCCACCTGGAGCACTGCATCCAGAGCTGGGCTCCCAGCACAGGAGGGACAGGGACCTGCTGGAGTCAGCTCAGAGGAGGGCACCAGGATGATCAGAGGGATGGAGCACCCTGGCTGTGAGGAAAGGCTGATGGAATTAGCATCGTTCAGCCTGGGGAAGAGAAGCTCCAGGGAGACCTTAAGGAACCTTCCAGTGCCTAGAGTGACTACGAGAGAACTAGAGAGGGACTTTAGATGAGACCATGAAATGAAAGGACAGGGGAAAGTGGGCAGCTTTTAGATCAGGTATTAGGAAAAAATGCTTTACTGTGAGGGTGTTGAACTATGTCACTATCACTATATGTGATAGTGAAAACTATGTCTAATGGGACAGAGCTTTGAAGATGAATTCTAATACTTTTGTAGAGAACTAGTTTCTATGGTGAAAGAAATTGGGAGAGGAATTTAAATTGTGTAATGAACAGGATGAGGTACAGAGGCATGGAGGCAGCACAGCTACAGGAATAACTCGTCTATGCCTGTGCCTTTGAGGCATAGGTGCAAGATGCAGCAGAGACAGAAGTGTGTGAACGTGCTGGAATTGAACACTGGAAGTGTTTGGAGAGACTCTGGGAGGTGGGCAGTTACACAGAAAAATGTGGAACTGAAGCTGTTGTGGAAAGGGGGGGGAGGAGGGAATTTTGTGTGTCTGGTTTCTCACTAGTAGAACCGTTGTGGGCCTTGTGCTTCAAGGTTGGTCTCATGCAGGAAATCTAATCTATTCTGGTTTTAATTTACTATATCAGGTTGTAAAAGCTTTCCAATATTTTTTGGCTGCCTTTGATAGAAATAAAAGCAATGGACACTTAGGTGGCATTTAAAAAAACATACAAAAGAAGTCCTAGTGAAATTCATAGGCATTCAATGACTTAGTGGTATTGAACTTTGCCTCCTGTTTATATATTTTAATGTCTTTTTTTAGTTGCAGCAAAAACTGTTTAAAACATCTTTGAGGCAGTCTTACAAGCCATAAGTTTTTATAACCTACTTCTAAAACCCATTGATGTCTGTGGCTCTGTTGGTAATGATTTTCAAAATCCAGCATCTTTAGGTTAAGCTTTATGTAGATCGTCTCTGATTAAATATTTTTATTCCTTTTCCATTCTGTCAACAGACTTATTTACCTGATTTGAGTGTCAGGAGCCTTCAACTTTTCTAAAAGGCTGTGCTGCTATAAAACTCTGCTGGTGTTTGTAGAACTACTTCATTTCCTTATGTAGTTATAAGATGTCAGCTTTAACAGTGATTGAGATTAGCTGACTCCTTAGTATTGGTTGCTTTGTACCTGTTCATAACTGAAGAGTAATTCAATGGATGGCTGTTAATTATCACTGTGCATGTGTGAACAAACCAATTTTTGCTTTTCTCTTGTTTTTGCAGATAACAGTACAGACTTCTGGGCAACTGATGTGAAATGGTTTTCATTACTGGAGAGCACAAACTGGCTAGAAATAATCAGGTTTGCTAAATCTTCTGCTTTCTGTGTTTCAAATTTTTGGTAATTGCATTTGTAGTGGGTTTTCTAGCTAGTTTCTTGAAACTGAATTTTTTACTGCCAGTAGGAAAAAAAATTAAGGCAGGCTTATGGTCCCATTTATATATCTTATTTCTGCAACTTGAGTCAGTGTTGTTAACAGTGCAGACTTGTGTTAAGCCTTCCACTTTAAAGGATATGAGAAGTAGCAGATCATTCCAATTACAATTCTTCCAGAGAGCCAGTTAAAAATACAGATCCAGTAATTTCCATCGTGCACTGTCACCTTCTTTCCAAACTCAAGAATCCTGTTTGTTTCTTGTGTGAAACTATTCTATGTCTCTGACGGGCCTTGCCATCCTTCTCTGTACTTTCTGCTTCTGGAATGTCCTTTAGAATGAGATGAAGTGCAGTGTTCAAGATGTTCGGCCACTAAAGAGTTGTAAAAGGACATTTCTTCTCAGTTTTGTCCCCCTGCTGTGCTGATTGTTCCCTGAGTTCTCTTTTCTTCTTTTAGTAGTCCACAGTGAGTAAGTGTTGGAATGGCATTGGCTAACTTAAGGCTTGTTGTAGTGGAATGTTGAGGAGTTTTGTTTTCAGTGTTACTTTTTGCTAGCTCTTTTGTCTGTTTATTCTGTAACCAGCTAATTGCCATGGGGTGCTTCTGCAGTCAGCTCCAGTCCCTTCTGGTCTTAATAACAATCAATAAATATTGATAGTTATTAACTCATTAATCCAGAATTTAAATGTGTGTGTTTATTGAAAGATTCTAGTGAAGACCATATATATGTTGAGAAATTCATTGACATAACCAAGATCACAAGTAGGTTAAAGTAAATGCCAGGCTGGGTTCCTGTCTTTAGGTTGTTTTGAGACTGGTCATTTCCATACTTGGATCCCTTTGGTTCCTGGATCAGCCTGTTCTTGGCTCTTGTAGTTAGTAGGAATTCCTTGTCACTTGTTCTAGATGGTAGAACAAAGAAGAATCTGACAACTCCACACTTAAGAAACAAATTGTCAGCTTCAATAGTAACCTAAGATATTGCAAGAATCCTAATTTGTGTGCAGACTTGTGCTAAGAATAACTAACTTCATGAAAATTTAGATCTAGAAACCAACAGTGTTACATCTGGTTTTATGTGATCTGTAATTCCACTCACTTTTCCTTGTGTAATAATGTTCTCTGTATTACTTTTGTCTGAGTGTTTATAAGAGCTGATTGCTCATCCTTCCCTCTCTCTCTTGAAATCAGATTTTGGAAGAAATCTAGAATGTAGTACATTAGAACATAAATATGGTGATGTTGACTCTTTCCAGGATAAAGAGCTGGTTCTTAGCAATGTGTGTGATGGCTGCTGTTGATCCAGAATGAAGTATTGTATCATAGCAATTGAAGATGCATGGTTAATGGCCAAATAAAATGTTCTTGAAGCTAAGCAGTTCTTAGTTTACGCAAGCTGAGCATGGGTTTTGAGTTTTAAAGAACTAGTGAAGTTTCAAGTATAGCATTCTAACACTGTCTAGGGGAAACTAATATAACAAACTTTACTCCACTTTTCCTGTACCAAAACAGGAGGGTCTTGAAGAAAGCCATAGAAGTTGCTGAGTGTCTGGAAATACAGCATACAAATGTTCTCCTCATAGGTAAGAATTTAATGAGATAGTCCTATTATTGATTTGTTTAAATTCACTCTGAAGTAGCATAAGCTGTAAGTTTATAATTATGGTAGAGACTTGCTAAAATTCATATAGAATTCAAGTAAAGACACCTGAATGTCCCACACTTCTGGAAATGCTTCCTGTAGTTAAAGAAAACATATTAAGCACAGTTCCAGGGTATGAATGAAAAAGCTTCTGATAAATTGGCAGGAGAGTCTTGCCTATAGAAGACATTCCTATTTCCAAGTTTATTTTATTTAAGGTCTCCTAGGCCCTTTGCTGTACTTTAAGGGGCAGGGGAACCATATCTACACAAAGGACCAGTAATATGAAAACTTTGAAAAATAACCTTTATATCTTCTAGACACATGTTGGATATTCTGCAGACTCTTTATTAAAAATACATGGAATTATATGCTTACTGTAAACATTTTGAGCAGTTTATTTTCCTAGACTGAGTAATCACATGTAAAACCAAACCAAAAGTTAACCATTAAGTGACTCCTGGATTGGTAATTTAGTTGAGTTTTTCACACATATTGCCATTTGGGAAGCCTAGCACAGGCAAGAGGTGTTTTCTCGAGGCACCTTTTGGAAAGGATTGTATGTTGCATGAGGAGGCAGTTTCACACCTTGTGGAAAGAGGTGTGGAGGTTAGGAAGGGTGAGGACAAATGGCTGGGCTGAGGGGCAGTGTGTGCTTGTGGGAGACTGAAAGGCACTACTTATAGTAGTAAGGGTTGGGGCTTGGAGGTTTTGTTGTCAAAGTACTTTCCTAGGATAAGCATGTAAGTAACCTTAAATTTGGAATCATGGATTAACTTCTCTCTGACTTGCGAAAATGTCTGTGCTGCTCTGATCCTGAAATAGTTTTGTTTATGTGAACATGGCAATGCTTTGCTTTCTTACATAATGTTTGAGGAATGGCTCAGTGTAAAATGTAGTTTCTGTCCTCTTTTGTAGAGGAGAGTGCTACTGATCTGTGCTGTGTAATCTCGAGTCTGGTTCAAGTGATGATGGATTCATACAGCAGAACAAAGTCAGGGTTTCAGAGCCTCATTCAGAAGGAGTGGGTGATTGGGGGACATGGCTTTTTGGATCGCTGTAACCACTTACACAAAAGTGAGAAAGAGGAGGTATGATTTTTAAAATTGTTTTCCTTACTTACTATTTATAAGCTTACTCAGTATGAGGGAATTACCTGTTAGTCCAGAAGTTCCAGTTGCTCTGAGGATCTTGTGTTTTGTTTTATGGGTTGATGTTTGTACAGTGTCACTGGTTTTGCTGTTTAGAGGTCAGCAATGGCTTTATTATTAAAGAGAATTAAAATTCTCTTTAAAATTTCCCAGTCTTGGAGTCTTTTGAAAGTCATGTATCCTGTGCCCCTGAAAACCGTGTTAAATGGCAGTAGCATCCACAGAAATAAGTTAATTGCCTCTTCTTGTCACATCTGGAGATCAACTTTTTACTGTCTTGCTTTTGGACTAGATCAGATTGCTATTCAAATGGAAGTAATAGGTGTAAACTGACTAATTCTGATCAAGAATTGCTATAAACTAGTTTTGCTTTGCCACCTTTAAAAGGCTTCGTAGTGGCAAGTTTCAAATTCGGAGTAGAAAATCCTTATCTCTTCTGTCAATAATTGGCCAAGGATAGCTCAGATAATACTTCTTCAAATTTCAGCCAAATGTACATGCAACAGTTCTGTAGTTAATCAGTAGTTGCCTTAAGATTTGTGTTTGGAGACGCTTGATACTATAAAATAAATAGTTTGCATGGTGGAACAATTTTAACTTTTTTTTAAACTGATGAAATATTTTGTTTACTTAGGCTCCTGTTTTTCTGCTCCTGCTAAATTGTGTTTGGCAGCTGGTACAACAGTATCCTCCAGCATTTGAGTTCACAGAAACTTACTTAACTGTCTTGTCAGACAGCCTCTATGTGCCTATTTTTAGCACTTTCTTCTTCAACTCTCAACATCAAAGAGACACTAATAAGGTAAGGGTTTGGTATTTTGTGGATGCAGTGTTTTGGGGAATGAGTTTGACCAACAAATAAGGAACAGCCAAAAAAAGCTAATTCCCAACAGCACCTTTTTCCTTACTCATGGAACTGCCTGGAAGGGTGAACAAGTGCAATTTTGGCTATAGGGAGGCAAGTTCAGGACTTAGGAATTCATGATGACAGAAGGAATACATTACCTGTAATTTGTAGCTGCAGTTTCATGTTTAATGCCCTTCAGTGAAATTGGAGCTCCTTAACCTGCAAGGAATATCCAGCTGTCTGGCAGAATAAGTTATCTATTAAATTCTTGTATAGTATATTGTATATACTATATACAATATACTATACAAGTATAGTATATCCTCTATATACTATAGAGGGAGTATCCTCTGAAAGGCTGCACTGAGACTAAAGGAAAAAGTGAAGATTGCTGTCTTTCATACAAATAAATTGTTGATCACAAAATCTAGACCAGTAGCACTGCATGACTGCAGTTCCAACTTTTGGTGTTTGGAATCCTAATGTGCCCCCTGTGTTTGAGGAATCCAAACAAGTCTGTCTCTTGCCCAAGTTCCAAAATATCTTTTTTTTCTGAGAATATTTTACTTTTTTTTCATCTGTGAAAGTCTGATTGCACTGTTGTTTTCAGTTATTGAACACATAGAAAGCAAGAGTGTTGTTGCAACTCTGTGTCTTTTTTTTTTCTGAAAAGCCAGATTTTTTATTTCACCTTGACTTGGTCAGAATTCCCTTCTAGCAGTATTAAATGTGACCTGTTTGTTTTGGCAGAGTGGGGAAAGCCTCAAGACACAAAGTGGTCCTTTCAGATTCCTTACTGTGTGGGACTGGTCTGTGCAGTTTGACCCCAAGGCCCTGGCTTTCCTGAACAACCCTCTTTATGCAGAGAAACCAAAACCAGATAGAAGTCAACGGAAGACTGCACGGTTCAAAGTAAGATATGTGCTGCTAAACTGGTTTTTTAATTCTAGAAATATTTTGCACATCTGTTATTTCAAATATCCTCACAGTGAAAGTATTGGTGCAGACTTTTTTAATTGACAAAATACATGTATACCTCAGACCCACCTGGATCTTAAGAACCCAGTTTGCATGCACCACAGTAGATAACTGTTTTATAGTTCATAGCTGTGAAGTTAGGGATTATTTTTCTTCATACTTCTATGCAAGTCTGTTGGTAAGTCATGAGATTTAATATTCAGGTGAGTTGCAATGATGTGTTTGAAGGGAGTTCATTTAGTTGTTCCACGGAGTACCTGACTGAAATACAGAGGTTTGTAATTGCCTGCCTAATTTTCTCTGAGTGTAACTGGAGTGTGTGTGTGGACTTGGAGTGGGAGGAGCAAAAAAACTGTCTGGAGTATGGAGGATTATGGATGGACCTCCTCATTACTGGCACATAGCACAAACTCAGGGAAAAGTTTTTGGAGTAGCCTCTTTCAATTGCAATTCATTGGTTAACTTTTTTGTTGTATAAAGCATTCTCATGTGATACACTGCCAGTACGATCTACAGCATTTATCTGAGATGCAGTGAGGGACCACTGGATGAAAACCTATAAATAAAGTGCTCTCTGATTTCTAACTAGCTTAACCTAAACATGGACACTGGCAATACTTAAATGTAAGCAAAGGGTTTGGCTTTTTCAAAGACAGTTGTTTTATCAGTGTTACATTTGGTTAGCAGGGAAGGAAGCTGGCTACACTCAGGATGCCTTGTAAAGTACTTGATGTATTGAAAAGTTACAATTTAAACACAGCCACTGCTTTTCTATATAGGTCAAGTGACTATTGCTTGCAAGAAATTCCTGAATACAGCTTTTTTTTTCTTCCTCTTAAAACTGCTTTCTGAAGTCCCACTCCATTAACATTTATCTGAGTATTTTGTCTTTTTTTCCTCTTAAAGCATCAACGGCAACTTTCTTTGCCACTGACACAGGCAAAGCCTTCCACGAAGAGAGGATTTTTCAGGGAGGAAACAGATCATTTAATTAAAAACATTCTGGGTAAAAGAATTGGCAAGTTCATAAATTCTTCAGATGAGCCCCCTAATAGCTTAAGAGAGTTTTATGATAGCTGGCATAGCAAACCTGTCGACTACCACGGTCTCCTGCTGCCACGCATCGACGGCCCCGAAATCAAAGTCTGGGCACAGCGTTACCTACGATGGATTCCTGAGGCCCAGCTTCATGGTGGTGGAACAATAGCTACAGCTGCCAAGATTTTGGACTTGATGGAGGAAGTGCAAAGCCTGCAGGTGAAAATGGATGAAGAACACAGTCAGGCTGTTTCTGGAGATGTGCATTCTGTTCCCATGCTGAGAAATTCTGCCCGTTTGTCATCCTTGTTTCCATTTGCTTTACTGCAGAGACAGTCTGTCAAACCAGCTTTACCCACTAGCACCTGGAAAGACTTGGAAGATGAAGATGACTTGGTCAAGAGGGATGATGAATTTGTTGATCTAAGTGGGGATATGTTATAACATGTATATAGATTACAGTATGGATTGTATGTGGTTAAGCACTGAGTTTTAAATGTTGTGCTGTATCTTCATATAAGGAACTTGGGCATCTGCAAACTGTTTAATGGGTTTGTGGGGTTAAAAATCCTTGATTGGAAAGAGCTACTTGCTGTAATTAACTGAGCATGTTCTGAACCTCCATTTCACTCTAACAATATTTATTGCAGAACCATATTTTTAGCACAGGTGTAATAAAAATGGGAGTCTTGGCTGTAGTAACAATATGGCCAGTCTGTTAAAAAAAAAAAAAAAAAAAAAAAAAAAGCCAGCAAAAGAATACTTTCTGCTGTGAAGGTAGAATGATAAATGCATATAGCAACAATCATGCTATCTTAACAGAACATCTCTTTCCCCTTAGGCTAAGAGTACTGGGAGTACTGTGATTTGCAAATTCCCCCCACATGTAAACAGTGAAAGATGCAACTAACTGTGCACTCACAAGTCAGCTTTTAACAGCTGAGGAATACTCTTGTGGTCACCAGGGGTTTTCTGTCTACTGTTGGATCAACAGAAGTCATGTGCTTGCCCCTTCCCCTTTGTCACTGTTGGTCTGTGTGGTGGCATGGTCACAGGTTGGCTGCTCTGAGCCTGTGCATGCCCTTAGCTCAAAGGTCAGATGCAAGAGCTTAATGACACATTTCAAGTCTTAATGTATGGCTGCTGTGCTACGTGCCCTTGCTGCCTTGGAATTTTATGTTTGCTCTTAATTTTAACAAATTGAGATTTCAATTTGCCATGAGTATTTTTTCTCCTTTTAAGCAGAGGGAGACTTTTATTGGAACTTTCCCCCATTGATGCCAGTTGCCTTTAAGGCTTTCTGTAGCTTGCACTGAGACTCTCCACATAGCAGGGAAGACTCTTTTCCTGTAGTCCTGCAGGGAAGCAGGATTTGCAGTCTGTTACCACTTGCCATGAGTTGGTGGTACAGCTTATGAATGTGGTGTTTATAGAACACTCGTGTCCTGTTGCTGGATGTTATAACAGTACCTCAGTGAAAGAAGCCATAAAGAAATGCCTGTTGACTTGGATCTACTGTGTGTATGTTTATACAAATTTTTACTGCAAATAGTTATCCTTTGTAAAGCTGAATATTATTTGACTGTCAGATCTGTTTTTAACTCTTAAATTCTGTAATACCCCAAGAATGGATTCAAATTTTAAAATCAGTTACACTGGGAGGTTACACATTGAATATTTTTTCTGTTCTCTAACCATTTAGAAATCCATGCTGGAAAACTTAGCTGGTGGATAAACTGTTGCTTAAATTTGATCAGCTCGGTGAAACTTGGGGATATTAAACTTTTGTTACTGACTTATCACTTCATACTGAGTTGTATTAATATATAGCAACAATTCATCAGCAGCCCTCTGAAAACAAATTCTCATAACTGGGAAAGGGGAGAGATTGATGCAGCTATGCCAGACTGAAGCTTTCCAGCTCTTAATTGCCTTAAAGTCTTAGTGCGAGGACAATACTTGAGTTTGTAGTGTTTTATTTAAAAATAGAGTAGTACTTTGCTTTCTTCTGTGATATTTACAGCTAGCACTTGCTGGAATGGGCTCTACAGCACATTTCCTTCAGGCTTAATTGTAATTCATGTGACTCATGTATGCAATAATACTTTGCATGTTGAATGAGCAGTGTATTTTTACGGTGAAGAAATACTTGTCCTTCTAAGGTCATTTGGGTTCAAGGGTGGAGTTTTTTAAACACTGCCATAAAAAAAAGGTTACAATGATTTTCTATACTTTTGATCAAACTGTTGTAATGTTTCAGTCATGAAGATTACATATTTGTATTAAAGAACAGATGTTGGACATCTTATTTGTACATAAGTTATCAAAAATATATATAGAAGAGAAGTATATATCTGGATTTGAACATGGGAACACTTCTAATGTAGAGTAAATACCATTGTTGCTGGTTTTCTGCACTGAAGGATTGGAAATATACTTCATATTTTTACTCCAGGCTTTTGTTTATACCTCCAAGTTCTAACACTGAATGCAAGCTAGCAGTTTTACAGGTTTTTGTCTTCTTTTCTCCTTCTTTTTTTTAAATACTGTTTCTTCTCTCCAAGCTGTTTGAACAGTGTCAATAAAATATACTTTGAATTATTCATCCTGAAATAAGAATGTATGTTTAAGGTCCACTTTGCAAGTGATGCACTAAATCACAGCAGACTTGACAATCTGCAGTGGCAAGGCTTTTCAGGTTATATCCCGATTTTTACAGACTGTTAGGGGGAAGCTGTCCAGTTTTGATCTGGCTGTACTTCTGATGCCACCAGTGCAGGAGAGAGGACAGTGCAGCACAATGAAGTAGGATGGCTGTGGGAAGTTAAAGGTGATCTAGAAATTGTCTGCTGAGTGTCTGTATTCAGGGGGTTATTAAAGTGTGTTTCTGTCTTAGCAATATACTTCCCCCATGTCCAGGGTGAAATTTATTCATGCATTGTTACACTAAGCCACTTGAAATTGCCACAGGGGAGTGTTTCTCAAACTAGATGTGCATTTGAGATGGACTGAGGTGGCCACAGTAAGCTGTGGAGTACAGATTTTTAAATTACACTTTTTTTCAAGACACTACAAATTGCTAGCCCCTGGTCAAAGCAGCACTAGTAGAAATCACACATTAAAAACCCATGAACGTCACAAGACTGTGCCAGCTTTGTTCTTGAAGCCCCACACAGCAGTAGCTGTGGGTCATGTTGTACCACAAGGTGTGCCTCTGCCTCACCCACACCTGCTGAAGACCAGCAATTGTACTTTGACCGCTTGGCTTTGATTTAAGATTGTATTCACTATTGAAAAGGTTCAGCTGTTGATGTGCAGCATAAGGGAATGCAAACATGCACTTCATTAAGGTGTTTACAGCCAGCTTGCCCTCCTGATCTTTTGCTCCAGCTGAAGCTTTTCCCTTTTGTGCTTGAAGCACAGAAGTGTAATTTCTTCCAGAGGCACGTGAATACTTTCTGCTGATGATTTCTTACAATGGATTAGTTTTGTCACAGCAGAGGTCACCTTCATTCTAAACTACCTGGAGACCTCATGCAGTATTTACGGCTGGGTGCTCCTTCACAAAGAGCTAGGTTTTGCATAAATCTCTAAAAATTGTGTGAAGGACTTCATTTTCTAGGCTAGGAAGGAGATTTTGAGTAGTGACTTAGCTGAGTCTGGAAAAGCATTCTGTGTACAGAATTATACATGCTTTTCCAGGGTGAACTGGGGAGGGTGAGGAGTGGAAGGGGCAAAACCCTTCTTACGGTCTTGCTTCCTTTTTCTTGATTTGTAATAAAGTCAGCGTAACAAATGCTTTTTGCCAGCATTTGCAGGATGACAGAACTTGGTGGGGTAATAGAGTTAACTTGGAGAGGAGTGGACACAGAAGATAAGGAGAGCTAATACTTGAGCTGGAGACACGTGGGGAAGGCACCACCTTGTTGAGTACAAAGGCAATGGGGTTCTTCAGCCTTTGTTAGAAGGGCATGGCCAGACATTTACACACAGTTCTGAGCCCCAGAGAACTCCCTCTGCTTGCGTGCTGAGTTTGACTGGGGTGACAACTTCAAAAGCGCTGTGGAGGCTGAGAAAATGCAATAGAGGACTGCTACTATCTTGGCAAGTGTTTGGACGGGCAGTGGATGCGCAGTGCTGCCGTGGTTTGGCTGCTGTAGAGCCCTGTAGAGCTAGAGCAGTAAATGCTGGTGCTCAATTGCAGCATGTTGCTGTGCTTTCAGCAAGCATTTGTTTTCCCTGGTTTTCGTGTAGCAACCCAGTGAAACAAATAGGCACTTACCTTAATGTTATCCCTTGATGCTTAAAGCAGGTGAATAAGACAGGCCTATGAAAAGCATTTGTAAATTTTTCTCATGAACAGCAGATGTAAGAAGACTGATTTCCTGTGGCCTTGACTTTCTGGCCACCACACAATTTCGTCCTTTCTTCTGACATTTCCTGCCCTCGCCCATGCCAGAACATCTTCGGTCTCCATCCATCTCCTCCCTGTTCCTAAGTCATGTGCTGTTCCAGCAGTTTATAGGTTTGTCACCGCTCCTGACTTGCTGGACAACTCAAGCGCTGTGGCTCAGTTCCTGGGGGACCAGGTAATGCTCAAGACTTGGCATGGCCCGGCCACGTAGCCTCCAGATTGCCTGTTGGAATCTAGAAAATTTTGAAATAATTTTTTGTCAAATACCATCAGATTATTTAGTGGTTTTCAAAGCAGGTGACGGACAGAACATGGATTAGATGCCCAGTGTCGTTAGTAAGGAAATCAGGGTAGGAGAATGCAACAGAAACCTCTGTACCTGCAGCTCAGGCATGATCCAAATCTGAAGTTCTCAGGCTAAAAGCAATGCTTCTCTCAAACAGGAAAATCTGCTCAATTACAGTAAAGTCAGGTACCCTAGTTTTCTCTTAAAGCAATTTTTTTTTTAAGCATTGCATTTTGTTTCTGGGTCCTGAAATAAAATTTTCTTTATACTGTAGAAGCCAAAATTCAGTCTATGGAACCACTGAATTTTCTGCAAACCAGCTGATATTTGTACGAATTCTGAAATTTACAAGCCATAATTATTGCTATCTGAAGAAAATTTCCAATTAAGAACAGCTAACACTACTAGAAATAATGTGCAGTTTTGCTAATAGAGTGTAAGCCTTCAAGTCTTCTTAAGACATTTAAAAGTCAGAACTCCATGGGCTCGCTTTGCAATCAGTGGGACTAATTTCCTTTTGTTTAGGAGACATTAATTGAAAGTATGTTTATGCATGAATGTGATGACAGAGATGCTAATTTTATCTAGAGGGTGTAAGTGCTCATTGCTTTATGTTTTGGTGATGCAAGAATATATTTCCACTCTCACTCTGACCCCAATTCATAAATCAAAACAGAATGTTCCTCACCACCATCCTTGAGTGCACTACACACATGAACCCAGTTAGTTTCCTACAAGTCACTTCCTGTATTTTCCAGTTTCCCATCCCAGACTTTCCACTTTGGATTCACCATTAGAAAATATTTCTTCCTTTTCTGATGGTGTTCATTTAACTTTGGAAAATACTGGCTTTATACCTGCCAGCTGCACTTAGTTTTTCCTTTTGCAAGAGGCGGTGGGAATATTTGAAAGCCGGACGAGAAGTACAACAGATGACTTAAAACAGTTCTCAAAGTACAAGGTCTCTTACTTCCCTGCCAATACAGAGCATGGTTGTTCAGGAGGTCGTATTGTTATTGTACTATTATTATTATTTCATTTTAATTTATTTAAAGTGAGTAAAATCCTCCTGCACAGCACTTTTTCACAAACAAAAACTGCATCAAAGAAAAAGCAGGGTGGTAATCCCAAAATGTGTTTTCTAGTGCAATACATCTCCTGTAGATTCAGCACTTCGCTGTGATAGTGCCTGCACAAGTGACAGCAGAAGGATGGTCTGCTCTCCCACCAGGTTTGGGATTGGGTTACACCGGATCTGCTAATCACTGCCCAGCAGTGCCCTCACACTGCTGCTTGCCAGCTGACTTTATGGAAATCAGTGTTTTGCTTTTGTGGATTAGCTTTCCATCAGATCAGCTCGTTGATCCAAATCACCCCGTGGGGATGCAGGGGGAAACAAGAGGAGCAGATTGTTTGAGGATGCCCCTCTCACTCGGCAGCCCCCAGGCAGAGCAGATGAGGTGAAAGGTGAAACCACAGGTGCTGGAAAAGTCACTCTCCAGCTGCTGTGCTGCTGAAAGAGAGATAAATCCTGGGAACCACCTCTAATGTGCAGCGAGCTGAAATGCTGTAAATAGCACGCATGGCCAACTCCAACTATTTAACATTCTGAGGGAAAACAAAAAGACAGGGAAGAAAGAAACACAATCCAAACCAGCTGTGTTTTGAGGTTGCCTGTAGAAGCCTTATAGGATGATTTAAAGCACAGCTGCATTGGATCTGACCTGTTTGCCACAGCAGGAAGGTAAGTAAGGTGAGCAAACCCAGTGAACTCAGTTTATGGCCATCAAACATGTTCTGATGCTCTTCAGGCCTGTAGTTCCTTAGGCTGTGCTTTGGTTGGGCTGGCAGTCTTAAATACCATTTTGCTGTGAGCAAGCAGTTTGAGGGCAGCTGCTGAAAAGCAAATATCGTGTTCTGACTTGTAATCTAAAAGCAGGCATTGCTCAGAAGGTGGTTTTGGATTCCTGGTGCGTTCCTGCTGTTCTCTTCAAAGCTTCAGCCACACATAGGTGAGCTGATTGGTTACTCCCCCACACTCCTTTAGCATATTTTACTTACTTACTTCTCATTTGTATTTAGGCTTAATGCAGGTGGTCTGCTCAGTCTATAATCTGTCCATTATTTCTCTCAGGTGTAGAATCTAGTACTTTCCCTAATTTTCCATGAAAATTTATCTGCCTAATGTTGTTCTGAAAGCAATGGTCCTATTTATGATTCAAATTGCAGCTGAATAGCTGTCTGGCAGAAATGATGATAAAAAGGGCAAGTTAATGAAAAGAAGTACAGTAATAGTAAAACCATTACTCAATGGCTTGGAATTAAGTAAGAGGCTGCATGAATATGGCAAACCTCTGGAGTTCTGCAGGTAATAATGAATGCTAGAAACCGCTGAAATACAATTACCAGGGACCCAGAATGATTTAGGCAGCAGAAAATTACTGAACATAAACTTTTTTATAATCTTTGGGTTTTATTAAAGTAGTAATAGCCCTTCTTGTGCTGGTTGCTGACATTAATAGTCTGTCTAGGTTGATGGACATCCTTCTCCTCCGTGGACATTTTCCCTCTCAGTTATTAATGTACAGCCTGCTACCTTCCAGCTCCAGCCTCCAAAGGAAAATATCTCCCCTGCTGCAACACATGGAGGGAAAAGTTAACTGACATCTTTGCATTTGTTAGGGGAGCATTGTAAATGGCTGTTCTCTGCCAAGAAATTTCTTTTGAAAAGTTACATTTAGTCAGTAAAATAACGCCTGAGCATGCCAAACTGGAGTTGAAAAAAGGTAAATTTAATCATAGGACTGAAAAGGACTTCTTTAATGAAGAAGTCTTCTTCTCTGAACTGAAGAAAGTAAAGAAGAATTAACTCATTCCTTGGAGAGATGGGGGAAAAGACACTGGCTGGCTGTGAAGGAATTCTTTAATACACCTGAACTGAAGAAAGTAAAGAAGAATTAACTCATTCCTTGGAGAGATGGGGGAAAAGACACTGGCTGGCTGTGCCCCTGCAGCCCCTGGAGGCCCAGGGGGGAGCAGAGATCTCCTGCAGCCCTGGAGGAGCCCACACCGAGCAGGTGGATGTGCCTGAAGGAGGCTGTGAGCCTGTGGGAAACCTGAGCTGGAGCAGGCTCCTGGCAGGACCTGTGGCCTGTGGAGAGCAGAGCATTCCCCACTGGAGCAGGCCCCTGGCAGGACCTGTGACCCCACAAGGGGCCCACAGTGGAGCAGCCTGTTCCTGAGGGAATGCACCCTGGGGAGGAGACCCAGACTGGAACATTCCATGAAGAAATACAGCCTCTGGGAAGGACTAACCTTGGAGAAGTCCATGCAGGACTATCTCACTGGAAGGAACCCCACACTGGAGCAGTGGAAGAGTCTGAGGAGTCCTCCCCATGATGAAGGAGCAGCAGGGACACCATTGATGAACTGATTTCATCCTCAATTCCCTGTCCCCTTGTGTCATGGGAGGAGTGGAGGCAGGGAAACCATGAATGAAGCTGAGCCTGGGATAAGAGGGGGGCATGCTCTCCATAAAAAGGAGAAGGCCTTTGTAAGATTCATTCTTACTTCTTATTAATCAACTCTGATTTAATTGGCAGTAAGTTAAAGTAACATCTGCAGGTATTCACCCAGTTACCATCACCTGTGGTGGTAACTGGTGAGTGACCTCTCCCTGTCCTTATCCCAACCCATGAGCCTTTAATTTTATGTTCTGCCCCTGCCCTGTTGAGGAGGGGAATGACAGAGTGGCCTTGGCAGGTGCCAGCCAAGGCCAGCCCACCACAAACACTTAAACACAACTGCATGCCTTAACAGCATCTCTTCAACTGTGTGAGCTTTTGGAAAATCTTTATGGCAGGATTTTCAGTCTATGGCTGAATATGGGGATTTTTGAAGGAAATTTGAATGAGTTAGAGATGGGATTTCTGAGGTTTTTTTAGATTATGTTATTTATTTCTTTTATCTTTTCATAGACAGGAATGGTGAGTTCAGCTCACATTCTTACTGTATGGTTCAAAAGGTCACAGTACCCTTAGCTGTAAGACCTTTTAGGGATTTCTTGACCAATAAAACACTGCTAATAAGGATATTTATATTTTTGACCCAATGCTTAAGTATTTCATCTTATGGACTTATTTCATCTTATGGACTCACGTTACAGAGTAAGCTTTCTTAGGCTATGATACACAAGGCTACAGTATTCTAAACTTCTTGTTTACCTTTGTCACTACTTTTATTTTTTCTGTATCCTAAACTCCAAAACTCTAAACCTTCTTCTTAATTCAACATGTCTCTGCTTTAAATCATAAATCCACATTCTTGCTTGTAGTACCTAAGTTTGGAAGCCTTTTCCAAGGTCTCAAATCAAATCCTGTGTTTAATTCTAAACTTTAGCTTACAGGCTCAAAGTACTGAGAATTCCTTGCATTTCAGATTCCAACAGCTGAGTTTGAAAGGTGTTGACAAGTATTTCATGTGTCTCTATTATTTGTTGAGTTTGTTTAACTGTTGGTCTGCCAGCAGGGCCCCCAGGCGGCCACGTTTGCAGGATGAGCTTGTTCAGCGAGAATCACCCACTGATTCAGATCTCCCAAGCCTCCTGAATGTCTCCCTGGGCCTGCTAGAAGGTACATGTTGCATAAATAACTGAGTTATCTCAGAGTGGCCACCACCAAATCCTCACTGATGAGCTATGGCAGTCTGTCTCACAGGGGGCAGGGAGTAGCTGTGCCACCACTCAGGGGCCACTTTGGTGGGCCAATTCCATCAGACTTTTGAGATGTGTTTGATGGCAGTGAGGAGCATGAAGTGAAGGACTGCTCTGTGGAGAACTGGTAGAGGAGAAGCCTTTCAAAATGGTGCTTGGGTCAGGTGCTGGCTCAAAGAGCTGTGTTACAGAAGCTGTCCCCAGCTATTTGATTTCTCCTGTGCTCAGAGCAGCAGTGCTTCTTACATTTTTGTAAATAAACCAAACTTCATCAAAGAAGCTTTTATTCTGACTGGAGTAACCTATTGGACACTGAGCTGGCCAACTGCCCAGTCTTCCTGCAGAAGGGAAACTGGCAGACGAAGGAGAATTAGGAATCTTGATTTTGGTTTTTTGTTTGTTTGTTTGTTTGGGTTTTTTTTTTTGTTTTGTTTTGTTTTTTTTACTTTTGTCAGCTGTGCTAAAGAGCCATAGTAAAAAGTCTACTTTGAAATACTTTTATCTGTCTATGTATTTTCAAATTTCTGTGCAACATCATCTTTCCAAAACAAACATGCCAAAGGAAAGTGGTAAAAATGTCATCTTCTTCCCTAAACAGTCTTGGTCCTTCTTATTCTATGCTATATTTTGTCATGTTAATGGCAAAATTAAGTCCCTGCTACAGTTTGCTTCAACCACAGCTTCATAAAAATAATTTACTGAAGTTTTACTTCCAATGCAGTAGTATAGCTAAGAGCAACATGGCCTTGAAAAGCATCAGGAATAGCTTCTGTCATAAAACAGGATGTCAGAAACACTTAGCACTTTGTGCTAGCCTTGTGTTAACAATGATGAACACAAACATATTCAAATGTGACATTCATGTCTGAGGCCAATTGATAACCTTGGGGTCGTGCAGATGTAAGTAATGTTTTGGTTTTGGCTGCAGGATGTTTATGACTGATGGTGACAGGCCAAGCTGGTTCTCCCGTTCCAGGCTGAGTTTGCACAGAGGGAAACAGAATACATTTGATTTAAAGAAGAGGGAAAGTCCTAATTTTGGGTTTGGTATTGTTTGGTTTTGGGGTTTTTTTGCAGAGCTGTGTTTCAGAGTGGGACCATGCTTCCAGGATAAGGAATGCTTTCTTTACTTTGGCACAGTGTCTGGTCCTGCTCTCCTGCTCTGAGCAGTGGGAGATCATCTTGCTGGGTTTCAGCCACAGGTGTGTTTTGACCACTAAGGCCAGTAAAATCTTGTGTCTTCTGCTCATGCATTTGTTCTGCTCATGCATTTGCTTCTTGGGTCATGGGTTTCTAAAATTTTCTTTCTGAAGGGCTTAACTGTGTAGTAAACAGGTATTAATTAAAACCACTGTTTTATCCCTTAGCAAAGAGAATTAAGCTGGTACCTAAGTAAATATTAGGGAAAACACTTAGTGAGAAAAGGCCATACATACCAAAGTAGGACACCTTGATGCAGATGGCTGACTCATCAGTGTGACATATTCTGTTAAATATGGAAAGCTCAGATGTCATTTGTTGTACCTCAGCAAGAGCACAATGAGATTTTTTTTTTCTTCTTCCAAAGATGCCTTGTAAACCAGGCAGAGATCTTGATTTACTGTCTATGCAAGTGAAAACACAGATACACTGTGCAGCTCCTCTCATTCCTCTGCTGCAGCCCAGGTCCTCCCTCACAGACGCATTCCTGCTGTTTGGAGGTTCCTGCACCACACCAGGGCCACCTTTTTAGGCTGCTGGATGTATTTTTATTACCAGTTATTGGCTGAGTTTCTCCACTAAGATTTTGTTTCCAACTTCCATCTTAATTTGCAACCAGCAATAATTTAGCCGCAATCGTTTTCCGTCTCTCCTCCCTGGGGAAGTAATTTGAGCCCTGAAGGTCTAATCCTGGCTTCACTGATGTAGCTTATTGCTGTGAGCATCCCACTGCCCCCAGGAGCTGTGGGAGGCAGATTTTTGGGAGGCTGTGTTGTTCAGCCAGCTCTGAAGCTGCACAGGAAAGTGATCTGAGGATCACCTGCCACACACTGCTGCTGCTCTAAGCCTGAGGCTCTGAGGCAGACAGATACCATTGCTCTGGGTTGGAGCTTTAATGTAAGTGGATTCAAGAGGAAAGGAAAGCTTATTCTGGCCAGATCAAGGTAACATTTGCAAGAACTTAGTACCTTTAGAAAAAAATAAATACAATAATCCATAAGTAATTGGCCCTCAGTGATAGACCAGTGCACTAAACTGAACAAGTGATGCAAGAACTTTTTCACACTTCCTTTCCTTTTCCTCCAAGATACAGAAAAGAGTTTTGGGAAACCACTCTCTTGCCAAGTTTTTCAAGACTGTTTTTTCAGGCTCAGTGCTGCTGCATGTCTGGGCATGCAGGGAAATGCACCAAGCTGCCAGTTCATGCTGCAGCCAGCGAGGCTTCTGGACAGGGAGTCCTCCTTCCCCATAACGGCATTCCTAGAAAAAGAGTCCTGTTATCTTTCCAGCATTGCTGAGGATTTCTGGTGTTGTTTTAGCTCTCTTTGCCTTCAACATTGACGTTTCCAGTTCTCTATCTTCTTCCTCAATCTAGCTTTCAAGGAGAGAAAAAAATACACTAATAGGCAGAAACACAAGCATTCTATGAAGGTACAAGGCTGATGGTAAAACTGTATTTTTTCGGAGTTTTCTGACAGTTCCTGATTACTAGTAAGGTTTCTGCTTTGTTTGAATTCACGTGATAACTATAATACTAATTAAAAAAACCCAGGAGACATTATAGAATTACCTCGCTCTGTGTCTCGTAGTTAAATACTGTACTTCTCAATCCTGAGATGAGCTCAGCTGGTTAGAGCATGGTGCCAATAATGCCAAGGCTGTGGGTTTGATCTCCATACGGGCCATTCACTTGATGGTCCCTGTGGGTCCCTTCCAACACAGAATATTCTGTGATAATATGATCTTTACTTAGTTCTGTACATGTAGCCTTATGTTTGGTGCTATATTAGTACATAGCAGGAGTCCTTACGTATTTGTAGCTCATTAATGAGCTCATTAATGAAATCAGGACTTATGAAAATGTACTTATTCAACTGGACAGCAATAAATTTTTAATAACTGGCTAACCTTAGAAACAATGCTAAGATGCTCATCAATCTCTATTATGCGGTTAATGTCCTAAACAGCTTTTGTACCAACCATTCAAATTACCATAACAATTTTAATTAGGAATGTGGTTTGCAGGGTAGATTCACTTTAAAAATTATTTGCAGATCCCCTGTGAAGAGATTTCTGTTTGAAGAGCAGCTCTTTTGCAGCAGATTTATGTATTTGCATAGATGGTAAAGTGCTTGCCAGTGAAATTGCTTTAAAAGCCATCCCATACAATGATATAGCAATAACACCATTTTACAATACAGAAGATAGATGTTTTTTCACAGATGTGATCCAGCGCAGAATTAACCCCCCAAAATATCAATCCATGTTTGACTTGTTTTAGTCCTTTGGGGAATCAGTTCACAGGATAATACTCTGAAGCTCTCTACCTTGCAGTCAGCAGAGGCACCTGGATTACAGGTGAACACAGAAAGGTGACAGTTCCGTGGGGTGCTCTGAGTCCCACTTCTGAACTTCCCCAGCTAAGGGCAGGTACATCCCCTCCAAAAAACATCTTCTGGAATTTTCTCCCATTGCTGTAGTCAACCATGCAGGGCAGTTCACAGCAAGAGGGTGAGACAAAGTGCTCCCTAGGACTTGACTTGGATTTTATTCTTCCACGTTTTCCAAGCTAATTTCAGCAAACTAATTAGACACGCTTCCAGGGCTGCCGGTGTATTTAATCTACAAATGTTTATCTGTGTTTTTTGCTCCCTGGGTATAAGGTACTACAGAAGGTATTGACATCTGTGCCAGACTTAAAAACCTTCTGGCATTCCCTGTGATCACAACCTCCTGTCTGCCATCAGGAGTACAAACCACCCTGCACCAGCAGGGCATGCCACCTCTGCCAGGAGCAGCACAGAGAGTGCGATGCACTTGGCTCATTTCTCAGGAGAATGGTAACTTGGAAATGCAGCTTTATCTCCCTCACAACAATTTTTGTAGAGGCTCAGAGGTGGCTGCTACCAAATGCTTCTAGATTTTTCCTCTGTTTCCCAGCTGCTCATACACCTTTTCTGAGTTATGTGACTACTACTTCCTGGAATCTGTACTTTTCTCCCTCACTGACTCCATGGCTCTGTTTACCTCATATTTACAGTTCTAAAATTACCACTCATTATTCGTCTCTCTGCATGGGTCTTTGGTCATAACAAAAGGGTGTAAACCTACCAAGAGTATTCGACATTTATTCTACACACACTCTGAATGCACACAAGTACTCTCTATTTAGACAACATGAATGCTGCTCTAATCACTATTTATCTTGTAAATTACAACTCTGTGGAAACATTTTCTTTGCACCATCTGGCTTGATGTATTTTTTAATCAGTTGATAAGTATTTTTCTACATTACAAGGAGCAGATAGTAAAGCATTTGTTACAATAGGATGTGAAGTAAAAATTTTTCAAAGCTGAACTTGTAAAAAATTCACTGCATTAAACATTTTAAAATTTGCTGTAATACCAAAGACAGTTTTGGTGAAGGTTTCATAGGGCTCATTTTGGACAATGAACATCTGTCAAGAAAACTGCACATTTTTTCTAGGAATGCTGGTTGAACAGGACCCCTGTGTAGAAATGAAAAGACATCTCAATTACAAACAGCACTTTGGCTAATAATTTTGTCCTTATGATTTCACTATTGTAATTGTAATGTTAAAATAACCAGTACAGATCCTTGCTGGCAAAGAATTTCACTCAGATACAAGAGGGAAGATGCTATTAGATGCTAATACAAAGATTTCAGGAAATAGCAATCATTTCAACTCTCCTGGTGATAAGAAAACGAGAGTATCTGGAAATACTCAAAATAAAAAAAATGCTTTTTAAATGAGCAAATGCGCACAGCACTTTCTCATGTCTGCCTTTGGTCTTCCTAAAATGCCAGTCACTCTTTTTCTAAAAATCCACAAATTATTGTAATTGCAGATAAAAAACTTAAAAGTAGCTTGTGCTGGTTTTTAACTCAAAGTCCTTTGAAGATAAATTTTATTACTAAGTGTCTGCATCTGATTTTATATAAGCTCAGTGTTCAACACTGGCATTTATGCTGTTGAAAGTAGTAATTAAATACACAAATTTTTGAGAAGCCTAGAATATTGCCCTTGAATCATCCTAAGCTTAAAAGATGGGTATTGGAAAAGGTGCACTGGCAAATTTTGACTTTATAAATTGAAAATTTAAACAACATCCAAACAGTTGGGCATTTAAAGGCATGTTAGAGTTTGTTGTGCAGCTAGAAAGAATCATCAGTAAGTGTTTTTTTACTTAGAATAGTTTGCTGTTAGTGTTGGAAAACCTGTTCCTAAAACCAAGAAGAAAAGCCCAGGTGGTCCACACTGGCTACCAAAGGATTAATTTAGTAACCAAAACAACAGCAGAAGTAAAACAGGCGCAGCTGAAACTGAAAGAGACAATATTACATGATCACTGTGTACCAGACACAACTGCTACGGTAGTTGGCCATTGACTCTGGTCTCTTCCCACACACAGTATCACACACAAGCCCGCTCACTTGTCTTGCCTCTTGTCTCCGATCTTCTCCTTCTTTCATCACTCTGTACCTTCCAGCATCTTGATTCTTCTTGGTAGTGAAAATCCTGTTCTTGGAGATCACACTGATAATATTGGACAGAACAAATCTCACAACAGTTTGTTTCAAATTATTTCCTGGCATTAATGTCTAGTCTAGCACTCAAGCAGCATGGTAGTGAAGACTTTTTTGCCTTAAGGAATTCCTGTCATCATTTGGTCCTGGTCCTTGGGTTTCCATACCCTGTACTCCAGCACAGAGCTCCTTCAGCAATGATCCTGTGCCTACATATGAGGCTGCCCTGTCAATAGATCCCTGAAACCATACAGAGGAACAAGGCCTTTTTCTTGGCTGCTGTTTTTAAATCAGATCCTCACATGGATTCAGGCCATGGCTCCACCTGACACTTGCTCTTACTGGCCTAAGTGGGAGTGTCAAACCACTGGGAGGGAACGGAAGATACAGGCAGGAATGTAAACAAGCTTGACTGGTGAAACCGCTGGATGGTGGAGCCATAACAGAGTCAGCAGCCTTCTTCTGGAAAACAACTCGTGTTTTCTTGCTGTCAGCTTCAGAACATGCACCTCCCATTAATCTAACTGTTCTTCAGGAGAAAATCTGCCCACCTACATCTTGTGATAGTACTGTGACAGGAGCAGTAGGACTCATCCTTTGTGTCTGGAGTTCCAGAGCCTGGCACATCTGTTAAGCTGAGGTGTTGTGATAAGGCACAAAATGATGACACAGACACTGCTGCTCTCGAGGGGAACAAAAAAGAAGAAGCTTTATTTTCTGACTCCAACATTTATAGTTTTCCAAAGGTGACAGTGGATTGGAGAGTGACAGTGCCACCTCTCCAATGCCACTGGACAGACCAAGGGTCCATCAATTCTCTCCACCTCCATGAAAGAATGCAAAACATAGGTTATTTACAGAACTGTGTGTGAGAAAGTTTGTTGAAAGAATGTAAACATCAGAAGGCTTAACAAAGTCTTACAAAATCAGGGCGACACTGAGGTGTCTGCAATTTCTTGCTTCAACTAGCTCTGTGTCATGCTCTTGATGTTCAAGTTGTGAAACATTTGTTTGTAGTTACCAGAATGTGAGCTCCTACTTCAGGTGTTAAATAAAGTTACTCTTTTGGGACCTGCTGTCCCAACACACACTTGCAATCAGTTTGCCACTCACTTTTCCTGCTGACATCACTGAGATAATCCCTGCTCCCACGGAGAAGCAAATCATGGCAACTGCAACTAGCATGACAGAAAGTAAAACTCTCAGATCCATGCCTTTGCTCTTCTTGCTTTTATTTCAACCTCCCAGGTGGCTAGCAGCAATTAAAAATATCCTAGCTACTTCAGAAGACTACTGCACTGTGCCAGAGATGGGCTTAAGAATAAACTAGGATGCATTACAAGGTCAATTCACTGCAAGATGAACAAAACTATTTATAGACCACAGCCTGTGCTTTTGTATTATTACTTCTTAACAGAAGTGTTTTGAAGATTTTGGGCCTCAGCTCTCTGGATAACACTGGCATTGGGATGGGGGAGAAAGAGGAGTCTGTACCCAACAAGGTGCCCAGTGACAACCCAAACAATCAACAGTCAACCACACGTTGCAGTGTCGGGGGCTACAGCCTTCTGAACTCCTGATAAAGCCATGCAGGACTCAGAAATATTTTTCAAATACTGCTTGGCACTGTAAAATAAAATTGCAGTTATGAAGGTCATGACAAAGGATCTCCTAGGTGATATCCAGAGAGTGCTCCTCTCTGGCACACCAGCTCTCTGCTGTGTAGAAAGGATGAACAACAACATTATGTGCTGAAACATGTCTTGTTTGCTATCCTTTTCATGCAGATTTTTGTTTTGTATATCAGTGCTGCAGTGGTGTAGAAAAAAAAAATTAATTGGCTCAAAATTCAATTCATGTGTTCTTAATTTGATTCACACTGAACTTCTTAGTTTATGTCCATCAGGTAATGAGTCAGAACTGAAATTAATAATGAAGAAATACATTTGTTTGAAATGACAACATTCAATTTGTGCAAACACCTCAGTTTCTAAGTCAAAAAAGTGACTCATGTATAAGGAACTTCGCTGGACACCTCATCATAATAAAAACTAAACTGATCAACAAAAATGATTAAACTATTAGTGATCCTAATTTGTCAGCTTTTGTAACAAAATACAGTAAAGAGGGCAAATCAATAGTATAATTAGCAACTTTTTAAAGACTATTAATGCAACTATTTTAAAAGACTGATTTTTACAAAAATGAAGTAATGATGAGTCCTTTGAGGCCCTTCAGGAAAGGATAAAAAAAGACCAAAAAAAAAAATTATGAGCTGATAATGGACATTCCGTTAGCTAACCTTTAAAATGCAATCAGGACAAAATGAAAATGTACTTAAATGCCACCGTAATCTAGTGGGAAAGTGAAAATAAGTGTAACAGCCCAAACAGTGCATTCTATTGATAAAAATGGAGACGATAAAATTGCTTTAAAGATAGGAATTAGAGAAAATGTAAGTCATGCTTGAATGTGAATTGAATGTAGGCACAAGGCAAATTATACCAATGATATTACTAAAGTAAAATGTAAGAATTGTTAACATTCCTGTCAGAAAATGTATTCAACAAATAGCTTTGCATTCTGGGAAAATAGGTAAATATTATCAGACTTCACAAAGACTAAATTCTTTCCAATAACAGTACTTTAAAAAAAATTTAAACAGTAGCACTACAGCTAAGTGACTTGCATCAGTAAGCCAGGATAGCTTGCATACAGGTTTTCAAAATAGCTTTTTGGAACCTCTTTTTGATCTTTAAATATGGCTCTCAATAAACCTTGTGAGCTCCAAAGAACAGGAAAAAAGCTAATACATTGACTGTATTGAAAGAAGGCAAAGGGAATGACCCAGGTTAATTACATGCCTGTCATCTGGACTGTAATCCTCAGGAAAATATCCAAGTTGCTCAGAGAGGACTAAATGAATAAATGTTTGAGTTTAATTACAACTCAGAAATTACATTTCCAGGAAACACATCTTGTAGTACTATTGTCATATCTCTTCTTTGAGCAAACGTTACTTTGATAAAAATAACAGTGATGCTATATCCTTCAGCTTTGGTTTGGCATTTGAGCTCGTACAGTAGGACATTTTAATTAACAAAAAAACCCAGAAAGATAAAAAAAATCAGAACATTGCACAGTGAGTGGACTGTGAATAATCAGCAGGCCCCAAAAACCAGAAGAGGAACAAGCAGCAAACACTTGCATGAGTGATCCAGATCCTCTGGGGATCAGGACTGTCCATCTGCTATTCTTTCTTATGCTGCACCAAATTATCACCAAGTCACAATAGGAAGGGATGCAAGAACTGGGGGTGTGGAAAATAATGAAAGCTAAAGTCACTTCCAGAGTGACTCAGAGCTCTTGGTAAACAGGGTCCAGTTAGAAAAAAAAATCAAAAAAACAACAACAAATTAAAACACCAAACAAACAACTTATTAAAACCAACCATCTATTTACTGACATACTTTATTTATATATTAAATACCTATTTTACATATCTTTGTATTTATGTATCTCATAGACACAGTATTGGTTAAATGTAATATTCTAACTGTGAACTAAAAAGTGTAAGCTATCCTTGCCTACAGCATGAACACCTTTATTCTGCAATAAATTACACTGCCTGAAAACTTACATGGGATTTATATTTGACAAGATTTTTTTTTTGTGTTTTTGGTGTGCCACATAGAAAAGGGCTCAAGGTTTGAAAAGGTGCCCATCAACAGCAGAACTGAGGGATTCCATCTCCAAAAGCTGAGGTAAAAACTGCTGAGGGCTCACCTGAGTTCACCTGACGGGTGCATGTATTTATACATAGAATCATGGAATCACAGCATTTGGGTTGGAAGAGATCATCTCGTTCCAACCCTCTGCCATGGACAGGGACACAGAATCACAGAATCCACCAGGCTGGAAAAGACCTCTGAGATCTATCTTTGAGTCCAGCCTGTGACAGAATACCATTGTGTCAACCAGACCATGGCAATGAGCGCCACATCCAGTCTTTCCTTAGACACCACCAGGGATGGTGACTCCTCCACCTCCCTGGGCAGTCCAGTCCAATGTCTAATCACCCTTTCTGTGAAAACATGCTTCCTGATGTTCAGCCTGAACCTTCTCTGGCACAGCTTGAGGCTGTATCCTCTTGTACTGCCAAGACAAGAGGCCAAATCCCACTGGGCTACACCCTCCTTTCAGGGAGTTCACAAAGAGTGATAAGGCTCCCCTTGAGCCTTATTTTTTGCCAAACTCCCTTATTTTTGCCCCAGCTCCCTCAGCTGCTCCTCATCGCATTGTGCTCCAGATCCTTCCTCAGCTCCTTGACCCTTCTCTGAACTCCTCACTGTCTTGTGAGGGGCCCAGGAGCGCTCACTGGACGTTGGAAATGTGGCCTCACCAGTGCCAAACCCAAGGCTATGGTCACTGCCCTGGTCCTGGGGCCACACACCTTCCAGCAGCCCAGGCTGCTCATCGCCACATCCATCCCGTTTTCTGGCTGAACTCGAATGGTCAGTCATGGGAACAGGCTGCCCAGGGACGTGCGGGAGTCGCTATCCCTGGAGGTCAAGGGCCGTCTGGATCCGGCGCCGGTGATGTGGTTTAGGGGTTACAGGGGCAGTTCTGGGCGGACGGTTGTACTGGATTGCCTCGAAGGTCTCTTCCAACTTTAATGACTGTATGAAATCAAGCCTTCTTGCCGCTGTGCAAACGAGGCACTTGTGGAAGGGCACCCCTACCCCGAAGGCAGCGCAGCGCCCGCCCCGGGTCACGGCCGCGCTCCCTCAGCCGCGGGTCCCTTTCCGGCGCCGCCCCGCCCGGCGCTGCCACATCCTCCGCTGACATCAGCCCGCGCCGCCATATTGAGCCGCCGCCGCCGCCAGCGCGGCCGCCCCGGGACCGGCCCGCTCCCCATGACTGCCCCCGGCCGGGGCGCGTAGGGCGGAGCGGCTCCAGCCCGGCCCGTCCCCTCCCCGAGCCGCCGCCGAGCCCCGCTCGCTCCCCGCCGCCATGACTTCCCTGACCCAGCGCAGCTCCGGGCTGGTGCAGCGCCGGACCGAGGCCTCCCGCAGCGCCGCCGCCGCCGATAAGGAGCGGGGCGCCGGCGGCGGCCCCGAGGATGAAGGGCGTCGGGACGAGTCCGGCGACGACGAGAAGGGCGATTCCAAGGAAACGCGGCTCACCCTCATGGAGGAGGTGCTGCTGCTGGGCCTCAAGGACCGTGAGGTGCGGCCGGGGGCGCTGGGCAGGGGGTGCCCGAGCGGACACCGGCTTTTGGGGGTGCTGTGGGGAAGAGGAGCCTGGTGGAGGGATGGGGTCAAGGGCGCTGCATAGTGAGTGTGGCTGTGGGCTCGGGGGCAGAGGGGATGGGGGACGTGATGTGCCTGGAACAGGCTTGGTGTTTTGGAGGAGGTGGGGAAAAAGGGCACGGATTTTGGGGAGGGGGAACCCGGCAGTTTGTAGAGCTGCGCTTTGGTTGCGGGGTTCGCAGAGGGGCTGTCAGATGAATACACCTGAGAATGAGTATAGAGGACCCGGGAGGACCTGGGTATGGGGGCCAGGGCTTCAGGCCAGCGTTGGACTCGAGGGCCTGGGTGAACCTGTCACATTTATGCTCATTCAGCTTATCCATGCCTCTAATGTGGGAGAGCCCTCTACTCCTGTGGGTTTTGTCAGTCAGAACTCTGGTACTTACGAGGTCCTCAAGTGCTCTAGGATGCCGAGCAGCCCTTTTCTACTAAGACTTTGCAGATTAATACATGTGAAAAATATCTTAAAACTGGGGGGAGAGTTATATGACAAAAATGGGCTGTGAGTAATGAGAAGTGTGTTAAAATGAAGAAATTGAATTATTATATAATTCTGTATTTTTACTGATTTAATTGCTTGATAGTTTGCCATGATACTGTGAGTAAGTCATTGAGGAAGGTGTACTTCCACCAGTGTTGGATTTTTTTCATCTGTAAAAGGCAGTCAGTATAGAAAGCACACACACTGTAGAATGAGAGTTCTGTCAGGGAAGCAGTTTAATTTGATGTGGTGTATGATTAAAGGGTGATACATCCTTATATTAGAGGTATAGTAGATATATATATAGATATATATAGGTATATATATTTGATTAGATAGATGTGAGGTACAGTATGGATTTGATTAAGTGACCAGCTTTTCTTTTTTTTGTTAAGTGAGCTTGCTTTTGTTTTTTAATTTGTGTGACAAGTAAATAATTTAATCCAGTCATTGATTTGAATGGAAGTCTCTTAAAACTCTGCCTGTTCAGGATGACAAGATAATTTGGGAGGGAAGCTGGTAAGTTATATGTTCTTGACAAGGCATTGCATCCACAATAAATTTACTGGTTGATAGTGAATAAAGAGTGGTTTTCTTGATTAACATTTGCTTTTTAACACACATCACAGCAGCAAGCCTGTCTGGGTTCAAGCAGCATTTGGACAGAACTCTTGGGGATGATGCTGTGCAGGGCCAGGAGCTGGACTCAGTGATCCTTGTGGGTCCCTTCCAACACAGTTTATTCTGTAACTCTATGATCTGTGTATGTGCCTGCTACAATAGCATTGTGTTTCTCTCTCAGACTGTGTGTTTCAGAGCATATTCTTGCAGTCCCGTCATTTCAGGTGGACCTTGCCATGGTGTCCTGATAACCTCAGTAGATAGTGATCTCTGCTTCTGCGTGTGAAATTGAAAGCTTGTTGAGTTGAATGCATATGAGCATTTCTCTTTCTACATGCCTGAACAGCTGGGAGAAAGTAAGTTAGGAGTGGAAGGAGCAATTGCTGGCAGGATTGGGTTAGGGATACCTTACCTTGAGGAAGGTGGTATAAACTGGGTGATCTTTCAGCCTGTTTTTTGACCAGGATTGTGTGCTAAATCTGCTGAGTTGGTGGGCATTATGCTGTAAAGATAGTGAGCATTGTGTCTGCCAGGAGGAGTATGTGGCACAAGTCTTCGTGGTATATCAAAAGGCAATAGTTAACATTGGGTCTGAAAGTCTACCTTTGCAGTGGTGTGCATCAATGTTATAAATTATCTGGCTTTGGTAAGCAGAGCAGTGACATACATTGAAGATGATCTATTATTCCTTTGTCTAGAAAAAGGAACTGAATGGTTACAGTGGCATGGATATTCCTAAGTCCCTTGAGATTTCGCGGTGGAGACATCAGACAAAAAGAATTGTAATGTCATCTCTAGGGCAGGGGGCTTAAATGCAGAAGCTCTTTGTGGGCTTTGTTAGACATGAAGCATTGGGATTTAGACTTTGATTTGGACCTGCTTGTGCCCCTGTGTACAGGGTACGCAATTTAAACCATTTGTCATGTGTTTTACTTCCAAAACTGGAAATAAAACTACAGGCTCATTTTCCAATGTGAATATTTTTTGTTCTTTGTTGTTCTAATGATAAGTAAGCAGAACCAGCTTACTTTACACATCTGGAAATGTTTTTCCCAAAGTCTTTACTTCCAGTAGAACTGATTGAGTGTAGCATTTGAGTGAGACTTTCTCAAGAGAGCAAGCAAAGCAGAGCAATGTAGCAATATCTGTAAAGTGTAATTGTGAAACTATATGAAGTCTAAGGGACAGGCAAAAAAAAAAGCTTGATTGAAAATCTGTAAATTTAAAGGTGAGACTATCCTTCCTGTTTATTCCAACAGGATAAAACAGTTTAATGTTTACTTTAAAATAAAAAAAAAAAAAAAAAAAGAAATAGACTGGATTGGCCAAAGAACATATAAATAAAAAATATAAAAACAAGGACTCTGTTTTGGCCAAAGAATATGTTTCCCTATAAATAGGTACTTTCTCAGAACACTCACTGATACATGCATTGGTAACATAGCTTTCAGATTTTTAGGGAATTTTAAACACTAGTGGATGTGGCTTAACTTCATATGAATTGTATACAAAATAGCTCACATGTATGGAGCTACCTTTATAATTTCTAAGTGTACATGGATGAGTCTTTGCTATTAGACAGTTTTTTAGGTAGATATTTAGTGATGCATTGATGAGTTCAGTGTTTCCAGGAGATTGTTAGATACTCATGTGAATCTTGTTTCCACGATGGTGTGATGGTTGTGAGCAACTATAGGAAGACTTTTGAGTTGTTTTCTGGTTACTGCTGCAGTATGGATTCAGTGATGGGAATTTCTGGCAGCTGTAAAACAAGCACACCACCCCTCAATCCCCCCTGACATCTGAACACAATTAGCTGTATTTGTACATGCTTCTTTGACATGGCCTTTTTGTTTGTTAATATTGTGTCCCCCACCAGTTTGGCCTAATTAAGTTGTACCTAATGTATGTGTTCTGATTGCTCTTTTCCACCAACAGTTCTTCTTCAATCTTTATTTTCTGTGTACACATAACTATTTTTGTATTCTGAAGTCAAGATAGGTTATAAGGGATATGAGCTGAAATATGTGCTGAAATGTGTGCTTGCTTGCATAGCATGACAGATGAGGTGTCCTTGGAGGAGTGGGTAATAAACTGGAAGAAAATACATTACTAAAATTTTTCAGGGAGCCATCACAATACCTGCATGTATTTGGAAAACCTTCAGAAACTTGTCTGGAAAAGAGAGTCAGGTTCATCCATTTAAAGCAGAGCAATAGCCAGTTGCTATAGGAATGAAAAGCATGCACTGAAGTAAACCAGTGCTGTATTAGGTAAAAACCCCAGTATTGTGATAGGATGGGTCAAAGCCACAGCAAAAAGAAGTTACAGTGAAGAACTACTGAAGCAAAAGAAGGGAGTAATAAATATTGGAAGTTATATTCCAACTTATTTAAAAATAATAGCTAAGAGATGAGTACAGGGTAGCTGTTTCATTACAGGTCCTCCAGGCATCTTGTAATTCAGTGCCATAAAAATGGAGAGGTTGTGAGGTGGTCCTGCTATGTGACTTGCTCCACTGAATTTCATCCTTTTATGGTTTCTTCTGGTTGTGGGTTTGGGTTGGTTTTTTTCTTTTTCCTCCTTTTTCAAATTTTCTGTTGGCAATTGTTGGGAATCTATTCAAATATAGCAGTGCACTGAGCTGCTTTTATCCTTTATACAATTGCCACAACTAAACAAATTGAAGCAGCTAGAGAGACCTGGCACCTACCAAGATAAAATATTTATTTTACCTGTAACTAATTCCTCACTTGCTGAAAGAATACTCATGTAAAGTATGCTGAAAAACACCTGGCTACTGCAGTCTACTGCAACGTTAAATATTTCTTGGACTTTTTACCCTTTCTTAGCTGAAGACTAAAATGTCATTTGTGGGAGTGAAATAATGTTAAATCACTTAATTGGGTACAGAAATTATCTTGGATCTTCGTTGCTTATGTTTGGCCCTCAAAAATTTTATTTGCTGCTGAAACTTTGATTTTGCAGCATAGCTTTGTGTCCAGATAGGTCACATGAAGGTCTCCAGCTTACGATATTTTTCATTGTATTGAAATAAGCTTTTAGGGAAGTAGTGTGCCTGCTTCAGATAGGCTGTTTTGCATTAACCAGATTAGTATTAAAATGTAGTTCCCTTATTATTCTTGCAAATATGAGTGTCTCAGTTGGTTTTTGAATTTTATATTATAATCCTAAAGGTGCTTGCATGAAAGGTGGCATGGGAATTTTGATGACATTCAAAATGTGAGTGGTGTTTTTCCTGCTCTTAAGGTTTGACTTAGTGAAATGGATACTGTGATGCAGAAGTCTTGAGGTGATTTGCCTTTGTAAGAAATTAACAGGTTTTTAAAAGTCTTCTTTGTATCCTTTTAGTCTTTTTTTGTCTCATGAAAACAGTTTCAGCAAGAGGCTGAATGTCAAGTTAGAAGCGCCCAAGTTTTGCTGGAAAATTTCTGAGACAAACAAGTGTAACTTGAAGAGGAGTCCACTGGGAATTCATTCGCATTGCAGTTGAAGAGTGATGTATGAATGTGTTGAAACCTGGACAAAGGCATGCTTTTTCTCAAATGTTCAGGGCCTAATAACAACAAAGTGTGTAATGTCTGTGGTGAAAAATTCTTTCTTTCATAGTTGCCTACCTTTTTGGTCTTTTTTATTTTTGTATTTCATGTCTATAGATAAATACAGACTAGGAGAAGATAGGAGGCGTGGGAGGAGAAGTACCCCAATTCTCTTTGCTACAAGATGAGTAAAGTGCCTCTTTACCATACTGCTGAGTAAATCCTGCTTTTGGGCTCTTTTGAGGCTGATTTTGGATCATTTGCATGCAGTTGGTGTGGCTATCCCTGGTTTCATAGCATGGTTAATCTGTAATTGATACTATTTTTCTGTGGATAACTTTTAGAAATGTAGAAAGTCCCTTTTTTTGTGGCAAGCTGTCTGGTGTAGGACAAAGACAAAAACAAATGTTAGAGCATTTTTAGTAGTGCTGTCTGTAATTGATACTATTTTTCTATGGATAACTTTCAGTGTAGAAAGTCCCTTTTTTTGTGGCAAGCTGTCTGGTGTAGGGCAAAGACAAAAACAAATGTTAGAGCATTTTTAGTAGTGCTTTCCAGTTTTTTACATGCTCTCAGAGCTTTAAATTAAGCACTCTTAAAAATGTGCCATAACTAGTCTTCCTCTCCCTTTAGCAAGCTACTTTTAGTAAACATTTTGAATAAAGTATATATATAAGAAAGTTTTGCTCTTTACTGCTAGAAGAGAAATAATAAACTGAAAATAATATTTTATATTAAAGAAGTAGTGGGTTTTTTTCAGGTATTTCTTAATTCTAATGTAGATAATCCTAATTTAGTGCTGTATAGATAGCATTTATTTCAGTTAGTTGAGGTCCGTGTAATGGACTTCTTTGCAAGGGCAAATTGACCAGACTAAATATTTCAGACAGTGTATTTAAGAATTACTTTCTTACAGATCTAATAATTACTGCAGCACATACTTATCTCTGTGTTGTATTACTGGGAAGAGGGAAAGCTAGTTTGGAGTAAATGTGCTTGGCTTCCTCTGCACAACATTCTCAGTCTATTTTTTCATAAGTTTTAGTGAAAGAAGAAAATAATTAGTTAACTAGCTATGTGCCACTTTTAACTGAGTTTTTTTCTGGCTTGCAAACAGGTCTTAAATAAATTTCAGTAACTTGCTTTCTCTCAGAAATATTGAGAAAATGTTACTGCAGAATGATTTCACATGTGCTTTTCAGACATAAGAATTCTGAGATTGCACATAAAATAGTTCTCAACTGCTCTTTTCCTCAGTGTACACTGTATGTAAGCCTGGATGAGTAGGAGCATAAGTGAGTAGCAGCACAAAATCACTGTGCTGTTGGTCTCAGTGTGAACCAGCATTGTGCATGCCAAGTCTTTCCCACCTCCCCCAGTAAAACCTACTATACTAAACTACTGCATTTCACCTTTTTTTTTTGCTTTTTTTCTTCCCGTGTTTGTGGTGGACTGTTGGGATAATAAACCCTTACAAGCAAGGTCTTTATAATGGGAGAGGTGTTGTATTCAAAGCTCTCTTTTTATTTGTGGATGTTACAGGATTTATTCATCACACTGGGAAATTAGTTGTCAGGCTTTTTGCATATCTTTCTGTTGCTGATACTCTTTTAAGCACTTGTAAGCTGCTTTTTGCTATATACTTTCCAGTCATGTGCCTTTGTGGTCTTACTAAATAGCATGATGTAGTTGTGTTATTTAGAGTCCTTAGCTGCCAGACTGTCTTTTGTGCATGGTTTATACCAGGAGGTTTGTATTTAGCTTGTCATTCTTGTACAGCACAGCACATTGCACTTCCATTTTTTTTGTTTCAATAGACACTTGATTTTACTGTGGCACTTCCACACTGGGCAGTCTCTGCCACGAGAGAAACATTCTGTATGTATTATGATGTAATTTCAGTGTTCTGTCTTCTGCAGTGCACAGTGACCAGGCAAGTATATGACACTCATTGTGTAGCTTGAGGTAAATGTCAGGTGGTTATTCTGTCTGTACTGCTCACTCAGGGAGGGCTAACTGCAACTACATTGCTTCAGCTGGATATTGAAATGGAACTCCTGCTTTAGTAGCTTCTGCACTCTCAGTTTACAGTTAGTATATGTTAAATACTAAATGGAGGAACTTGTTCCTTTCAGTGTGAGAACAGTGTAGTGGGTGAATTTTTATTTAACTTCATAACAAAGATGTTGACGTGGCATTATTATGAGTTACTCTGCGTCTTGAAGATTGCTTGCACCTGGGCAAATGAAACAAGTGAGGAACTAGAAGCTTGTTCTGAAAAGAACTGAAAGGAAGATGGGTAAGATTTAGGCTAAGAGCAGAGGAATCTCTCTCCATTATGTACATGCTATTTTAAAGACCCAAAACATTAATCTAGAATTCCATCCACATTAGTGATCAGGTGCATATTAACCAAAATTAAGCATTGTGCACCTCCCCAGTTTGAAATAATACAGTGTTTTACAAAGTGTTTTTAATTGTGGCTGCTGTAAAAGAAAAGGTAGAAGAGAGGGAAGGTGTAGACGTTTTATTTGGGTGCAGATACACTGTATTTGTAAACCTGGAGGACAGAATTATGATTTTAATAAATGTGACCTGCCTAGTCCAAGTTAGTGAAACCTCCACCTCTTATTTAGTCAGCCTATAAGGGGCCTACTTAGTCTATATGAGAAAGAATTAATAGATTCAGGTTTTTCCTTTTGTTTTTAAGAGAAGTGTACTGGACCTGTCTGTGGTAGAGTTAATTTTCGTCATAGCAGCCAATATGGTGCCATGTTTTTTATTTTTGACCCAAACAATGTTGATAACACAAAACAGTGGTGATAACATGCACCCTGTGCTTTCTGTTGCTGAGCAGTGTTTGCACAGCATCAAGGCCACCTCTGTTTCTCACTCTGCCCACCCCTTCAGTGGGAGGTGCAAGAGGCTGGGACGGGGGACAGCCAGGACAGCAGACCCCAGCTGACCAGAGGTACCTCAGGCTGTGCAGTGCCATGGTCAGCAACAAAAAGAGGGTGGAGAGAGTGGGGTGGGTGGTCACAGCCAAGGGGCCTCCTGGGCATCAGTCTGCTTGTGGTAGGTGGTAAGCATTTGGCATCACTTACATTTGGGGTTTTTGGGGTTTTTTTTGGGTGGTTTGTTTTGCTTTTTTTTTCACTTTTCTCTCTCTCCCCATGCCAAAGTGACTGAGAGAACAGTTTTATGGGACTTAGCTGCCACCCAGGCTCAGCCCAGCATTAGGAGACACTAAATTCTAATGAAACATTTCTTTCATATAAATGTTAGATTTTATGTTCAGTGACAGTAGGAGGTAGAGTAGAAATCAGTTTGTTGAAATCAAAGGTTATTGAACAAACTAATTACGTCTTAATTTTGCACCAATATGGAGAATAGAGATTGGACACTGATGGAAGGTGGCTTTGCAAAAGTCATGCAAATATTTGAAGTCATTATCTACATGTGTCTACAGTTAATCATGAAGAAAGTTGGGCTTCTAAGTTTATCTTTTCATTTCTAAATGAGCAAACTCTTAAATGTTGATTTAATCAGAGGTCTCATAAGGGTTCAGCAGTGTGTGTGCTCAAGTTGCCTCCTCTTTAGAAAATGTATGGTTTTTTTATTATCTTCATTTTAATGAGATATGTGCCTGTGTAATGTGTGTGTACGTGCTTGAAAACCTGGGCAGTAACATCTGGTTTTAGTGCTTTCAGTGCCTGATAGCAGCTGCTGTGTGTTACTCATTCCTAAATGCAGTGGCAGGTTAATCAAATACCTGACAAGTTCCTTGTCAAGAATACTGTGCTTTGTAGAATATGTAAGCATGCTTTCGTGAAGTGTTTCTGTGTTTGATTGTCAGAACATTTCAGAGATTTCTTAACTTCTCTTCTATTTATAACTAGAGTATAATTTATGTTCCAGTAAATGGCTAATGATTTCATTTGCATTAAAAGAGGAAATCAAGAAGGACTGGAGTAAAACATCAAAGTCCTTGCCTTGTAGTACTCCAGTAATAAACACTCCTGCACTCTGGCTTGACTTTTTCTTCTTAATTTTAAAAAGTTTCATAGGTTAGGGTGTACCATTAGATGTTCCTGCAATTTTCTGGGTTGAGAAGGTGGTGGCTTATTTGAAAGCTCAGATTTGCCGGAAAGAGCTATCTAGTATAGGTTGAAAAAGACCTAATGTAATGTGAAGAGGAATCCAGTTTATTTAAATTGCACATGATTGAAGTCTGAATATTTTTCCTTTGACACATGAGAAAACCCAGAATATTCCTATAGCAGTGTTTTACTTGAATTTTTTTTTTAGTATTTATACATTTTGGGCATCTTGTTTTTATGTTTTTACTATTACTACTATGTTTTCTGATGGCACCAACTTGAGAAGAGCTGTTGACCCCTGGAAGTCATAAAAGCCCAGCAGACCGACCTTGGCAAGTCGGAGGGTTTGATACCACCAGCTGCATGAAGTTTAAGGAGGGCAAGCGCCAGATTCTGCAGTTGGGGTGGGGCAGCCCCTGATGTGGGAAGGAGTGAAATTCTGGGGATGCTGCAGGCACATGGCAGGATTATTTGGGGTGTCCTGTGCAGGGCCAGGACTTGGGCTTGATGGTCCTTGTGATTCCCTTCCACCTAAGGTTATGGCTACAGGATATAGGTTATGATGCTGTGATTTCTGAGGGATGACTGGTAAAAGGGATGAATGTCTCCTAAAATTATTTTGTTTTCAGAATGTCTTCAAAATGCATATCAAGTGAAGCTGGGTCATGTATTTAACCAAATATTTTAAAACAGGTTGGTCTGTAGAAGCAGTAAAAATCAATATATGACAAGACAGTAGGTATGAAAACCATTTAGTAAGGAAAATGGAGGGTTAGTATTTTAGAATTTGCTAATAATTAAGAATTTTATTGAAACGTGGTTGTCTGAACCAAATTTCAGTTTTGTGTTTCAGGATTGCTTAGTGTCTTGGAATCTAAACATAGGGGGAAAAAATGCATGTGTTCTCAGCTTAAATATCTTTGTTGTATTCCAGAATTGTTTTGTGCAGGATGTTTTTTGTCTGTCTTGTTTGCTAAGTCCATTGATGGGGGAAAACATTGAAACTATTATTGAAGAGTTGTTCAAGCAAGACATCCTCACCCTGAACATTTGATTTTATTTTGGGTTGTGGCCACACAGTTCCTTGCTGAAAGAAGTTGATTTGGGACTTGCCAAAGATTGCTGCCAGAGAACATGGACTTGGTTTTCTGTTTAAATCTGTCTGCCATTGTGCAGTACTGCAGTGTCATGGAGTATGAGATTTTCTTAGAGGTAATAAATTGATAGCTATTAAGAGCTAATAAACTGAAATATATATGTTGAATGTATATTAGAAAGTAAGAATTTCTGGGTCATTAAAGCATATGCATAATTTGATTATGTCAGCTTGTCTTGTTTGAGACTTAATGCCTGCTGCAGCTTCTGTGCTGTGGTTGCATTCAGGTTGGTATAAATTACAGTAACCTGCATTGGAAGGAAAAGAACAGATCTTTTTGGTTCCCTGAAGATGAAAATGGATCAGTTCATATAAGATACGTATGATGAGAGCAGTCTTACTTTTACCTTGAGAATTGAAGTAATTTTGTACATTCCAGCCTGTTCAAGGAATGCTGCAATAGTTTTTCCTTTTCCTTGCCTTCTGTAATTGTTTTCTGTTATTTGCATTTTCCCCACATTCCTATAAATATGGCAGAAAGACTTTTAATTGGTTCTCACTGGACTTGGAGGTGCTTTATATGTTTATTCGATCTGAGGCTCCCGAAGCTGAGTCAGAGGTTCACAGAGGTCTGTATAAGGACCTAACTGAGGTGGAACAAATGGTGGCTGGCTGCAGAAGAGGAGTTCTAGCATTGACCAGCATTTCTGTTTGTCATTGAAAACCTGGAAAAGTTTGTGGACTTTTTTGCATTTTCTGCTATTGCATTTCAAGACCAGTTTGCCTGCTATTATGCTGTGAAGCTTCTTGTAACAGTATGCTGGAAGGAAAGACTGCCTTTTTTTTGTTTGTTTGTTTTTTAAAGGGTTCCTTATTTCTAAGGGATCATCTAAAAATTATGTAATTGAAGTTTTTGACTGAAAAAGTCAGGTGTCAGATTTGCTGGATAAATACTTTATAAAACACACTCAGTATTAAGTTAAGCATCCATAGCATCAGTCTTGCTGACTCTGACCCCTTCAAGAGATGCAAAACTATATTAGTTGTATAGAGTCGTGACATGCCTAAACAAATGACTAACTTTTAACAGCTTTTCATATCTAAAGAATCTGTAAACTTATTGCGGTTTTATTGCCCGGTAACTCAGTTACTGACTTTGATTTGCCTGTGATTTCTGCTTGTATTTATGTTACTGCAAAGAAGATGTTTGCTTACCTGCAGCAGTGTCAGACCAATCAGCAGTTTCCAGTCAGCAGTTTCACCTTCAGCTAGGAAGGATAGGAACAGAATCATATACAGGTGTTAGAAGACAATGCTCCATGCTGTTCTTTGTCCTCTCCTAGTGCTGTCAGCTGGTATCTCCATTTAATCCGAGAGGACGTAGTGCTTCCATTACAGAAGAATGCTGGTGATAGATGCATTTGCAATGCTTAAAATTAGGCTTTCGGGTCACCAGAATTAATTGAAATTCTATGCTAAAACATTATTTATAATAAACCAAGTACTGTTGTTATCCTTTCTCTATATGTTCTGCTTATATTTTGTACTTTGCCTGTTTGGATTTGGGAGCAGCTCTAAGGGGATGTGTTGTAGAAGTTCTTCAGGTGATGTAAGTGCTTTTGAAAATTCAAAGTAATATTAGTAGGTGTAGAGAGACTACATAAGGGAAACAGTGTATTAAGATGGTGGTTATCTTTTTTGAGAATATGATAGCCCAATGCCTTTCACTCCACTCATACTCTTCATTAAAATCAAAATACTTTTAGGCAGTGTTTGTTTCATGAGCAATCATAGCTGTGAAGCAGATTAAAGTTCTAAAGTTGCTTGTGACCAATTCTTACATTGGAGATAGGATGCAGAGGGAAGGAAGCAGACATCTCTGACATGAAAACTGTTGCAGACCAAAGTTCCGAATAACTTCACCTGCTGCAGAGCACCTGGACAGTGTATGCTGTTAATCCTTTCCCTTCTGTTCTCCCCAGCTGTCTTTGTCATCTCAAAACTACTACTTCAGGAAGGAACTTGTTGACTAAAAAAGTGACAGTTCTGTCATAATTGTGATTAAATCTGTTATGAAATACAGCTTGCCACAGCCTCTATTTCAAGATAAATTGTCTCTGATTGTCTTTTGCAGTAGGTTTCAAATGGGTGACAGAGGATGATTTTATATTTTGTTCTCTCTACTATGTGTTGGCTAATAATAGGCTAGTAGGTGCCTCTGAAAGAACTTGCTGTTGCTTCAGAGAATCAGAAAGGGATGCTATTGCTGCCTTGTTAGATTTAAACAAAATAACTTCCAATTTATGATTATCAGGGGAGTCATTGCTGAAGTCCAAAATGGGGAGCTACTTTCTGTCTTTCCTGAGCATATTTTGTCATGAGTGGCTTCATTACAGGTGTCACAATAATATACTTTTTTTTTTCCCTCTGTTCTTTGTCCCACATACTAAGTTCTAGCTGAAACTATTCAGGCTATAAAAACTATTCAGGGTTTGAATACAGTTTATCTATTGAAGTGTGGATTGTCATGGAATGGAATGTTGTTACATTTTGCTGTCTTTTCCAACTACATTCTTTCCCTTTTTCACACTATCTCTGAAATTTGTTAACTTGTGTGTTGAATCAGGTGAGGACAATGTCAGTTAGCTCTCAGAAACACCACTTACTCATCTGGCTGACTACACAAATGCTCCTTTGGGCTCAGGTGAGAGAACAGCAGTGTGCTTCCATGGAGTGAAGAAATGCTGTGTCTTTAACAGCAGTTCAGGCTTTGGACTGCTTCCTTAGTTTAGTCCTCAAATGGCTAAAAATGAAGATCTGGGGAAGGACGTACCTTCTCCAGTTACATGCAAGGTCTTGTGCAAGGCTAAAATGAGATGTAGTGACATTGATTTGAAAGGTCAGTAAAACTGAAATTAATCTCACCAAAGTAAAAAGTAGTGATTCAGGGTTGCTTGTGCTGGGAAAATAATTGAACTCTGGGGTATCATTTTGTCTTTTTTCTTTTCCTCCTGTTTTTCCCCTGGTGTTGCTCCCTGCCACCCTTATTACCTCTAAGAAAAGAAATTTGAATATGTGTATATATATAAAACATGAGTCTTTCTCAAAATTAACTACACACAGTGAGCATGCAGGTACGTTTTTCTTCCATGACACTGCTATGTAAATGCTAGATGTAAGTAGACTCTTTACTAATTGTGCTATTCAAAATGAAAAGCAGCTCATACAAAATACAAACCAGCAGATGACTCAATTTACCTTTTCCAGTCCTCCAGGTGATCTGAACTGACTTTGAAAAGTTTTTTTTCCCCAAATTCCACATTCAGTTTAGTTTGTCTGTCTCAGGCTTAAATTTCTTGACAATTGTTTCCTCTTATGCTCGTCTGAACAGTAGAACTGAACATTGTGGTTTTACCTGTTCCCAAACTATGTATTTATTATTCTGGCTTATGTATTTGGCAAGGGCCCCTCATTGGACTTGCAGGTAATTGTCCTCAGTAACGTTCCCTGATGCCAGCAAGCATGGTGAATTTTCCAGTATGTTTGTCATCTGTGATTTGTGAGAACATAAAAATAGTCTGCCGCACATTGGAAAGGATAGATAGCAAGGAAGAAACACCTGCTTGGGAAAGCTCAACGCTTGTTTGTATATAAACAAATCCATAGTTTTGTGTCTCAGAGCTTTTATGTTGCTACCCCCAGCAGAGTGTTTGAGTGCCATCTATGCCAAAATAAGGAAAGTAACAGCAAACTCCAGAAAGTTTGGGAAGTGTAATTTTTATCTTTTATCATCTAGGTAGAGATTGCAATTTGCAATTTTTTAAATCAAAATATATTCTAATAGAGAACAGGGTACCTGTACATTTAGAATTTACTGTTTACTAATGTGAAAGCTTTCTTTAGCCTGGATTGCACCTCCTGGCTGAGAAACCCAGAAGCTAAGGATTTGATGTCTTCTGACAAGACTGTAAGATTTATTACCTCAGAGCTGGGACTCGCGAACTCCTCAGGAGTTGTAGTTGTTCACTACTGCTTTCTGTTAGTTGGCCAGTTTCCCTTCTGATTGAGCTGCCATGACTGGAAAGAGTTTAACCAATATTTTATTTGTTTCGTCTGTGCACAAAGTTTCAGAAATTGCATTATTTACCAAATTTCGAAGTCTTTTTGTTTGTGTCTTTCATAATAGAAAAATTTGGAGTTTCCTGAGAACCAGAATTCAGGGGTTTGGGTAGCTGTAGTAATGTTTCTCCTTTAAATGGTTCCCTTTGATTGGTTTACTTCGGTTGTGTATTAGAGATGTTTTAGTTCTAGATGTTTAGTTTCTAGATGTTATAGATGTTTAGTTGTGTTTTGGTAGAGGGTGCTGAGTGAGGGTCTAAATACTATTGAGCCTCAATTTTAAATGAAAAGACTTTTAGTAAGAGAAGCATAGTCTGGGCGTTATTATGTGCATTATCCCAGAGAAACTTCTGTTGTGGCTCCTCATAAATGTAAATTGAGTCTGAGTCAGGGCCAAAACTTCAACCTAACACTGACCTGTGATAATAAATATGAGGCTGTGGATCTGAGGATGGGCCTGAGGGTCCTGTTATGTTAAAATAAAGAAATACTTAATTTTTTTTGGAAAGTAGGCGTCATTAACCCACAAGTTACCTTCACATATTGTTAAATGACTTTATGATGCTTTTTAAAAAAAATATGCTGATTTCCAATTGCAGTGGCTCTGTGATCTGTAAAGTAATCTGCAGTAGCTTGAGACTCTTTGGATTAGAATGCATTGGCAGCTGCAGTCTGTGTTCTGTAAACAGCTGCCCTTACCCACATGAGTTAAACACATCATATTTATTTATATTACTATGTGTGTATTTTGAAGCCTCAGAGTTGTAAGTCTGCAAGCCTTTTGCTTTCCTTCCTCTTGAATCTGAGGTATTTTCATGGATTTTTATTCTGCCCTGTTCCTTTCTTGTCTGTGCCAGGTATAGTAGAACTGCTGTTCACCTATTCTGAGTTAACTGAAGAAGTGGAGAAAGAATGTGTATTTCTGTAGTGGGAAGAGATTTTTAGCAACTCTGATAAATAAAGTATTATTGAATTAAAGATTACCCAGTATTTTCGGAGTCTTTTGTTCTATCTTTTATTAAGAAAGTTGGTGTTTTGTTATTTTTTTTTTTTAACTTTGTAACCCATTAGGGAGTACTCCTACATAAACATAAGATGACATCTGCAGCTTAATTGCATTTTTTGCACTGTTACTGCTGGGTAACTTCGAATTGCACTTGTGAAACAGAAAATGGTGATGTTGATTCAGTGGGGTCTTTCGGTTTTGGGGGTTTTTTTAAGCTATTTTTTGTTTGTTTGTTTCAAATACAATTAGTGTGACAGTAGCCTGGAAACTGAGAGTCATTGATCGGTGAAGGTTGGCTGTTTTGTGCTTAAGTGAAATGATTTTGAAGTTTTTTGTAAGTCTTAAATCAGCCTTAATTGTGTAGAAGTCACTAACATGGCACCAAGTATCTTCAGGCACATATGATCATTTTTTGTCTTCTCACTCTGATTTTTTACATACTTACGAAATTATGGTGGTCATGGCTGCAGTGCCCTGTTGGATCACAGATAAGGTGTTAGCAATCTTCTTAAAGAAAAGAAGAATTACAAACTTATGAATTTTAAAATCTCTTGGGTAACTTAATGGCTCTAAAGAGGCTAAGTAGAAGCAGGAAGTGGAAAGTTAAGGTAGTTTTGGTAGCTGGCTTCTGTTATACAATGGACTCTTTAATAGTTGGCAGTTTCAAGTGATTAATGAATAACTGAACAGGAATACCTGTGTGAGCTGGAAGTGAGTAGAAGGCAAGGGAATAGGAGAAAGTGAATAAATGCCATAGAAGCTGGTGGGAAAGAAATGACCTAATGAACATGGATTTTAAATAACTTATTCTTAAAGTGGAAACAGGATCTTAGTCTCAGCTCTGTACTTTGCCATACCTGGGTGGAAAGTCTGAGCTTTCAAAGTTAATATGGAAACAAGTGTTTGGTGTAAACTTTATTCTAATTTCCCTTTTTGCTTGTCTTGCAAAACTAGTTTTTAGCTGAAAGTTTCTAGGTCAGGTCTGACGAAAAATGCTTTTGTGCTGTGTTTGTATAATTAAACATGACAGTTGTAAACAGTTTTTTGATCTTTAAGACATTGTAGATTTAAATTTTTGTCTTGCAAGCTATTCATAGCTTAAAGCTATTCTAGTATGATTGCTGTCAGATAAAAATAATCTCCTGCTTTGTAAGTCTTACCCCCTGCTGCTTAGCAACTTTAATGAAATAAGTATTTCTTTGAGTTAGAGAGTTTATAACGCTGTAGGACTTGCAGGAAGATGGATGAAGCAAAAATACTTGGTGTTGTATTTGTGAGAAAACTAATGCTGTTCAAGGGCATTAAATAGTAGAATGAGTTGCGCTTCTGCGTAGTGGTGTTTGATCTTCAGTCAAGTGTTTTGAGACTGCTAGGAATTGGAATAGATGAACAGTTTTAAAAACCATGTCCCTGTCTTATTCTGTGTGCTGTGATGAGCAGTGGACAGGTTATACTCAGGGAGAGGGTGGGATCAGGATGACAATTCCCCCAGTGAACACTGACTTCATCCTGGTCCACGTGTGCTTTAGATTTGTTGCTGTCTGTAAAACTTCATTATTGTTCCTGTTTTTCAGGGAAGTTTTAAATTTTTTTAAAACTTCTGCCTTCCCATTAAAACAATTGAGTGGAAAAACAGAAAAGAAATTGGCTACTGACTCCTAACCTGTGAGCTAGCTTGGTTTGTCATCTTTTAGCCCTTGTTTCCTTTACAAATAGTGCATTATTCTATTTTGCCATTCCATTTCTCCATAAATTATTAATCTCTATCCCTTTGTTTCTCGTTTGTGCATCATTTCTAGTTATGCTATATACCAATTAAAGTAGGGGTCAAGAGGGTGTTTGGAATATCAAAGATTAGTGTCTCCCATTCAGTTCCAGTTATTCCAGGAAGATTGCGCTAATTTAAGGATGATTTAGTTAGACTGTTGTGTGCTAAAGTGAGATTCTGTGTTCCTCAAAGTTCCTTTGATTCTGATGTCTTCGCATTAGGTGTCAAAACCAACCCATTCATCTACCAGAACAATCTGGAAAGATCAGCTTAATGGTTTGAAAAAAAATCCCTTTCCTAACTCTGTTAATAGATGTACAATTTATGTGTGTGGAAATATAGTGTTCCTTCTCTAGAGGATCACATGTTGTGAACTCTGAGCCTGGGGGGTGGAAAGAAAATAAGATGGTAACAGGATTTATTCTCATGACTTTGCTGTCATCCAGCCCACCAAAACAAGCAGCTCCATTTATGAAGGATGTAATCTTTTTGAACTGGCTTTCAGTATTAGTTGGTTGCAGACTTTTGGGTGGTTGTGCAGTCTCCATCCTTGGAAGCTTTTGAGACACGCTTGAATAGAACCCTGAGCAGCTTGACCTGACTTCATAACTGAACCCGCTTGCAGCAGGAGGTTGGACTAGAGACTCGTGGTCATTTTTGACCTGACTTACCTTGCCAGAGAGCCTGCATTTCCATGGAACCCTCAGCCTGTGGCCATCCATTTTAACTGCTGGAACAGAGGAGTTTACATCTGGTAATTGGTGCTGGGCAGGAGTGGTGTAGTTGAAGTCACTTCATTGAAAAATAGTAATTTTTAAAAGAAATTCAGCTTTCATTGCTAAAAAAAGGGAACAAGCATCAGCACTTTAATTGTTTGCATAATAATATGAAATTTTCTATGAGTATAAAGAAGTGTAAATTTATTGTGCCTGTGAGTTTCTGCTGTAGTTTTTTAGTTTGCGTATGTATTGTCTGACTTCAGAAATTATTATGTAGAGACTGATTGGAAATAGAATGTAGGAGTCATATCTTCCCTCTCAAGCAAATATTGTACTTTATTGTGTGTGTTATTTGGCAAAAAATGTCTGGTGCCAACCAAAATCTTAATTACAGAATGGCATTATAGGAGTAGCTGATACCTGCAAGGTATCAGCTCTAGAGCAGAAGGCTGATTAGATAACTTCTCAAATGCCTTTCCAAACTCATATTTATGGTGTTTTAAATAAATATATGGGACTTATTTCAGTAATTACCTTAGAGATTCAGGGCTTTTGTAGACTTTTCATAAGTACTGGTCATCTGTAGAATATAGCTCTTGAAAATAGCTAAGTACAAAATTGAAACAAATGTTCTTACATTTTTGGAAATCTGTAATTGATGGCATTAGTTAGAGACTGGTTTGTAAATTTAGTGGACTTAAAATATCTTTATATGTTGGCAGCTTTCATCTGCAAAAAATAATAAAATTGACTTGCTTTTGTTTTAAGCCAGTCTTGGTTATTGGTTAAGACAAATTTATGAAAAGCAGAGCACTCTTCTGCTCTTCCCCTACCTTGTCTGGTGTACAGCATCTTTCTCTAAAGTATCCTGAAGTTGGTGTTTTTTTAGAAGTGCTTCACTAGAGGGACTTTAGAAAGATCTTTGTGAATCATATCAAACATTTCTCAGTGATTTTACTTTTATCTTAGATACTCAAATATTAAAAAATATGCAAGAACATTGTTGGCTACTCCATATAAGATAATTTTTTGTAAGATTTTTTTTTTGTCATAACTGTTGAACAATGGAGTACAAAGTCAATCGTTGTGTTTCTAGATACTGATGAATAAATGTATTGGGTCAAGTGGTCTCTTCTGCCATTTAAGCAGACAGCTGTCAATGCAGAAGTAGAGAGAAACCACAGTAGGAGAGCTGTGCTTTGTGGAATAAATGTGTTTTGTAGTTTTGCAGTTTGTATAAGAACTATGCTTCAAGCTGTAAAAGCACATGTTTTCAAAGGATTTAAATGACAAAATAATAGCTGTTATAAATATTTATTTGAAAGCTTTTTTCTTTTAGTTTTCTATGTTCAAGCCAAAAGAATGGGTTCTGTGATTTTGTTGATTGCCACATTTGTGTTTTCCAGCATACTCCATAGTTAACTTAATATCCATTTATAGTTTATTATTGCTTTCCTCAGTGCCACATTGTTTATGTATGTAAAATCATATTAATGTTTATCAGTCACTCATAAGGCCATGTGATGTCAGTAATGCCAAATGCTTGATGTCTTAAAAATATTGTAAGTTTGTTTTGACTGTATAAAACTACACTTTATACCTCACAGTTCTTGGTATTGCCCTGTTTCATTCTGTATCATTTTCCTGAGGATTCCCAGTTCTTCACAAGGCAGAGACTGAGTGTCAAAACTAACAGAGGATGAGACTGTTCCTCTCTCATGTTTTCAGGGCAGGAATGGTAGTGACTAGTGATGCTACTTCAAAAGTGTGAAAGCAGGAGAACTGCTTAGAGAACACAGCAAGGCCCTTTTTCTGCTCGCTTTCAGGTGGAGATGGGGATATCTTACTGTCTTTCATTCTTCACAGGGTTACACATCGTTCTGGAACGATTGCATCTCCTCGGGATTGCGCGGCTGTATGTTAATTGAATTGGCATTGCGGGGGCGTCTCCAGCTGGAGGCCTGTGGAATGAGGCGCAAAAGTCTGCTAACAAGGAAGGTGAGTGCAGGAAAATGGTCACATTTACTTGTCAGGCTTCACAAGATACAGGAGCTACAAATTACAACTGGTTCTAATAAAAAGCCTCAGGGTTTTTTTCTTTATGTGAACATGATGATTCTGAGTAATGACCTAAGGCAGATGTGCAGAGATAAAAGGTGTCTTGGTGGTGAGATGAAGTGCCTTGGAACATCTCTGGTACCTGTTCTGTGCCCGTGTTTGCTCTTGGGATGTGTTGCTGGTGCTGCTGCCAGCCGTTGGCTCTGGCTGGGGCGCGGCGGCAGCCGCAGTCTGCCAAAGGAACTGGCTTTCGCAATGCCGGTGGGATGTGGGCTGGGAATGGATAACTGCCGGATGCCAGATGTGTCCTGCAGGCCGCCAGTTTACTTCTGCTCTACACAACGCTGCAGTTCGTGCTTGCATTGCATGCGAAGGAAACTGTCGTTGTTCTTGGGACCCCTGAGAACATGCATCTAGTTCAAGCATGAGGCTGGTGTGGTAAATTGTGCTCTCTGACCTTCAAGATGACCACATCTCTATGGTCCTTTATAGAATTGGGCTGAAGATTTGAGGCCTTTATGTTTTTTACTTTTACCACTGAATTTTCCCTTTGTACAAAATGTGCAAAGTCACGCTCTTGGAAGAATTTTTACTTCATCAGCATTAGAGGATACTTGTAAAATAAGTGTATTGAAAACCTGGTCAAATGTTGTCTGTCCACCACAAATAAATTCTCTTATGGCACATTTCTCTGTCAATATTATCTTTTGCTAAATTTTAAGGCAAGCTTGTGAATTCCCTAACCTTCTCCCAGCTCCCTTCACTTCAGAAAAATTGAACCTCTGTTCTGACAAACAGTCCCTACTTCTTTTAGCTCGTTTAAGCATATTCAGCATTGATTAGTTCGCACATTTTTTTTTTCTCCAGAGCTTTTGGCTTCTTAGGCATTCAGTAATCTTCTTAGGCATTCAGTCAGGAGTTATTTTCATTCTGTGAAAACCTTGTCAGTTCTATCTACTTGAAATATCAACTGTGAGGTTGCTAGGTTTTTTAGGAAAATGGAAAAATAACCTGTATGTACATTCACTAAAGAATACAAGCAAAATTATTGGTCTGAGTTGTGATTGGTTTTTGTTTGATTGTGGTTGCGTGTTTTTTGCTAAATTTTATCATGTGGTTTTGGCATTGGGTAGATGTATTTGTTTAAAGTGATCTAAAATCTATGCAATTTGGAGGTTTTCTTTTTCTGCTGTTGTAAAGTATTTGAGATTCTTCTCAGCTTTCAGGCAGGAAGGTTCTACAAAAATAGGCATTAATTTAAAATTTAGATGAAGGTTGTTTTCTGCTTAAGTACTTCCCTGCAAATAAAATTCCTAAACGCACCACCTCCGTCAATTTAGAAATCAGTCTTGTGAATGACTTACGTTGTTTTGCACCTTATTTGAAGCTTTCCATTTACACTAAATTTCAGTTTTGTTTCTGTGTTGGCCACATTTAAGTCTCTACTCTGTCAAGTGTCCTCCTTGTCCTGCTTCTGCAGGCTTTGCTCCCCATGCCCTTAGCTTTGGCTGTGAAATAAATACTGTGCCTGATAAGTGGAAAGAGCTGTCTAATAACGCATCCAAGGTTGTAATTCAGGGGAGAAATAATTTATTTTGAGCAGCTCAGTTTTTACTGGAACCACTCTCTTGATCTTGTCATCAGGTGGGGCACAAGTTATAAGGTGAGGATGAGAAGAGGGTAGAACAAGTTTTTTGGGCAGTAGCACAGATTTATAACCAGCTAACTGTGGCTTTAATCATATAATTAACTTGAAAGAATGATAGCTACAAAGATTTCCACTTAAAGCCTTAAATCAGATTGATCTCTGCTGATAATATTTAGTACTTCAGAATGGATCAAGATGCATTAAATCTATGATTGAATGCCACAGTCAAATGAGACTGAGAAAAGAGTGGACAAGGACTTGATGGACCTTAGTGAGACTTTGTAAGTGGATGTGTTTACACATTGCAACATCCTTGTAAATTTGGCTTAAGAGTATGTAGTTGTCACACCATTTTGGAGTTCTGCCTACTGGGTTCAATATTAAAAACAAATAAATGTTGAGGTTTGTCAGTGGTTATTGAGAATAGAAGATGTACTCTACATTGCTATACAGGATCAGAGAGCAAAGCAAATCCATAGAGTTACTAGGACCAAAAGGAATCCCAAAAATCCTTGGCAGATTTGCTTCAGTATTTTATTGCCATCAATTCTGAGCAATTCATGCAAGAGTGAATTTTGGTATTAAAACTAGAAAATAAAGTTTACTTAAAAATCTGTGCTTAATCTTTTAGCTTTGCTTAATTGCAGAGCTGCATTGTGAAAAATGCAAATTAAATATTCTGTATAATTGAAATTTCCTTAGTTGATAAGTACCAGGCAACTCTAGTACCTGATTCATCACTGAAAAATTGGAATAAAGAATATTTTTTTTACAATCAGGCTAAGGACCAGCATCTCTGAAGAAACAGGATGTTCCCTGAACTGTAGAACAGTATGACATTTCCAGAATACTTTTCTGACTACTCTGAAGTGTTAAGAAAAATAAGAGCTTTTGCTTCCTGTTTTTCATACGTGTGTGTGTGTGTGTATATATATATATGGAATTGTGATTGACAAAAAAATGTTGTTTTCCCTGATGCTTGTAAAGTGCTAGCTTGTAAACTATTTAAATTGCCAGATAAAATAGTAACAACAGCAACAACTATTATTATTATTATTATTAACAACTGTACTAATTATTCTATAAATAAAGAATTATTTTATTTAAACATACTGACTTGATGAAGTTTAATCTGGAAGTTTTCATTTGGTGCTCTTGATTTTCTCTTCTGAAAAAAAATTGTATTTGTGCATGGTTTCTATAACTACTTGTACTGGTAAACAAGCAGTTACTCATATTTTTTAATTTTACTATGTTATTACTCTAAGTCAATTTTTTTGTTGTGTTTTCCTCAGTGAAGAACTCAGTTTTAGAAGTTATTAAATAAGAGACTTATATTATATTGTATTTATTGTTGCATGTTAAGGGGTTTATTAGTACGTGGTATTTTCCCTAGTACGTGTGGTTTAACTGTTATTAAATGAAACTCTGTTAGGTGGCAGTGTGTTCTTCAGAGCTGCAAAACTTGCAGATGTTGTCATGAACCTATTTTACCTCTTCGTATATTGAAGAAAACTAGTTTTTGTACTTTTTTTATTATTATTTTCATGCAACCTTATTGTTTAACTCAGTATTTTGAATAAATTGACTTGAAGCATAAAATAGACTGTATTCAGAAACTAATTTAGTGCAATGTACTTTGTATTGGGGAGGTAGCAAGGGACCTAGCTAGAGAAGTGAGTTATTTTCCTTCAAAATGCAGCTTTTAAGTTTGTTATTAATACTATAATTTTAGCCCATTAAGGTTAATTTAAGTTACAGATAACCTCAGACTTAATGTATTTTGAATCAAAACACATGTAGTTTGGGGTTTTTTTAATAACAAAGGTTTAGGTTTTTCAAAGTTGCATATTCTTAAGAGAGAGTTTGTTATTTAAAAAAAAATTATTTTGGTTTTATTATTGATGGGTTTTATTATTGATGTCATGTATGAATTATGTCAAAATACTGACTGTATTTTATTCGTTCTTAGGTGATTTGCAAGTCAGATGCTCCTACAGGGGATGTTCTGCTTGATGAAGCTCTGAAACACATAAAAGAGACCCAGCCTCCTGAAACAGTACAAAATTGGATTGAACTGCTTAGTGGTAAGCCTTGCACATAATGTATTTTCTTTCTTTACCCAAATAAAGCTAATTATCTGGCATCACTAGAGATTATATTGCAAGGTTTTTTGAGAGAAAATATGCAAAAAAGTTAATTAGTCTGTCCTCTAGGGTAGTCTCTTGTTGATTGTAGCCTTTAATCAAATATAAGTAACTGTTGCTTTTGACTTAACTTGGTACAGAAGGGATCTGTATGGAAGTGTCAGAGGACATCTCAGCTCGGTGGAAGAGGTGCCTTCCACTGACTCTGAAGTAAATCAGGACTGCACCCTGGAGATGTAGCTGCCTTTCTCTGTGTTTGGAAATGATGGTTGATGGAAGTTGGGAGCCTGAGTGTGTGCACTGAGTATTCAGATCTTTCAATGAAGAAAGGAAGTGAAGAGCTCATAGCTTGCACGCAAAACTCGAGGGTGATTTGGCCATTAATCATAAAGAAAAAATAAAGCATTAGGAGTTTTATTTTTTCATTAGCTGAAGAAATGTAATAAATATTTTTGAATGTTAGATATTTCTTGTTGATCAAAACAAAGTCTTCAAGATGAGTACTTTGCACCCAGCTTTCCCTGTAAAGCTAGTAAATAGTTGAGGAAAAATGAAATGTCAGTGATCATAGAATTATGAGTAGATTTGGTTGGAAGGGACTTTTACAGGCCATCCAGTCCAGCCCTTCTGCAGTCAGCGGGGACACCTTCCACTAGACCAGGTTACTCAGAGGACCATCCATCCTGACATTGGATGCTTCCAGGGACGAGGCACCTACCACCTCTCTGGGCGATCCATTCTGGTGTCTCATTGTGAAAAACTTCTTCCTTGTATCTAATCTCAGCCAACTCTCCTTCACTTTGAAACTGTTACTCGTGTCCCAGGCTCTGCTAAAATGTCTGACCCCATCTTTCGTGCAGTCCCCCTTTAAGCCCAGAAAGGCTGCAGCAAGATTTCCTTAGAGCCTTCTCCTCTCCAGGCTGAACTGCAGACAGAATTGATCACCAGCGTTTGTCTATTTTCACAAAGCACATAAATGCAGCTTCCTTGGAGGAGATCAGAGCTGTACTTCAGTTGTGCAAACAGCGCAGGAAAAAACCCTGCGCCGTTGACCCTCATTGTCAACAATGTGACTGTGAAGTTGGGAGTAGTGAGATTTGGAAGTTGCCTGTGTAAAATCTGCTACTTCTGAAAACCAATAAGCTGCAGAAATGAGCAAAATCTCTTTGCCTTTCTCTGCTTTCCTGTTTTCTTTGTTCTTCCCATTCATTCTGCACCACCTTAAACAGCATTCCTTGCACACCAGTTCATTCTCAGGTCCTTGCCATCCCCTGTCTCCTGCTCTTTGGTTGTCAGGCAGAGGGGAGACTGGACTACATGTCAGGAGGGGCATGGCTGCTGTGGAGCCATGCAGTTCAGTTCTCAGCTCCCCTTCCCTCTTACAGCCAGCAAAACCAATTCATTTTTCCTGTCCCAAATATGTAATTTGTGCTGTCATTTCACCTCCTTTCCCAGTGCAATGCACATCAAGTTAGGACTGGCTCAAAAAAGGTCAGCTAATGAATGAACTAGGTTTTCTTTGAGTTAAGCTAAGGTTTTCCTGACCCTGCTGAGCTTTGGCTCTGGGAAGATGGTTATCATCAGTGCTGTGGCTAAGGCTTGAATCAATAATTTTTACTAACATATGTGTATTAATTACTAATTCTTGGATGGCATTAGTGTTCTTTGGTTCCCATGGTATAGAGATCTGTCATTCTGAAGAAAAGTATTTCAATGGGCCTGGGTGGGGGTTTTTATTTTTATTGTTTGGTTGGTTTTGCTTTATTTTGCTTTATTTAATAAATTCATAAACTCTCTTAGAATTTTGCCTTGGAGACCAGGTTGATCCTGGAAAAAAATCTACTCTATCCATGATTATCAGTGATGCAGAGTGCTGCTTGGAGTTACAGTACATGTGAGTTCAAAGCCATCATGTAAATAAATATGTGGACATGCAAGGTGATGTTTGCCAGGCTGATGTTTATAAGGTAGCTTCTAAAGAAAGCAAATGTAGGGAATATAGATGTTTGCACCAAAATGTGAGGATTCCTGGAGATGTAGCAGACATCTCTGTCCGTGTCTGCAAAGTGCTGTGCAATTGAAGAGCTTGGTCACAAGGTGTCACCACAGCACTGACTTTCAGCCACATGGCAAGGGCACAAAAATCTAGGAAATAGCCTTTGCCCTGTGAAAGGTGGTAAGGAAACCACTTTTTTGTGTTTGTGTGATAGTTTCATTTATGAGCAAACTGGGGAATAGCATTCACTGATGTGTAGTTGGACTTGTGTAGTTCCCAACTGGTTGGGTTTTCTGCCTTTCACTCTGCAGTTGGAGTCACCTCCTTTGTTTGCTTATCTTGGCTGTTACTTGGATGCAGTGTGTGTCACCCTCCATCACAGTGGGAGAAACCTCAAAGTCACCCGTGGCTTACTGTCATTGTTGCTATTATTTTATGCTAACCAATAAATTTTTCAAAAGTTTTGTACAGAAATGCTCATATAATTTATGGAAAACCTCCATCTATGTAAGAAATACTTAAAGTTGTTCCTTTTCTTGCCCCTTAAAATGCATAGTTTTTTACATCAGGAGGGGATTATGATAAATTCCTAAGTAAGCTGGAATTAAAATTTTTAGCCTGTTAAATAAGCTCTTAAGCAAAGGTAGAATTCTCAGTGATAAACAGTTTTAGTTGGAGCTGTTGATGCTGATTTTGTGCTTTGTCAGTTCCTCTGTGCGTATAGTGACAGGCTCTGAAGGGCCCAGTTCTTCTGCCTTAACAAAAGGCATTAGAAATATTTTATATAGAAGCATTAAAGACTCTGTCTAATATGTGGATCATGTGAGCACACCTGTGTCACACACACTCTCACAGTGCATGGTCGCTGTTTTCATATGGTGGAAGCAGGAGCGGGGAGAGGAGTGGAAACCTGCAGAAATGAAGAAATGGACTGGGTAACTGCATTAGCTTGTCTCTGTGACAGAAGAAAGGCAGTAACTCTTCTCCTGGTCACTGACATGGTAAAAGGCTGTAGAAGGTGCTTAATTTTACTTCATTTTTATTGTTACATGAAGTAAATTAATTCTGCATAACTAGTTGTTTTTTTATTTTACAATAAAAGATTGTTTATTTTTCATATCTGTAATCAAGACGTGGCTTAGCTATTGTTTCATCCAAACTGTCAAGGTACCCCAGAGCTGCTCCAAGGAGGTTCTCCTGGTCTCTGCCTCCATGCCAGGGATCAGAGAAATGCTGACAGGAGCACAGTGTCTTGTTGTCTGAGTCTTGACAGCTCATTCTGCACCACAGAGCGGAAAAAAAAAATCACTGCAGCAGTGCAGCGTAAACTTTGTCTAAGTGTGGTGTGGTTTTCTTGCTGTTGTAGGTGAAACATGGAACCCACTGAAGTTGCACTACCAACTACGAAATGTCCGTGAGCGGTTAGCTAAAAATCTTGTGGAAAAAGGTGTACTGACAACAGAGAAACAGAACTTCCTGCTTTTTGACATGACTACACACCCTCTCACTAACAACAACATCAAACAGCGCCTCATCAAGAAGGTTCAGGAGGCAGTTCTTGACAAGTGGGTGAACGACCCTCACCGCATGGACAAGCGCTTGCTGGCGCTCGTGTATTTAGCCCACGCCTCAGATGTCCTGGAGAACGCTTTTGCCCCCCTCCTGGATGAGCAGTATGATTTAGCCACAAAGAGAGTGCGGCAGCTCCTGGATTTAGACCCTGAGGTTGAATGTATGAAAACCAACACCAATGAGGTTCTGTGGGCTGTTGTAGCAGCTTTCACAAAGTAACTGCGTTCAGACTGAAGTGTTCTCTCTTCTTTCATGTAAACCAGTTTTTTCTCTTTTTTTGACTATTCATGTTTTCTGTAATTTGTACCTTCTCACATGATGAATTGGTTTTTGTTTAATGGGAATTATAAGTGGTGCATTCCCTACTTCTCTATCTGTGTACAGGATTCTGCTGGTACAAGAGACTTTCCTGTTTAAAACAAAAGAAGAAGGGTGAACTGCCATATTGGCATTCCATTTCCTATTCAGTTTGAGTTACCTTAAATACTTTGTTTAATTTTTCACCTCATTGTTATTGAAGTGGTTTGTCACCAAAGCTCCATGTTGAAGTGTCTGTCAGGACATTTTATACACAGATATTTTCAATTGCATATAACAAAATTACTTATAAAGCAGAAATGCCATTAAGCAGCTTTGTCAATAGTTCCTGTAAAATGCCCCATAAATTTTAATTTTCATGCAGGTCTCTTGTGTACTTATATTTTCATTAGAATGATAGCTGAGTCATAAGGCTAGTATAGAAAGGTCCAGTTGTTTCATAAACCTGTTTTGGGAGGGGATACATTCCATTATATTGTGTATATATAGTTCAAATTGTATATTAACAACAGCCCCATCTTAGTATTTTGCAAGATCTAATTACTTGTACACCTGGTGCCCCTTATTTGCTGTCAGCCATTGCCATCTGATGCAAAGAAAGGCCTCCTGCAGAGGTCCTGTGTGTGAAAGTTGTTTCCAGAGTCTCTGGAGTTTGCCATCCAGGTATTCTCAGTCTATGCATTGTCTTTGAAAATTAGCGAATGGAAAGAGACTGCTTTCTATCATTGGTACGTTTTTCTTTCCCTCCACTTCTGTATGGAAAAGACTCATGACCAGTACAATTCTTGAGTGCAGTTTTTGGTTTTGTATACAAATTAATGTTTGTCTCTTAAACCTTGAACTGTTTTACACTTCAAAAACAAAAAGTCAGTCCTAGCAGGTGTTGCATGTAAATGGTTAGCAAGTAATGGCAGCAGTTCAGAGAATTCAGATTTCTGTAATGGGATGCTCTGCTATATTTTAATTTTTATATATACAATTATGCTGATTAGCACACTATTGTAAAAAAACCCAAAACCTATATAAAACCCTGGCTTTTTAAAATTTATCGCCTCTTTGCCGCTGCTTGTTATTTCCCATTGGTTTCGCAGTGTAAATATTATGCATTGAAAAAATTAAGTATTGATTTCTATACTTTTTTCATCATACCAATGCAGATTTATAGTGGGGCTTACAGGTGTTTAGAAACCTTTTGGTTAATATTCAGACCAAGAATACTAGATGGTGTATAACTGTAGAGTTGAAATTTAAGAGATCCCTTAATCTGTATACTAGCTTTTTACCTACAGTAAATAAACTATGATCTTGAAAGTGCCTGAAACAGAGTAAGCATGTCACTTATACTTTTTTGTTGCTAATTAGAAAGGTTTTATTGCCTAACTGAAAGCTTTAGTTTATATCCTTCTTATTAGAAAGGGAGAATTTATATTCTGTAGTTCAGACTGACTTAATCGGTGTTGCTCAGATCTGCAGGATTCATGGCTGGGACAGCCTGAATTAATTTGGGGAGTGTGCAACTGTGCCTGCCCTAGGTAAACCTCTTCAGTCTTGAGCACAGTTCTACAGCCTCGTCTGTGACTGGACTTCCAATTTTGCACTTCATTTTCAATCATTGAGATGCTTAAGTAGTTGACTTTAAAATACAACTTAAATTCATCATACCTCTATAACCTTTTTTACGAAAGGTTTTTGAAAATACAGTCCTTGACATTTAATGACACACTGTTCTTTCAGTTCTTAATGCTATTTCTTTAGCAAATGAAATTAAAAGTATATTGTAAAGTATTTCAAACTCTGGTTTACAAATAAAAAGACAAACAGTGTTCTCTCACTTGTAAAATGCTGTGTTGAAAACTTTGAGTGGCTTGGGCATGAACCTGGGACATTGTCTTTTAAACATTTCAAGCTGTGATTACTTTTAAGTGGGAGGAAAATGAAAATTGCTGTGTTGCTCTTATATTTGACAGCTTCTGGAATACTTTCTGTATACTTGGTAGTAGATGCAGCTCACAGCTTTCATTGTCTCTCTCGTGTGATCTGTTTTCTCATTTTCTGTTGCTCTTTGAGAGGAGGAAAAAGTAATTAGGGGGAAAGGTCAGAAAAATGGTGGAGTATGCAGGAGCAAGTTATGTGCACAAAACTTCTAAAATGGCTTTGAAAATCTAAGCTACTTGAAGCATGCTTCAGACTGAAAGTATCTTTCACTGTCCTTTTTCTGGCCTCTTCTTCATTCTGTATCTTCCATTTTCCTGCTGGTTTCATGTTTAGTTGTGGGGGATATTGGAATTTTATCATTCTTATGGTCTACATGGTTTAGAAGAAGTCATCCTTTTTTAGTCCTCCCCTTGAAACATGATTTGGGGTTTTCCCACACAGAGGATAACTGCACACAGTATTTATCAGCTTTATTTTGCTTAGATAGGACCTCTGACCACGATGGGGAGAGTCTGTGCTGGACATGTCAAAGAAATTGGATGTAAGTGAGGAAGGGTTTGGGAAGAGCAACAGTCTTTTGCTGGACCACGTGGTGTAAACCTGGATATGCAGGGGAAATAGATGAGCTTTTGGAGTCCTGAGTCCTAAAATTGTGTTTCAAAAAGCCCAAAACCTCCAGGAAGGTAAGTTTGGTAGGTAAACAGGAACTGATTTGGCTGACATCATTGCCTTTGTTGCTACTTCAGGTTTTAAAAAAAATGGTTAAACATGGGAGACTGTGTTGATGAGATTCAGGTACCATTCTACCTGTGGGCTGCTACTGCAGCTCACGGAGACCTACCTGGTTTCCAGACAGTTCTGTCTCCTCCAAACCCTTGGCTCTCAGTGGCTGCTTCAAGTGAAGACTCTCCTCCAAAGCCTGAACTTGAACATGTGCCTCAAGGAATAGCCTGTATTATTCAGGGACACATTATTTTAAAACAAACTTTCAAGTCAAAACCAGGATTTTGAAAGTTAAATCACCAAGCAGTGTGTGTGTGTGTATACACACACACATACACACACACACACACACACACACAGACATTTTCACAGTCCTTGAGATTGACATGGTCCTCTCCTGTGTTTCTAGAGCTGGCATTACAGTGCTGTTACATGGGCTGATAGTGAAATGTGTGTAAATGATGCTTTTGAGGCAAAATTTGCCTAAGTGACGGTAAAAGGCTGCTGACTGTGTGCTCGTGTGTTCATGCCCATTTCTCCTACAAGGTGAAGATATGTATTAACTGATGTGTTCTCTGTGAACTGGACTGAATCTGTACTGTAACAAAATAAAGCACTCTTTCACGCTATCAGCTGCAGGTGGTTACTGGATATCACATGCATGCAATACCTAAAGGATATTTTTTTCATTTGCTCAGTAATTTCCAGTTTTTCCTCAGGCTGCATTATTCACCAGTTTGAGAAACAACTTTTTTTTAAGGTTTTCATCAAAGCCTTAGCTCTGCCTTAGCTGGGCTTCAGGCACTTCAGGCAGCCAAAGTCTGTTATGTCCCAGTTATCCCTATTGTCCGTCTTTCTCTGTGGAGGGGGGGTTTCCAGCTTCTGAGAAGCATGAATTTTTTTGATAAAGTAATTTTTTTTTAAAAAAGAACTTTTGAAAAAGTAAGTTTATTCTGTGGAAATGCTTAATGCATTTAACAATTTAATTACTTAAGAAATGAGATGCTGTCAGGTGCTTTGTACTTGTTAAATATAAAGTGGGATCTCAGGTGTGTGTATGGGGTGACTGCATGGGGCAGTGGTTGGGGAAGAAGTGTGGTCAAAGCTGCTGTCCTTGTTAATCTCTGAATGAGATCTCGAGTTTCCTTACAGTGGATCTTGCTTTCTCCTGCCCACAGAGCAGCAGCATGGAGCCTGTGCAAAGCTGATGGTAAGAAATGTCTTCTGACCCTGAAGAAAGCTTCTGTAGAAAGACAGGAAAACCTGGGTCCCAGGACAGCAGACAGAAATAGGGAAGTAAATGCTGATAAAGCCTTTGGCTTTCCCCCTAACCCCCACCTTTCTGTACTTTCAGATAATTTGCTGCTTCAACTTTTTTCTCCCCCGACTCTGGGCTCTGGTCTTCTCTGTTTCTTGTCTTGTTGCTTGGTGACTTCAGCAACAGTCTGGCCAGAAGGACCAGGGCAGTGATTGTCCTCCTGTACTCAGCACTGGTGAGGCCACACCTGGAGTTCTGTGTCCACTTCTGGGCCCCTTAATTCAGTGGGGACATTTGAGATTCTGGAGCGTGTCCAGAGAAGGTGAACACAGCTGGGGAAGTGTTGGGGACATAAATTTTCTGAGGAGCAGCTGAGGGAGCTGGGGATGTTTATTCTGGAGAAAAGGAAGCTCAGGGGGAGCCTTGTCACTCTACAACTCCCTGAAAGGAGGGTGTAGCCAGGTGGGGTCAGGCTCTTCTCCCAGGGAACAAGTGACAGGACAAGGGGAAACAGCCTCAAGTTGTGCCACAGGAGGTTCGAGTTGGGCATTGGGGAGAATTTTTTTATTGAAAGGGTGGTTAAGCACTGGAATGGGCTGCCCAGAGAGGTGGCGGAGTCACCATTCCTGGAAGTGTTCAAGAAACAACCGGATGTGGCACTTAGTCCTGTGCTTTAGGTGGTGGTTGATTAAAGCCCTTTCCCCTCTGATTTGATTCCCCATCAAAGCCTCGAGAGCCTCCTCTTTTTCAGGAAATGGGTTTGTCAAAAGTAGCTGCCTTGATGGCTGAACTGAAGCAGCTGGTGGCCTGCTACAGCTCGTAACACCTGGTTTGTTAAGGTGAACACAACCTGGTGCTAATTTACCTTGAAACTTCTCTCTGCCAGCTTCTAAAGCAAGTTATAGTCCATGCAGCTGGGAGAACTTGCAGCTGAGGGTGATGACTTTACTAGTTCTCTAATATAAGTATATTTCGTGAGCCAGTGCTTCAAGGACTTGCTATTTCTCACTCAAGCTTTTCCTACAGTGAGAGTGATCTATACAACAATAATTTTCTCTTTTGGGCTTTCTGCTTGTTAAAAGAGTTGAGCTCGTGTTGCAGGTCAAAGAAGCAGCTCTGTTTGGGTATTTATTTTTCCAAAGGTGTAGACACACATTATTTACAAGGTTTCTCTATGTGTATATTATGTGTTTAAAAGGTAGGAGTGGGAGAAGAAAAATGTATAATTATACTTACAGTGTGATGGAATAAGCCATTTTTTGGCACAATGTACTAAAATGTTTTGGTCTTTCATGTGATTTCTTGATTACCAATTCATCATTCAGTTAATTCTCATCTAGTGCATCTGATGTCTGCTCAAAAAGGGTCTGCCATCATCTAATGCACTAGTCTTTCAAGATTTGTATTCTGTTGCCCCTTTCTTTTTTTCGTTTATTCAAATCTTGGCTTTTTTTGTCCTTTTGATATGGGATTGGTCTTGAAGGCAGATGTTAAAGAAGACTTTGGTGGTTGTAAAGTACAATGACAGGCAGTTTATAAGCTTTCTTTGCTACTGCCAGGGCATATTTATAGGTCCTTCTTTGTTTTCTGACTGTTCAAATGAAACCAAATCATGTCTCAACCAGCTTTCAGAATCCCTGTTTAACTCCTTGAACTTCTCAGGACTTCAGACACTTCTGAAAAATACAATTTAAGTCATGAATAGGTTTTGCAGTGCTAAACAGAACAACTTCTACACACTTTTAAAAATCTCAGACCTTGTGTTTTCAGAGAACTTGCAGAAGAAATTTATCAAAACCGTATCATTTTTCCAAGCAGGAATCTTATGGTAACCCACTCAGCAGTGGCAGTAAGCCAAGTCCTTTGCAGAGAAGTCGCACTGTTGCCTGAACAAAAACTGGTCCAAGGGAGCTTCCTGTCCTGGAAAGATTTGGGATTCCTCCGATCATTACCCTTTCTCAGTGTTCCTAAGATCTTACATGGATACATGCTTTATTTCTCTTCACTCCCACTGCATTTGGTGTTGGCTGTGGGCCAGAGGCTGGGGACACTCGGTGCCCCGCACGTGATGTGTGAGCCAGTCTCCATCCAGGCAGGCCATGAGCTTCACATCCATGGCAGACCTGAGCGTCCTCCCCTGGAGCCTGCTCTCACAGCTGTCCCGCTCTGTGTGCCAGGGAGACTCTGCGGCGGGGAATTCCTCCCTGGAGAGCAGCAGAGGAGGCGGGCGAGCTGTGCAGTGAGAGTCTGGCTGGTGCCCACCAGTGAACACGCTGCAGATGTGTCGGGCTGCGCCTGTGCCTGCGTGGGAGGGAGCAGCTGCTGCTCACAAAGGTCCCACTCAGCCCGGAAAGCGCCACGTCACGCGGGTGAGCGGCTCTGCCTGAAACAAGGGAGTGCACGTGACCTTCCTCAAGCTGGAATACGTACAAATAAAACAGGCCTGAAATAAAATGCAATTATAAACACATAATAACAACTGGGGTCTGTTTGTTGGATACGTTGCAAACAGGAAATGGAGCTAAATTCGCTGCATTAGTAGACGCCTCGCTGCAAGGATGTTGCCTGATGTTAGGCTCTAGCTTGAGAGCTTCCTTCTGAGATCCAGCTGAAGATTTGCACACATTTTAATATAACCAAATCTGAGATGCTCATCAAAAAACATCAGAATGTACAAGCAGTACTGATATGCAAAGAAATTTGCACACAGCATTTACAGACATTTGAACCAGCTCCTAACTTTATCTTTTAAGAGGAGACAAAGTTGTCTTTTGATTGTACTGAAGTATCCTTTTTTTTTAAATTTTGAGTTCTTTCTTCTTGGACAGGACCCTCTGGCAAGATCACATATGGCTGACAGCACAAGGGTTAAGGATTTGTGATCCACACACAGCAGATACGTCTGGCACATTTTCAATTTCTCTGCACAGCGATAGAGAGAGGCAGCAGCCTTAATTGAAGTATGTCCTCTGAAGGTAATTGCTTCAGAGATAACTAGAGGTACAAGCAGTTTGGTGACTATGCTGCTCTTAGTGTGTCTTGCAGGCTCTGTTCATCAGCAGCACAGAAACGAGTACAGAAACCCTGTGGGGTTGCAGTAATGAATGAGGTTTAGTTCTGCTTGGTCCTCAGCTCTTCGTTTATATAGTCAAATGAGTCCCAAATGAGTCCCCAAGTCAGCTCTCCCACGTCAATGTCTCTGAGCTGCCCAGGGCTCTGCAGATTTGCCACTTGCCTATTTCAGATCTGCAGCCAAGTGTCAAGGCTGCCGTGGGACCTGCTCTGCTCCCAGGCTCTTCCCCTCTCCAAGGCTAGGAGCCTCATGTCCCTGGGCTTCCCTCTCAGCCCCGGGGAACTATCAGGTTCACAAGGCAGCACCACTTGTGATGTCCCAGATGAGGCAGCCCATAGTGAGCACTGTGAGTCTGAAAGTGAGGGAGACGACAACCAAGTGGCATGAGAGATGAGGAAACGCTGATGTCTGCTCTTCTCTGCCTTCCCCAGAGCTCAGGGTGTGCCCCAAGAGCTTGGGATGGAGACAGGCAGCCAGCATCAGGGACTGCTCAGGGAGGTTGGATGTACACATCCAACCAGCTGGATGGGATCCACCCCAAGGCGCTGACAGGGATGGACAGATTCAGCTGGGAATAACCACAGTGACTCAGAGAGGGCCTTGGGGACTGGGCCAGTGTTGTACCTCTCTTTGAGGTGGAGAGCAGGGTACAGTCAGCCTTGCCTCAAATCCTGCAAAGGTGCAGGAAATGCAGCCTCTTGAGGCCATTCCAAACATCTAATATGGCAGGAGGGCACTAGGGAATGGTCCAAGATTCATTAAATCCAACTTGGCCTGACTGACAAAATTGCCTTCTGTGATGAAATGCCTCCTGTGGGAACTGAGAGGGGAGTAACAATGGATGCTTGACTTCAGAGAGGCTTTCAACGCCATATCATCATTTTTGGGAAAGAAGTTGCAGAGGAGCTTATCAACATCAGCAATACCATGTGAGGTGTGGCTTGGGGTCCCCTGGTTCAGAAAGTAAGTTGAAGAAATAAGGTCCAGCAAAGGGCAGTCAGGATGATCCTGGGCCTGGGGGACATGGTTACAAGAAGAGATACAAAGAGCTGGGATATTTTAATTTAGGGAATAGAAGGATGAGGGGTCCACAACCACTTAGTAGGGGAGTTACAAAACTAGCAGGGATCAACTCATCTCAGTAGCAGTAGATAACACACCAGTGGGTGACAACATCAAACTGCACTTTCAGAGTTTCAGATTGAACTTCAGGAATTTTTTTTCCCCTGGGAGGGTGCTACAGCCCTGAAATAGATTAACCAGAGGCGCTGGGGTAGCTCCATCCTTGGAGGTCTTGTGCACCGGTCTAGACAAAGCCACAGCTGACCGGATCCAGTGCTGGCAAAAACCCTTCTCCAAGTGGGAGGTTGAGCTGGATGACCTCCAAAGGTCCTTCTCAGCTAATATTTCTGTAATCCTCTGATCGGTTTCATTGCTTGGACTGTGGCTGCTAAGCTGGATACTCCAACAAGCTTCCTGCTCAAAAGGTTGGTCAAATAGCAGAGAAACAGAGGGTGGTCTGCTCATTTTCTTTGAGCAGCAGAAATTCAGTCCTCATGATATTATTCAGCTTTGTCCTGAATGCCCCAAATTTTCACATGTGCCAGAAGCTTTGCTCAGTTCTTTCATGGGACTGGATTTAGATGCAGATTTTCAATGTCTAATTTGACAGATAAACTGGAGTTATTGCCAGCCAAACTGCCAGAATCAATACTTCTTTTGCAAGACGGTGACAACATCAGGCAGATAATGCACCATGGGGTCTCATCCAGGCAGCAAACCTCAAGAAGTAACCTGCCTGTAGTTTGGCATGAGGTATGTGGGGAGAGACAGAAACGCTGCACCTCTGCCCACTACTGTCAGAACAGCAGAGCTGAGTTTTTTGAGCTTTTGCTATGTCCTTCAAGTCCATGGGTGTTATTTGTAGTTATTTTCACTTGAAGAAAACCCTTGCTTTGCATACTTCTGTTAAATAAAAGGAGGTGAGAAACTATTTTTCAAAACATGAATTAAGGGGATATTTTCAGCAAATACATACACCTGTTGCTTTCTTCAAAGACAGGATAGCATATCTGCACTGGTGAAATACTTGCCTTTCCTAATTAATGCACATTCATTTCTATGAATGAATATCAAGGAATTTAGTGGTGTAGCATGAACATGTATTCCCTGCAGGGATCTTTCCTGCTGTACTGCTCTGCACAGTAAGAGACTCTTTCATTTACAGCATGATGTTCAGCATAGGTTCTTGTAGTCTCCTGTTTTTCAATTCAACATCATTTAAGTCCAATAAACAAATTGCCACCTCTGTCCAACCTGCCTCAGGAAGAGGAAAAGTCTGCCACTTCTGAAATTAGCCAGAGCACCTATCCTAACAAACTCTTATTATTCCGTAAGGAGAAGCAGCAGCCAGGACCACTTACACTCAATCAAAAACAACAACAAAGAAGAAGAGTTAAAAAGCAAACTCAGCTGCAATTCTGGTTTGCTAAAGAGTTGTACTCATATCATAAATTGTGGTAATTGTTTTTTAATTAAATTAAGTGTGCACATAGCTATATAATTAAAAAGCATGTAGGCGTTCCAGATTTCTTTAGAAACTACCCACCACTTTCAGTCTTGCTGTCTGCTTTAAGCCACAGGGCATGTGAACCAACTTTTCCAAATCTTTGGGAAAAGGAAGGGGAAGTTTTAAAACAGATGCTCCAAATTTTCAAAAAGACTGTTCTACAGCAGGCACTGGAAACTGGATCTCTGGGTACACAGTGGGATGTGCCAGAGACAGAATGGAATAGAAAGGAAAGGGTAGGGCTTTGAACTGAACTCACTGAAAGCACAGACTGACCCCGTGCCCAGGGAAATCAGTGGCTCTGAATGCATTTGTTGCCTTTGGAAGACAGTTTGTTCTGTGTGACTGTAAAAATGTTACATCATGACAATTCTTGCTCTTGTTGCCTTTGTTTATAAGTGATTGTAGAAATGTTATATTGGTTCCATTCTTGTCCTTGTTGCCTCTGTTTATGTGGTTGTAAGGTCTTCATTTATCACAGGACAGACCACGTGGGTGTTTCAGTAAGCACCCAACATTTAAGTTTCTGTGTTCTCTAATGCATAGGCTGAGCTTCTCAAGTTTTTACATGAAATGCACCTTACTTACGTGCCTCTTACTTCTAGGACTGAAGGGACAATTCTTAGTCTCCACTCTGTTTTCCCTAAATGAGTCACTTTGCTTTCTTGTTAGCTTTCCTTCATGACCTGCCGTATCGCATGGTTCCTAAAAACCCGACCCATGCCAAAGTAAAATGCACAGCATTCCACACAAGTCGGGTATTCCAGGTTGTAAAGAGTCACTACATATCTACATCATCACTTGGCATGCTCTGAGAGGGATAAGCTTCTCCTTGAAGCTCCAGGAGCTTGTGCATGGCTTTGAAGGTGAGGAGACTGTCAGTAAATCAAGTCCCATCTCCTGAGCAAACCCTCTATCTGTTACCCACTGTGTATCATGGGTTTTGGCTACATCAGATTTTCTGGTAAGACATCCTGCCATGATGTAAGGAGATGTCAGGAGACTGAGAGCCTTACACTTCTTTTTCATGCTTCACTAACTTCATTTGGATGAGATTATTGTGGTGCTGATACTGTGCAAGGGTTCTACATTTTCAAGGCAAGTATCCTGACTGTAACTTCCAGCCACTATATTGAGATATTTCCCCTCCGAAGATGCATTGACATTGAAATGAAGTAAATTCAGAACTTCTTCAAAGACAGACTGAACTGCTTAAGAACATGTCTGTGCAGAAGAGCACACACATTCTCTTGGCACAATTATACCAGTAAAATAAAGTGCTAGGCACCAACACAGCTCCCCACAAGGGCACTGTTGTTTTGGGATAGAAATAGGCTTTCTTTTCCCTTTCTTTTAAACTCCTTCCAAAGGGATCTTGGAAGCTCTCCCAGTGCTCTCTCCTGCCTGGGGGAGGATTTAAAGGGAGATGAGGAGCACCTGAGCCTTTGCAGTGGCTTCACCCCAAATGCCACACGTAAATCTGGAGATGCCCTGGGCCCATGATCCTCTTGGATGTGGGACATGAGTTTTTACAAGGGCTCATGACGGTCCCTGCCACTAGTTATCCTTCTAGAAAAGCCCAGCACCCCAAGACCTGCTGGGACCCCCTTCACCGTCACAGCCCATGAGACACACAAGTTGAACACTTTTACAATCACTTACACAGAAGAGCCGTTTCTGATTTATACCTCAAAGATGGTTGCCTCAGAGGTTGGTTTTGGGTTTTTTTCTGGTTTGTTTTCTTTTTAGGCTTTTTGTTTTTGTTTTTTTTTTTTTTGGGGGGGGGGTGTAAGTTAAGAGCAACAGAATATAAAGGCATGAAAGTTCACTAGAACCTGTTTCAGCCTGTAAGTGGGTCACAAGACACAAGCGCTGAGTGAAATAACACCCACACAAATCAAATAAAAGAGTAGCTAACCTGTATTTAAGAATAATAATCTTTCTGGATGCCTTAGTCATAGATGTCTTACCAATGAAAAATTCAACACACCAAGCACTTAGTGGAGAACAGTCACAGAGTATGCCTCCAAACCCAGGTACAAAATTATCAGACTGACATTAGTAGTTAAATCACCTCCTCCCAATGCTCCAGGGACCTGGGATGCATGCAGTTTCCATCAGAAATAATGAAATTGATGAGTGTGAACCTTGGAAGTGGCTCCTAGTAAGAGCTTTATGATACTTCCAAAGTAGCTCATTTGGAAGTTGGCCTCAGGAGAAAACAAAAAGAAAAATTCAACAAACAAAACACCTGAAGAATGAGTGAGCAGGTAGCGCTGCATGAAGCCCCGCACGGACACAGCTGACATTGCTGAAAGACTGATGTTGCTGCGGAGAGCCCCGAGCTGAGCGGGGCTATCATCCAAACAGCTCCGAGAGCCTGCACCGGGCTTCCTGCCGGCAATTACAGCACAGGCCCAGCCGGCAACGCGGTCTGCTGTAATTCCCAGGGAAGTTTTGCGCGTTCCGGTGGCTGTGTCTGGCTGCTGGGAGGCTGCGGGCAGGCATAGCCGTGGGTGTGCGGGGCTGGAGGCTGCGGGCGGGCATAGCCGTGGGTGTGTAGGGCTGGAGGCTGCGGGAGGGCACAGCCGTGGGTGTGTAGGGCTGGAGGCTGCGGGAGGGCACAGCAGTGGGTGTGCGGGGCTGGAGGCTGCGGGCGGGCACAGCCGCGGGTGTGTGGGGCTGGAGGCTGCGGGCGGGCACAGCCGCGGGTGTGTGGGGCTGGGGGCTGCGGGCACGGGGCCTGTCCCCGCAGCACGGCTGCTGCAGGAGCCGGGCACGAGTGAGGCCGCCTGGCGAGGCAGCCACGGCAGCACCATCCCAAATGCCCGGAGGGGCTGGCTAGTTCTCGGGTTTCCTGCTGTCGGGATTACCCGAGTATCCCTTTTTCCCAGCCCGTCGGCCGAAGAAAGAGTCGGGATCTTCGGCTCCTGTTCACAAGGTTGTTTATTGTCTATTTAAAATATTTTCTCTCAGATCCGCAGAGGTCTGATCTGCAAATCTGTCAAGGGCACACTGCCCGCCCCTGGGCTGGTGTCTACATTTTATACTGCGAGTTTCGTATACTTTATTTGTCATTATTTTCCAATACCTATCGTCTGTATTAGACTGTCTACTTCTACTTTAGGCCAATCTAATTGTGCCACAATCACCAAGAAGATGGAGGCTGGGAAGAAGAAGGAAGAAGCAGAGGACAACAACCATGTCCCTCCATCTTGCCCCCTAGACCCCCTATAATAAAATCCCCAAAACTCTATTTTTCACCCGGTGATTAATTCATTATTACTCTACTTAAACTTCTGTGACTTGTGATTCTTCATACAAAGTTGGTAATTTGCTCCATGGGTTAAGATCGAAATCCCAAGTGTCTCTGGCTTCCTCCCAGGGGCACAAGTCACGCAGGGCACCCAGAGGCGTGTCCTGGGTTCCGACAGCTAGTAAGCTAACAGACCCCTCAGCCTTCTGCCTGCTGGGCTGCCGGCCGGGGAGCTGCACGGTGTGTGGCCCAGCCCTTCGGGCCGCGCTGGCGCTGTCCGTGCCGCGGGTGTGCCCGCCGAGGCCTGCGGGCCCTCACCGCGGCTTTCCCGGCCGCGCTGCCCGGGGCCAGGCCCTGCCGGCCTGCGGCTGCTCCGGCTCCGTGCAGCTGCTGGGCTAGGCTTACTGCTCCGAGGTTTTACCGACAGAGACCAGTCTGAGCCACAATCCCTGCTGCCATGCCAGCCTGAGGTGAGCTCCCTGCCTAATCAGATCTGCCCAGCTCCTGTTGGCCCGTGCAGCAGTGGCGTGGATGAAGGGCAGCGGCAGCGGGAGGTGAATCAGAGGCATGAGTCATCCGGTTTTAACTTACCTCTGCTTCTCTGCTGGGAATCGGAGATAACTGCAGATAATGCAGTTGCTCTCCAGCTCTGGGCTTGCCCTGTTATCATCCTGTGCTTTCATGGTGAAAGGGAAGTGAGCAGGGCATCTCTCCTCCTGCACAATCACATGGTACCCAGACGTGTCTACAGACTTCTGTCCTCCCATCAGCAATACTCTGGTTTATTTATTTATTTATTTTTTAATTGACACTAAGGACCAGAATGGGATAATTTCACAGCAAAAATGGTAACAGCTCACATATAAGACGGCAGGAATGTAAGGCTGTTGGCACCTGTCAGAAAGGTCTGTGTGATGTGTCCTGGCAGGAGCAATGGACCTTCCTCAGACGTGCGGTTTTCCCCCACCTAGTCAAGCCTGAGTTTCAATGTGCCCTGATCCAGCAGCCCTTGAGCAAACCAAGGCAAGGGCCTCTCTCCCTACAGCATCTAGTCCAGAGCCCCCACACTGATGGTGTAAATGACCAGAGTGCAGACTGGCTAAGGGGAGTGTTCTTGGTAGCCAAATTCTGGGGCACCAGAGAGAAATCCAACAGCACATCACAGAAATGTTTTCTGTATTTGTTAAGATGGCCTTGTGTTTGTCAATCAGTATACAGTCAATGCTTTCATGGTCCCACTGTTCACGAATGATGGGTGACTCCCAGAAGTGCAATTAGTGGGGCTTTTCTTATCAAGCTGTAGTTCAGCTGTTTTTGGATGATGATGAGAACAAAAAATACTTTTATTGCCCATAAATACAGACCCTGAAATCTGTGGGAAGTTCCCTTTACCGATTGAAAACCCACTTTAGAAAGAAAACTAAAACTCCTGACCTTGAAATAGATTCTAGATTCTAAAAGCAGCACATCTAGCTGCCTGTTACAGACATTAATCACTGCTGTATTTTTCACAGCATGTAAAATTTAAGTAATAGAATCACTGTCCCCATTGCCATTCTTGCAACTAAAAGCTGATAAATAGAAGCACTGACCTCAGCTGGTTGATTTAACCCGATGAGTCATGGTCTTGAGGCCACATATGCTTCCTCTCCTCTGCTAATATTCTTGTTCCTATTTATTTTTTTAAAGTGTGCTGGCATGCTGCGTACCATAGAATAGCTTCTCTAATGGGCAATTCCAGAAATAGAAATATCCCACTGGTTCCCTCTCCTTTGTCAGGGCTTCACAGTCCCCACTTAGTCTTGACAGAGCTGAAGCAGCTCAAAGAAACACCAGCAGAAACAGAGGCAGAAACAGAGGATGGGCAGAGCTCGGCTGTCGAGCAGTGAATTCCTCTTGAAGTTCTCTGTGCAGGAAGCAACCTTTTTGCATTACAGGGACCTCAGCTGTAGAGAAAAGTGAAGCAGATGTGGGCTCTTCCACTTCAGCTGCTCTGGGAAGCCTTGTGCCTGCCACAGCAGGTGGGTTCTGCCCACAGCAATAGCTTTGGTGTTGCTCTCAATGAGATTTTTCTCTGCAAAAGTCTCACTTTTTCATCAGAGCTGAACAAGAGTTCTGAATCACAGCTGGGTTGGCATTTCAGTCAGGATGGTGGCCCACAGCAGGCTCCTTGCCTTGGACTAGCATCCTCCAGGCCTGGGCACCATGCAGAAATGCAGAGTGGAAAACCCTTCTTGATCTCCTGGACAGATGTGGTTTGCAGCTCAATGACTTTGGACATTTACACTCACAGGTACAATATTTTATGACTGTTTGTGGCACTTGGTGCTGGAGTTTGGTTGATGTGGTGGTGCTTGTCAAAGGCTGGCTTTGATGACATTGGGGGTCTTTCCACCCGTAATGATTCTGTGTTGCTGTGTAAGAATGCCAGCTGTCCTCATTGCCATACCTGTGTTGACCTAAGCTGGTGAACCATGGTCCCAGGGCCATGGGTGCTTTTCCCACCACCATCCAGATGGATACAGGCAGGAGTGACTGTAAAAGGAAAAGGATGAGATGAGGCTGAGCAGATTGGTGTGCTCAGCACCTCCAGTCACACAGGTGTCCCATAGCAGAGAGGATGCCAGGCCAGGAGGGGATGTGAAGGACTCTGGCACTTTACATCTTGGGCTAGGGAGGAATATAAAAGTGACTGATGAAAGTAGGTCTACCAGTATGTAATCTGGCATCATCAGAAATGGTATTAGCTCAATGACCTCCACTGGCCCTGTAATTACAACCTCAAAAAGACTGCAATAGATATAATTTTCAGAAGTTGTATGGCCCATGGTCCAGTGGCCTCCATGCAGACAAGAGCCTGTCTGGTTTGTAAGATAGAAACTTGGCAGAGCCCAGGCTGTCACACAAGACCCCAGAGGCCAAGGTTTTCACAGCCTGTAGGTGCTCCCAAGCAGGCCTGGCCCCTTGAAATAAAGACCTGATGGGAACTATTTCTCTGCTGGCCTCCAACTGGGAGACAGAGTGAGAGGCAGGAGGCTCCTGTGCCTCTGCTGCATTCCTAGCTTGCAAACTAGGTACATAGGACATATCCTGGGAGTTACCAACCTGTTGGTGTGCTGCCTTTTCCTCCCCTGTGGGCCGGTCTGTGGTGCTGCAGCTCCCTAAAGGAGTGGAGCAGGAGCAGCTGCTCACTGAGCAGTGTTGTGCAGGTGGGGAGAGATGGGTTTGCACCTGGGTGTCCCTGGATCCCTTTGGCACCAGGTACTTGCTCAGATTGACATTGGCAAGGGTCTTAAAAAAAAAAAAAAAGAAATGAGCTGATGCAAAGGTCTTTGGCTGCCTCCTGCATAACAGGCACTTGGATCACAGAAGTGTCACTTAGACCCCTTTGATACTCATGGTGTTTATGGCACTTACGCTCCTTTACTCCAAGCAAATTAACTCAAAATCAGTCCAAGCCTTCCATTAAACCTGACAGATTCATGATAAGGAGAAGGCTCATTCATTTCCCACTCTCAGAAAGAAATAGGCATATAAACACCTTTTGTGCTGATTCACTTCCATGTGTGAATTCACCAGGCTGGAGAGCCTAATGCGCTGCTGATTCTGGCCCACAGCTGGACCCGTCTCTCTTCAGGCGTATCTTCACTCCTCCCTTCTCTGGATGGTAATTCTCTGCCTTCTGACTCTTTAATGTCACTGAAATGGGATTTGTATGGGGGATATTTAGCAATATTGCATTAGTATTTGACATTTCATCTCTTGGAAGTTTTTTGATGATGTAATTTGCAAGGACATTTTTCATCACTGTAAATTGCACTCCTTCAGGAGCAGTGTAGCAGTTTAATTTTCTAGGTCTGTCTTTTTGTCTCTTCCTCTCTATCAGGATTTCTGCAGATTTATTTGATTCACAGGTCCTTTGGATTTCTTATGCTTGTTACAATGCACCTGTGTCTCAATGGCACAGAAAAACATTTATTTGAAGTAACAGCTCTGGCTTGCAGGGCTTTGGATATGATACAAAAATAGAACTGAGTAGAAAACATTTTTTATTAACTTTTTCAGAATTCTAGACCCCAGGTAGTTCAAGCTGAATAACAACATGTTTGACCAAAAAAGGGGAAACCAAATATTGGTTGCTAGAAATGACCACTGAGGGAAGATCTGGGAGCTCTGAGAGATTTTTGCTGCTTCACGGGTCTCCATATCATATGCTCTGAGGACTACAGAATTCAAGCATGCAGTCTTTTTCATTAGCCAGTTAGTATATTTCTAGCCTTGGATCTCTCTTTTTTCCCCACCATGTTTATTTTTAGGGGTTTTGTTTCTTTGTTTATTTTTAAAAATGACATAGAATAAATACAAAAGCAAATGTTACAGTGCAAATGCCTCAATGAAAAGATATTCAGAAAGGTTGCTGTGGCTGTGCAATGGGAGTCTGATAAATACTAACTGCTGCCCACGCAGTTAGTGATATTCTTGTTCTTCTGGGTGTTTTTTATTATGTTTTTTTCCCAGAAAAGTTTTGTGATGAAGAATTTCTAACTGTAACAAATGAAATTTGGGGACAAACCTGTAGGAACAAAAAACAGAAACAAAAAAGGATGCTGCATATACTATACTGTTAAAAACTGACAGATTAAACTAAAAAGTCTCTTGTGAATATTGAACATCTATGTACAGTATTACAGTATTTCTGATCCACTAAGCCATTCTGACAGTGCACCTAATTTCTGCCTTGCCCTCATTTACCAAGATGATTTTTTCTTTCTTCAGCACTTTACATGTGAGATTCCAAAAGTCTTGGACAGGCATCTGCCATATGGACCCTGGGGATGAACATGTAATTTTTTGTCCTTATTTGACATGGTAGAATATGAAGACATACAGTTATGGAGAACTCAAAAAAAAAAACCTGTTGAGTGAGAGCTGCCTTTGGAAATGGTACATCCCTTTCAGAGCTGCTTGAATTTGCAGAAAAATCACTGCTGTTATGAGCAAAAGCTTTAAAATATCTCTTCCTTTCTTATTTTTTTCCAAGTTTAGAAAAATAGTTACTGGCAGATGGCCTGCAGTGCTCAGCACTCATTCAAACAGCACTGAAATATTAGGAATTTCTGTCCATGTGTCCAGGCACACAGAGACCCACATGCACAAGCAGAGACAATTCTAGGCTGGGTTTTAATGTGATTTTTCAAATCAAAGCATACTTGGAGGCAGATGTCAGACCAGATTCAAGCTAAATTTGTAGGCTGAGCTCATCAGAAGAATGGTACTATCTGACTGCAAAGGATTATAATGATGAACATGTGTGACAAGCATTTTATTGAACAACGAGTAGACTGTTTAAGGGATTTGTCTGCAGCAAGTGCTTCCTGCAAGGAGAGGACATCAGACTGGTTGTTTGTGTTATGAAATCAGGATGATCCCTTTGGTTCTGGTGGACTGTAGCCCATGTTGGATAAAGCAGAGGGAAAGCAGGGGCAGTGCCAGTACCCAGGAACAGGGCAGTGCTGGCAGCTGGGTAGCCTTGGAGCAGTGCTTCTCCAGAACTCCTTAATCTCTTAAAACACTTCTCTTTGCACAGCCCCTGATTAATGTGATACTGACTAGGCACTGCCTCTGCTATTTGTGCATTAAGGCTGTGGACATTCCCTGCTGACAGATTGCTTTGGAAATGTTTAAGTAAGGCTTGGTATCTATAGCACAGTTATTTGATAACTCCTTGGTGCCAGTGCTCTGCAGAAAGGCTTCAATCAGGGCTTTTCTTATCATCCTGTCGAGACAGCACACACTGAACTGTTGTAAATAAAACATTCTGGTTTCTCCTATAGGTATGAGCAGATAAAGATTTTTGTGCAAAGATGAAGTTCAAATTGAAGAAGGTGCTTTTGAAATGGTAAATGGTTCTATATACGTGGCCACATATTTAACAATGAAATCTAATGAATTCTATGACACACAGGCATTGCTGTAGGCAAAGGGAGGAATTGATTACCTAATAACAGAAATCAAAGAAAAACAAACACAATGTTAGAGCTGACTTGATAAACACTGCACTTGATAAACACTGTATAGAGGGGGATGACTAATTTGCTGAAGAAATTAGCAAAAAGTCTTACCTTGATAAGCAGCTCTAAGATCTCTAGTGACTGATTTATTTTAACCTTAGGATTTGTCTATCTATTTCTTTGGTCTCTTGTCTACAGTCAAGATCATCCAGTGGGTGCATTTGTCCTCTGAAACTGAAACAAGTGTTGATCTTGGAATTCCATGGAAGAGGATCTTTAGAGAACTGTGTCTTATGTATACCAAAATAATCTAAGCTCTTACCCTCAGGGGCTTGGAAAAATAATATTTCTATGAAGAGTTGTAGCTGTGTGTTTGAATCTGAGACTCTTTGACTAGTAATATTGACTTTGGTCCCTTAAAGTATTTATATAGAGTACATATCTTAGACTTTTGCAGAAAATGAAAATTTAATGTGTGATATCCATAAACAATATGTACCAAATGTACCTAATATATATTTTCTCATTTTAAATTTTAAATCTTGTTGATAATGGCCCTTTTGCTTCCTGCCTTTACCTCTCCACCCCATATGTTCAGGGCAGTTATGCTTTTGTTTCACACCAATTAAAACTAAATACCTCTTAGAGGTTGACCACTTTTGTGCTCTGAGGGAAACCCATTGCATCTGAGGAACTTTACATCCTAGTTAAGCTTTTGGTTTGTCTGTGAAAATCCGGGAGAGGCATAAATGGAGAGAAATCCCTGGTGATGGATTAACAGCTCTTAGCTTGTTTTTCCCTCTTGCTGTAAACATGTAGGGTTTCAGAAAGGAGTGAAAAAATATTGGATTGGGATCATTGTTTTTTTCATTATTACTGCTCCCGTTTGTGGTTGTTGATCCAAATCAAAGCTGGAACAAAGTGCAATGTCACTGCAACAAATGACACAAGGTTGTGCAGAACCAAATTGTGACTGTGGCTCTGAGCCTGGTGTGACTCTTCATTTTCTGTGCAAGGCTCTATCCAGCTTCCAAGATTTCTCTTTTTCAGCCCTTTTAGTCTCATATTTACTGCAGCACATTATGGAGGAGACATATGTAATGTGTTCCCTCTCTTGGGCTTTGCTTATGCAAAGAAAATCACTGTCACTGCTGCTGCAGAGGAAGCAGCACGGATACATTCCTTCAAAGCAAGACAGCGTCCTGGAAAAATTGCTCTGCTTTTGAAGTAATTATTTCCAAATAAAATTGGAACAGTGTGCCCACCTGAGGACCATGATAACTCTGGGTTATTACTGTAATCATGCTGGTTAATTTTTCCATGTAGAATAGTTCATTTCAGCCTCCTTGTGAATGGAATTGACAATAGCACAGCCAGTGGTGGCTTCTCCTTGGTCTATTTCATACCAGTTATGTCCATGGGGGAGTCTGTGTAAAGGGCAGATATAAGATAAGAGAGAAGATTATTATATCATAATAAAATGAAGGGTACCAGTTTTGTTCCATAAACACAGCAAAGCACAAGTTTTGCCAGTGGAGCTCACAATGTGTCAGGACTCACGCTGCGGTTTTTAAATCAGAGCCTGAAATTTGGAAGCTGCTGGGGGAAAGTCATAATTCAGGTTAATCAGTCCCAGATACTTATTGCCCCACTTTTTGCTGTCAGTGGTGGCAGCATTATGTGAACCCTACCTGGATATGATGATGGTGTGCTTTTTCATTTACACCTTATTCTGTACCTACTGCTAGACAGTCTGTTCCCAAGCCATTAAAAAAGACCTATCAAGTCAGCTACAGGAAAACTTCAGAATAATGTAAACCCCCCACATCTGGGGACTTCAGGGAGAGCTGAGGGCAGGTCACAGCTCAGCCAATCTGCCTGAATTGCTGGATGCTGTCCAGCCATCCCCAGAGCTCAGCAGAAGATGGACACTGCCAGGGTGTCATGGGTCAGGGCAGAAAATCCTGCTTGCTCTTGGAAAATGTGACAAAATTACAGATTGCTGAAGATGGCATTGGGATAAAATGTTGTTAGGATGGCAAAATTCTGCTGTGTAGCAACTCTGAAAGTACTCCATGTTTCTGAAAATATGCTACTGAAGTTTAGTCCTGCTGATACAGCCCCACAATGTTATATGATCTCAGGAGCCTTTGGATCTCAAAAGCTGAATATTATTCCATTGGCTTAATCTGATCTTTCTCTCTGCTTTCTGGGTTCTCACTTTTTCCTTGGGGTCCAGAACCTCTTTAAGGTTCCTCTGTTTTAGTTTCAGCATTCTTCCTTTATCTAAAGCAATACAAAATGAGACTTGGGGCACTCTCTGGGAAGTGAAGTATGAAAGACATTGGGGGATATATTAAATCTCTACTCAGCTGGTGTCAGAAAAACACAGAATGCTACTGATGCTATCAACATCTGACCAGGCTGCAAAATACAAGTACTGCAATTCCTATATATCAGCGTCGGGAGATCCATACTCCTGAAATTAAGATTTTGATGCTCATATTGCATAAGAGGTGCATAACCTTCAGGAAGAGCAGTAGGAAAAGCAGTGTTTCTCGGATGTATAACAGGAGAATGTAAAATATTGCTGTCAGCCTTCAGAATGACTGATTCTGGTGGTAGATAAAGCTGACCTTTCCATAGAGATCTGCAGAATAAACCCAACACATATAGCACAGTATCTTTTTCCACCTTTTGGCCTGAAATCAGAAGATGTAAGCAGTGATTGATTTACATCACAAAGCCAAAGGCCAACAGCTGCCTAGGAAAGCTTAGTGAAAGACATTGTTTATGATCATCAGCTTTGACTCCAGTGTGTAATCCTGCCAGAGGCAAAAGGCTCTGCAGCAGGAGCACCCAGCTTTCAGTGCTTTATATTTTTGTCTTGTAATTGATCTAGAAAATGGGGGAAATGGACACGACTGACTTTAGAGAGATTTAAATGATACTGTTACATGGGAGGAAAGAAAGATGCCACTTTCCATGCCACTTCTCTGTTGGCATAACCCCTGAAATGAACAGAATTCCTCTGATTTGAATAAGTGATTCAGGCATAATCTGCTCTTTTGCCCTAGTGAGCTGTACAAATAGGCTGGACTTGTGTGTCTTCAAAAAATTAAGATAATGAGTCATCAGAAGTTAGTGCATGTATATATTGGTGAATCTGATCCTTACACTGCTCCGAAAATTAATAACATTTGCATGGCTATTGGATATTATTTCCCAGCAGAACTGATCAAAGGAAAATTGTGCTCTGAAATAAGGGGTCAGCAATCTGGTTGCCACGTGCTCTCTGGGAATTTTTCATGTCTCACTGGGATATAATCACAGTTTTGAACTGGAGAGTCAAAAGGTATAATTCTCAGTTATCCTGCTTCACTCATCATCCATCTTGCTGTTGTGAGCTAGCACCATTTCCAGGGAGCTACCTGGCAGCACAGAGGAGTGATTTGCAAGCATGTCTGTTCTCATGGGGATAAATAATGAACTGAGCATCATTCAAAGGCAGGTTCCTAGAAACGGGGGAAAGTCGCAAATGGGGGCTTAATTATTTCCTTTCCAGTGCTTTTAGAGGCCTTCATACCCTGTGACTTTGCACTGGCAGGGACACAGGGCAGCATTAGCCACATGGGGTCTTGAGCAGTGGCAGAACTTGTTGCACCCCCGAATCTGTTGCCACTGACATTGAATTGTGTGCTGGATTAACCCTGGCCCCGCAGGGAACCACCCAACGGGCTCACGCTGCAGAGTGAAGATGCAAGGGAAAACCAGGGTGGGACAAGGGAGGTCCTGCTGAGTGCTGTGGGTTAATGGGGTCTGGCCAGGTGTTTGCCGGCAGTGATGGTGGAAAAAACTCCACTCGCTGGGAGCTGCTCTCCCACCAGTCCCAGCAGTTATGGCTCACTCCTGTGCCTGGGATTCCCTCGCAGAAACAAGGTCAGCGACAGGAATCACACACCTGCTTTTTTGCACCTCATCCTGGAGTTCATCAGTGTGAAAATGGTTGGGTTTCTTCTCTCGTTGCACGCTATGGCCTCGGAGACAACAGGCAAACCTCGCTGCTCTGCACGGAGGGTGGTCGGGGATGTGCTCTGCAGTACTGCTCTGTTTGCATGGAAGCATTAAGCATTCATACAATTCAGCTCAGCTCACAGAGTCCTTCCCGTGCTGAAGAGTCCTAAGGCACTGCCTGGTATCTTGTGGTGAGCCTGTCACTGCAACAAGTGCCTGTAGACAACCCTCTGCCCTAAACGCTGAGCTTGATTTAGTTATCAGCCCAGACATTGCCATCACGAGCAATCATCTTCAAAGAAGTGATAGGCAGAGCATCTGGGCCAAATTGTAACGTGATTACCTGACAGAGTCTTTAATAAAGACAATACTTTAGAGACACTTTGGTTGATCTGAATTTTTTTTTTCAAATTTAATTTTAGAACAGCAGTGCTGGAAACACACTCCCTACGCCTTGTACAGGGCCATGAGTCAGGAGAGGATTCTGGCTTGAAAGAAAGCAGACACTGACCATTCCCTTTTGCAGTGCTTAAGGAACGCGAACCTGAAAAAGCAACTAAACACTTCAGAATGCCGTTTCATTGTGATAAAATTGAGGTTTCTATTAAAAGAAAATAAAACTTTATTAAAATATTAGAAAGGATCAGCTTAGATTTATATATATAAAAAAGAAAAAGTGTAATTCACAGTTCATTTAAATCATCCTTGTAACTACCACTGCCCGCTGAGCGAGAACCGAAGATAAAAGCGATACAAGGAAAACGTTTAAAAGACTTGAAAAAATCCCGATGTGCCCTAAAACATTAAAACCCCGGCAGAGAGCAACGCCTGCTCGGCAGGGGCCGCAGATCCCAGGCAGCTCCTGCAGCGGCGGCCGGCCCCCGCAGCGCGGTCGGTGCCCGGCCCCAGGTGTCCCGCCGAGGAAGGAGGGAGCCCCGCCCGCCCCGTCGGGCCGCCCCTCGCGGCATCCCCGCGCTCCCGCCGCTGGGCTGGGCTGGGCGCTGCGCTCCCCCCGTGCTGCCAACGCGGGACGCGGGGGCTGCATCGCCCGGCGGTCGCTGTGGTTATCCCGGCATCCGCACCGGGGGACGGGGAGGCGCAGCCCGCTCGCCGCTGCCACCGGGGCCGCATCTGCAGGGGGTCGTGAGTGCCTCCCCCAGTTGCCTGGGGGCTCAATCTCCTGCGAGGGGGCAGTGTGTATCTCCCCACCCCAGGGCTGAGGCTCTTCATCTTACCCAGAGTTGTTTGTGCGGGTTAGCAGCCCCTCCTCCGTGTGTCAGTGGGGTGCCTCCCCCGTGATCCCTGGAGCTCCATGCTTAGGGGTGCTGAGGGTCGCATCTCCTCTGCAGGAGCTCAGGGGAATGCGTACCCCATCATGCTGGGGGCTCCATCCCCAGGAGGCTGGTGAGTTGCTGGAGTCCATGCCCAGGGGCCAGTGGGGTCCATCGCTCTGTAGGTCAATGGGGCAGGTGTTGATAGGGCCCGTCCTGCCGGGGTTGGTGGGGTTTCATTCCTCTGGGGGTCAGTGGGCCATATCCCCTGATCTGGGGGTGCTTGTAGGATCTCTGACCAGCCTCGTTCTCCTATTCCCGGCGTGCCTGCCGGGGACCGAGGGGCAGCTCCATCGCCTGCTGTGACACTTTGTCCTGTCTCCCGGCGAGGATTAGGTCATGTTGTGACAGTGCCTGTTACTGTCTTGCAATGCGCAGGACCCGGGGATGTGAGGAAGAGGGTGCAGAAAAACAGCAACCACCCCCCACTTCCATGTACAGAGCAGTTTAATAAAATCAGACAGCATGAAGCATGTGGCCGATTTTCCCCCTCTAATCATCAGAAGGTAGTTCTCTGTGTCATTAAATACTCCTGTTCGCACAAAGCAGGCTGTGATATATGCAGTATTGTAAGCCGGGGAGCAGTTGTGGATGAGATATGTAAGAGGAAAACATCAAGAGCTGACCTCAAACTCTGAAGTTAACTGTGTTGCCTCTGCTTCGGGTGGCCTGGGGTACTCTCTTAAACCTGTCTCAGTTTGTGACTATCTGACCATTCTACGTGGCTGTAAAAGGCTCTGATGCCCCTTTGAAGGCGCCATAAAGCTGTAAATGGGCTTAATATAGCCCATCCCGTTAACCTCAGTGCTTTCCCTCGGTATCCTTTTAATGAGCAGCAATGCTCGTGAATTTCTCTCAACGCGCTGTCAAATCTTCTCTGCTTCTGGCTGGGAAAGAGCGCTGTGAAGCCTTGGGAGAGGAATCGTCCCAGAACTGCCTTCACTCCCTCGTCCCTGGGGGCTGCGGGAGTTTCTGGGGGACAGACACAAGATGCTGGCGCGCTCTGGCCGGTGCAGCGGCAGCGGCTTCAAGCCCTGTCCTTGCACCAGCCTCATGTTTTTAGTGGAGACATCAGGGCTTGCTCTTCGTTTTACTGCTGGCAGAGGGGCAGCCGGAGTGGCTGTGAGCAGGTGCTGCCAGAGTGCTCAGCCGCCTTGGTGTAGGTTCCTCTGCCTTCATTTTAGTGCACACTGCAATGCCTGTACACCCTCTGCAACGCTCATGTTGGTGTGCAGGATGCATGTCCTTGCAAATATTGTGCTAATCCCTTGGGATGACTGACAAACTTCTGTAGTGTGCCTTCTCCCTCTCTTGCATGGGTCTTTGCACTCGATTAATTATCTGGATAGCCAAAGCTCATGCCAAGTAGAAGAATAGGCTGTGATATTACTGATATTATTGAGTTAATAATTTTCTGAAAAACAAAATGCCTGAATGCAAATAGAATGGAAAATGTGTCTTTGAAGTCTTTTCTTCTTTAAAATTATTCAGTGCCTAGCCTGGAGGAAATATATTTTTTTAAAACTTTTATAAAACTCACGAACATTTTACAGAACTGGAAAGGATTTATTTTTCTTTTCCTTTCTTTTCTTTTCTTTTTTTTTTTTTTTAAGTATTTTGATTTTCATGATATGAAAACGTTTCTACATTCCCTTTGAAATGTTGACAGGGGAATGCTAGTCTAAAATCTTGATGTGTGAGTAGATGTTTAGTCTGGTTTACCAGCTCCTGAGCTGGCAAATGCAGCTGCCAGCAGCTCTGCCATCAGCACAGCAGAGCTGGGTCCGGCCAGGGATGCCCAGGCTTCCCAGTGTAGAAATCAAGACGCTGATTGTCTCAAATGAGTTGAAGTAGCGAGGGAAGGTCAGAGTCTAAGTGGTATTGCAAAGGATTTCCTGGGAATGCAGAGAGCTGCAGCTATCTTGTGTTGCAGGTATTTACTGCAGGGGTTATTTGGCAATGCTGGTGACATCAAACCTTAATGTTGTAAGGGTCAAATTTAAAAGCTATTGCATATCTTCATGATATTGCCATGGGTGTTTTACTAGCTTTTCAGTAGCTTTGTGAAATAGGGAACATCTCTGGGCAGGATTTTGGCTGGGTGCAAGAGCGCACGCTTGTGTTGGGAGGTAGCGAAGGCTTTAATATAAGGTCCATATGCCTTAGCTCATATGCACAAGCATTGGGAAATGCTTCCTGCATTTAAAATCCAAGTCATTACATCCGTGGAAAAAAAAATATTTAAAAAAAAATTATAGTTCTTGTACACTGCACACTTTGTGTCCTGAAAGGACAGCTGAGTAGCCCTAAATGAAAAGGTCTGGGTTTCACCACAGTAATATGTGAAAAGGTCTTATAATACAGACGCATTTCTAAACTGTTCTGAATGTTGTTGCTAAAAGTAGCTTCTTTACTATAGTTGTACACATTTCTATACTAGCTAATATTTCTGTATATTATGATTGTCTCCAGTATAGAACTTATTTTCTTGCTGGGTTTCCTGCAGGTGTTTGTGGGTGCTCTGTGTAGCATTCTTACCTGAAATGAGTTCAAACCACTAATAAACTCCATTAGACAAATGCAGAATTAAAAAAAAAAAAAGAGAAAAAAGTAGTTTTAACTGGGCCATGTTAAGTCAGGAAATACAGAGGCTGAGGCTCCAACAGCAATATTAACTTGGCTGCAGTATACATCCTGTAAGCTCTTTTATGACATTCACCTCATAGTGTAAACAGGAATAAGCACGTAGATTAACGTATGCAGAGAAGGAGTAGAAAAGAGTGTTGTTATGGATTTGCCCCCCTTGTCCCTGGGACAGCTGGGTCTTGCACAGAGCCTGGGAAAGCCTGGCACTGCCTTACGCCACGCTGGGCAGTGTGTCCAGTGCTGACTCAGGCATACCCGACTGCTGATGGGGTGAAAATAGCAGCAGCAAATGAGTAACTTGGGGTCTGTTTCTGTCAAAACAATAGCAGGGTAATGAACTGTGTTTTGTTCTTTAAGGTGTGAGTTGTAGCATGTATGATGCTTGAGCATTGCCTCTTGTGCCTCTCCCCACTGGCATGTCTGGCCCTGCTGAGGCTGCTGGGGTTGTAATGAAGTGCAGTGGCTTTGCTTTGTGAGCCTCAGCTTTCTGCTTCTATTACCCACGTGTTACAGTAACAGCTCTCCTGGCTAATTTTAACTAGATCATGTATAAAAGTGATTAAATGAATATTGTACTTTAATACAGATCTGCAATGGACCAAGCAGTATTGCTCTTTATATGATGTTGTCTTAATTAAAAACTGTGTTATTAATATATTTCACTGAATTGATAAATTTAGCCTGAAGGTCAAATAGTCTAATATGACCTTCACCATGTCACAAGACATTATATCTTGTGCAGTTACCACTGCTCTGAGCTGCAGATTTGCATGCGATGTGGTGTCATCTAGGGCAGAGTCTGTGGTCCTTCAGCAGCAGCTTCCAGCAATGACAGAGGTGGTCTGGGTGAATAAAATTAATTTATGGGTCCTCTCCAGGAGAAAACAATTATCCTTTTCTGTCTAAAAAGGGCTCCTAATCAGTATCAGCATGCTGATATTTCTGCCTTGCTGTGACATTGTAAAGCTCTGCAAGGGAGGTGGGAGCAGACGTAATACTGAAATCTTATACTTCTCTTATACCTGCCTAATGGCACCTCCTCTTCAGTGCAGCCTCCCAAGGATGCTGCTGGAGCATTGTCGTAATCCATGTTGTTGAGCTTTAATTTCATTATTGTTTGATTTAGCCAGCATTTTATTCATTTTCTCTGCAGTGTTAGACAGTTTGCAAAGGGAGTTAGTAGCTGGGTGGATAACAGCACTTACTGTGTGTACTCAATCTAAATTTCTCTCTAAATGAAATTGTATTAAAGTAATTTGGTAAAACTTTCAAATTACAGAAAGGCTGCTTTTGATAATTGAGTCTAACACCCCCCCTCCCCCCAATCAACTGTGTTTATTAAAATTATCATGATGTCACACAGAATGGTTCAAATCAGAGTGTCTGGATCCCATTGGATTTTGGTTCTGACCATTTTTGCTGTGTGAGAAGTGAAGGTAGGCACTTTGGGGTCTCACCATGGTGAATGGCCAGCTGTCCCATCAGCTCTCACAAGCGGAACAGTACCTGCCAGGATTTGTGCTGGGGGACTTGTCAGAAAGAACAGTATTGAAAAATGAGAAAACCATGGAAAATGGTCTCTTAACTACATTAAAGACTTCTGAAACTTCTGTCATTCTGCAAAAAAACCCTGTAATTTTTACACAGTGGAGCTGTCCTCCCTGACTCAGACTGGGAAAAAGACCTATTCAATGTTACATTTTAATCATATACAACACAAAGACTTTTGCTGTGCTGTTTAAAATCCAGCTTTCTTTCAGGCTGTGTTCTGCCGGGATGTTTTCATCCAAAACGGACTGCTGAGGCTGACAGGAACAGTCTGAAAAAGCAGCTCTAACCTTCCTTCCTGACACTTCAATAGTGACACCCACTGTGGGAAACTAGGGCATAAATGCATTAACACTTGTCACTAGGAAGAAAATCCTCTCCATGATGGGGACCAGAAGAGAGTGATTCCTAGATTCATGATACAAATTGGTTCATTATTTATTTCAATGAAAGTATGTAGGTGCTGCTACAATGAAAAATTAAAGTGCACTTTACAGAATACATATGAGCTGACACCCTGCCAAACCCAAAGCCTTCCTGACCTATAAAACGAAGGAGAGCTTTGATGCTTCCTCCACTCTTTGCAAATTCTCAGACAAACAGGCTTTGTCCAGAATTTCGACAGAGGTAAGACCTCCTGAAACAGATGCCAAACCCACTGTGTTCACTGTTGCCTTCCAGGGAAAACATCCTGCTTTGCCTCCTGGTATTACAGATCTGCATGAGAGCAGCCCAGCTGCTGAGTCTCCTGTAAATGCTTTGGACTTAACTAGGTATCCTCTCAGCCATGCCACCGTCCTGTTGCATGTTGTCTGTAAGTTCAGCAGTGCTCTCATCTTCCCAGATGGGTAAAAGACAGCTTGTCTCCTGCTGGAGCAGGGTTTTTCCGCTCCTCCAGCTGTATGCAAATACAACACTTGTATAAATCAGTAACTGTGATCTGACTGAAGAAACATGCTTCTGCTTCTCTCTCTGATTACAGGGCAAAAGTGATTGCCTGGTGGTGTGAGGAAAGTCTAGCTTTAATACTGAGCTGTGTATTTTACTGGATGTGCTGGTCTTAGTATCATAGAATGGTCATGATTGGAAGGAACCTTAAAGATCATGGAATTCCAGCCTGCCTGTTGTGGACAGGGACATCTTTCACTAGATCAGGTTGCTCCCAACTCCTTCCAACCTGGCCCTGAACACAGCTTCTCTGGGCAGACTGTTCTAGTGCTTTGCCAACCTCACAGCAAAGAAGTTTTTCTTACTACCTAATCTAAATCTGCTCTCTTTCAGTTTGATGCAATTCCCCCTTGTCCTGTCACTACAGGACTATAAAGTCTCTCTCCATCTTTCTTGCAGGCTCTCTTCAGGTCCTGGAAGGCCACCCCACCCCACAGCCTTTTCTTTCCCAGGCTGAACAATTCCAACTCTTTCTGTCTTTCCTTGCAGGAGAGGTGCTCCATCCCTCTGATCCTCCTGGTGCCCTCCTCTGGGCTGACTCCAGCAGGTCCCTGTCCCTCCCGTGCTGGAGCCCAGCTCTGGATGCAGCGCTCCAGGTGGGTCTCAGCAGAGCAGAGGGGCAGAATCCCCTCCCTGCCCTGCTGCCCACGGGGCTCTGGATGCAGCCCAGGACACGTTTGGCTCTCTGGGCTGGCAGTGCCATGGCCGGGGCATGTGGAGCCTCTCACCCACAGCACCCCCAAGCCCTTCTGGGCAGGGCTGCTCTGGGGCTGTTCATGCCCAGCCTGGGCTGATACCAGGGGCTGTCCCAGCCCAGGTGCAGCAGCAGCTCTTGACCTTGTTAAACCTCATGGTGTCCCATGGGCCACTCCTGGAGCTTGTCTGGGTCCCTCTGGATGGTATCCTGTCCTTCAGGTGTGTCAAACCACCTCAGCTTGGTGTCATCTACAAACCTGGTGAGAGTGCACTTGATCCCTTCATCTGTGTCATAAATAAAGATAATAAATCACACTGGTCCTAGTACAGACCACTGAGGAACACCACTTTTCACTGATGTTCACCAGGACTCTGAGCCACTGACCACTACTCTCTGGATGCAACCTTCTAACCAGCTTCTTATCCATCTAACAGTCCACTGATCAAACCCATCTCTCTCCAATTCAGAGAGAAGGATGTTATGGGATATCATGTCAAAGGCTTTACAGAAATCCAGATAAATTATATCTGTAGTCCTTCCTTTGTCTGCTGATGTGGTCATTCCATCACAGAAGGTCACTGGGCTGGTCAGTCAGGACTTACCCTTGGTAAAGCTGTGCTGGATGTCCCAAATCATCTCCGTGTCCTCCAAGTGCTTCAGCACAGTCTCTAGGAGAATCTCTTCCATGACCTTCCCAGGCACAGAAGTGAGGGTGACACGTGATTCCTGGAGTCCTCTTTTCTTCCCTTTTCAAAGATGGGTACAATGTTTCCTCTCTTCTGATCACCTGGGATTTCACCTGACTGCCATGACTTTTCAAATATCATGGACAGTGTCTTGCAAACTACATCAGCCAGCTGCCTCAGGGCTCTGGGATGCACCTCACTGGGTCCTGGGAACTTACACACATGGTGGTGCATTATTTACATTATGTATTCAGGTGGTCATCTCTGAATCTCCCACCATCTCAGGTGGTCTGATCTCTACTTAGAGTGGGAGGGACTTTGGACCCCCAGAGTCTCCATCCTGCTGTCCATCCACTCGAGGGATGTGGGAAGATAGGTTGCCAGTGAAAACTGATGGCTGAGATCTTTTGGGGTATACATTTCTCAACACAAAGATCAAAGAGAGATAGAATCCATGGGTTTTGAGGAAGGTTCTGTCCAGAGTCTGCAGCAAAACACAGACCCCAAAGGCTCTGCTTACTTAATGCCACCCTAATGCTCTGATGCACATGGTGCAGCTCCTTTGTGTCCCCTGCACTGGGGAGGAGGGTGGATGGGACCCCTGGCAGCCACCTCTGCTCATTGTTGTGCCTGGCTGTCAGCACATCAGCTTTAATCAAGGCTGGCAGGAGCTTCAATGGCAACTGACCTCATGTTAAAGACTAAAGTCCCTGTCTCATCTGAAGTCAGTTCCCTTCATGAAGGATTTCAGATGACAAGTGGGACAGGTATTAAACTTTAATCAGCTGTTCATATTTAAAATATTAATCCTGTTCTTATGCTCTTACCTGTTTTCCCAGTGTGCCTGGGTTTGAAGGAGTTTCACAAGTGATGACTGTCTATCTTGTGGTCATCCTAGATCTGCAGTGCCAGTTTCCAATTTTCAAGCCCTCCTCACAGGTGTTTCTGCTGGGAGCATGCTTGCCATGTTTATCTGGGAATACAAATATGCTGAATTCAGGCCAGCTTTCAGTTTTCTTCCCAGGCTCTCAGCAGCATAGATTATATTCCCCTTCTCTTAATCATCTTCCCCACCCTTTATTTTTTTACCACAGAGGAACCTTCCTCCATATGGGTTGTATTTCAGTCCTCGACTTCTTGGGATGAGTCCTGAGCAGAGAAATGTCTTCATTGCTATGATGGGGCTTGGGCTGTGAGATGACGTGTGACATGTCCTATTCCAGCAGGAATCCATTATGGAGTAGAAAACATCCTCCTGTTTATCTTCTGAATAAAGCTACGAGCATTTCTGTATGGGAAATCTGTCCTGTAGGTCAGCTGGAAATAAATAAATGCAGCGAACAAATGGGTGGCACCATTCCAGAATGCACAGTTATTCAGGTTGGTGCACCGTGGCTGCTGAAGAAGTGTGGGGCTCTGGGGAGCAGGGTGTGATGGGCTCAGCTTGGCCTACAGCCTTGTCTTTCAGGCATCATCAAAGGATTTAAACCTCTGTGCTGTGAGTAGTGTGAAGTGTGGTGAATCACAGCTCCTGGAGGTGTAGGGTGGAAAGGACCTGCTGGGTCACCTGTGCTTTACTTTCAGGAGGATCCTTCCTAATTAAAGCATGACTGGTGATTGCAAGGTGTCTTATTTGGGTGGTTGAATAAATTGCTGTCCTCTCTGTGAGATGTGAAAGTGTATTTACTAATGTGCCTGTAAATGTCTCAGCTGTGAGGTTGTTATTTACTGCGCTATTGTAATGCAAATGTTTGTGGTTATGTTTGCATTGATCACACAGAGAGTGCACACAAATTTTATTTCTTGTGGTATTTAGGCTTGCTGGTTTTTTTACTTCCTGCTGTATCTGTTCTGTTAGACACTATATCATAGAAATTGCTTGAAGTGTAATTGCCTGTCACTCAAGTGCCATTTTACAGTATAGGGCTGTATCAATTAAAAGATTCTTCCTTCTCCAATTAATTTTGATTCTTAGGGGTAGATAGCATTGTTGTCTGCAGAGCATTCCACTAAATCATTTGGTACTTTGTACATTTATTTACATTTAAATGTATTCCATGTGAAAGGTAATGGCCTGTAGTTACAGCTGCAGAAAAGAACGTTCATTGTCAGAGTCTTCTGGCTGGCTGTGGTGCTCCCAGCATGGAGGGAGCCTGAGTGCTCCAGTCTGATAGATGTGAAATCACTGGTTGTGATCACTGTGAAATCACAGCCAAAGAGGGGCAGCTGCCCTCTTTTCATGTGCATCTAGGGTTGGGAGGTAGGGAAAGGTTTAGGTGTCACAGTTGCAAGTTTCCTAAATGAACTGCTTTTTCAAGTTTGTCACTCTGAAGAGCAGTATGTCCTACATGACTCTTTTGTGGGTGTGAGCAAGCATTGAAAATGGTAGCTCAGCTTGAGAAATACAGGGAAACTGTTGAGAATTGGTATTTCTTGTTTGGAGTGGTCCTCTAATGGAATCGCCTTTCAGTAGATACCGACAATGGAAAAATGGAAACTGTGAGTAGGAAGCCTTGACTGGAGACAGCCTGCTTTGAGATTAATGATTTTATCTGTGGCCTTTTAATACCTCGTATAGATGGGATGATAGCTCAGGAGTAATCTCTCTGATGGGAGGCAGGGAATCCTGCTGTTTGGAAGGTGTGATAAGACATCTTTAGTGTCTCTCTTCAGTGTTCATATGGGATAATCCTACCTTGGGGTGAGGCATGGCCCTAAATTTGATGGAGCTTGGATTAGATGTCAACTGATTAATGTATCTATAATGAGTAAAACTATTAGTCTGAGTCATGTAGGTATGCAAGGAAATATATTTTGAACTTTATGTACTATTAGATAGTCAAGACTGTGGACATTACATTAGCTCCTGGCAGTGATACTGCCATGGGCTCATGCTCATAGGGATCTCTGGATACAGTGTTTTTTGTTGTGGATGGGATGGAGGTGGCTGTTCCAAGAACTACTGTAAGCAGCTAAAAGTGACTACATTATTACTTTTTTATTTTTAACAAACTAGCTAGTCTGTTAAAAATGAGCTTGATGTTTTCTGTAGAAGACCTAATATTTACCTTAAAATCACCTGGTGTAATTTTGGTTTGTAATTGCCTGGAGTTCACCTGGCTGCGCTGACTGTTGAAAACGGTTGGAATTTCAAGGCCATTGTGTGAGCTCTGAGTGTCAATGTGTGTGTGGGTTGTGTCAAGAGTCAACATCCCTTATTTGGGGGGCAAAAAAAAGATCCATTGGGGGGCCCATTTCTACAGTCAGAGCAAACCTGGAACACAGCCCCATGTCTTTTGCAGTCATCTTTTTCTTTCAGCTCCCACTTCCATTTATTTCATGATGCTGTTGGCACTGCAAGGACAGTTTGCTCTTCCTCACATCTGCACTCGGAAACTTTCTGTTTGCTGGGAGGTGCCCTTGGCAGTTTGCATTGGGGAGCAAACTGTGATTTCAGTTTAAATGAGCACTGCTTCTCTTAAATAAGAACTTGTTTAAATAAAGCCAGGTTAAAAACCAAGAGTCTTTACGGAAGAGCTTCCAGTTTAAACATGGCCTGGCAGGGATGTGCACAAGCTTGCCCGCATTTCAGAGAGGTGACCCTTTACAGCAGCATCCCTGTCTCCTTGTGGAAGGTGCTCAGGAAAGAGCAGGTTCTCAGTTTCCCTTAAATAGTGCCAGATTCTGAAGGGATGGTGAGAAAAGTGGCCTATCTTGTGCTGATAAAAAGTGAATGTGGATTTTTTCAGAAACCTGTTTGTTTCAGTGAAGAGTGTGTAGGAATAGTAATATCTGGGGTGTTGGGAAAGGCTTATAAAGATATTCAGGACAGTAAGCAGCTGCTTATTCTGGGTGCTGGTGTCCTTTCTTTCTGACTACCTGGTGTGTCAGATACAAGCTGCAGCTCAGTCCAGGCCACTGTCTGAAGTGGTGTCCCAGAGGAGTTGTGTGTCCACAGGTGACAAGCCTGGAATAGTAAACCCTCTGTGCTAGCAGTGCTCTTGCTGCTTATTGCTTTGCACTGCAGGAGCCCAAACTGATATCCAAAATATGAGTTCCACCTGCCCCTTAGTTTTCCTGACCACTTTAGTATTTGTAATCCCCCCTTTACGCTCCTGTTGCTATGAAGAAAGGCAACACAGGCAGGAGACCCTGATTATGTGCTCGAGATGCAATTAAATGGTGTTGGAAATGCTGCCAAAACATGAAAAGCAAAGGGAAAGGACAAGTCTGGGTAAAAAAATTATTTTCTGTTTCTTATATTGTGTGTATTATTCATAGATGGAAAATTATTTCAGACAAAGCTGTGAATTTTGTTAGCCCTTCTAAAAACACTAATTTTTTTTAAAGCTTCCCCGTGAGTATTATGGCCAACCTCATTTCACAGCTAGATATATTCATCTCTGTTAAATGCAATGGACAAAATCTACAAAACCCAACTGCTTAACATTATAAGCAGCTTGCATAAACATGAATTATTAAGGTCACAAAAGCTCCTAGAATCCAGCTGAAATGAGTGCACTGTTGCATTTCTTTTTTTCAAAACATGCATTAATTAATAAGGGGCTTAGCACCCCAGACTGTTTCTCCCCCCCCACGCCTCCATCAGATTTTGTTTTCATCGAGTGGAGGGGAAAGTGTCGCTTCTCTCCCTTCCTCCTCCCTTTTGTTTGGCTGGAGCAAAGGAAGGTGCCAGACTTCATCCTTCACAAGGCAATCATTCACAGCTGTGGTACCCTAAAATGCTCAGGCAGGTTGTGTTGGGGCTATTGCAACAGCAGCACACCCTCCAGAATGGCCAGGGGTTTCATTTCATGCCTTCTGGGACTGCCAGAATAGGAGCAGGTGTCTGAAGACAGGCTGCCAGGAGCTAGAGAGCAGTCACATCCACATGTTTGGGCAGTGCAGAGAGTGCTGACAGGAGAAATGTGGAAGAGAAGACAATGAAGGGACAGCCCAGTTTGTGTACGTGTGAGCATTGTGTCATGGGCTGGTCCCCTCCACCTGGTGTGGGCATAGGCAGCACATGGTGGCCATGGAGGCATTGGAGCTGTAGGAACATTTGATGGGAGCTCCTCTCCAGCCCCTTCCAGCACAGGAAATAATTTCAGTGGCTTGAATGGCTTCAGTGGAGGAAAGGGCTGCTGTGACTGAGGGGCCAAGCCCTCCTTATGTGCAGAGTCAAAGCACATGTAAAGTTCAGCACTGGAAGATACTTGCAACAAGGAGCTGAAGAAGGGAAAAAAAAACAAAACCCAACAACAACCCAGGAATAGAGTGGTGTTAATTTTTTTAAATACATTAACTCAGTTGTGGTACTGACTGTAGAGGAGGCAAGTCAGATTAACTGTGTGGAGGGAAGTGACCAAGTGGGAATTGAAAAGAACTTCAGTGGTGGGTGCTGGTGGTGTGGGTGAGGGGGAAGGCTGAAACTGATGGAACTTCCACAGGAAGAAGCATCTCAGATGAGAGAGCTCACTCATGAGACTCTGTGTTTAGGAGAGGGGATGCCTGCAGAGATGGTCCTAAAATGTCAAAAATACTACAAGTGAATATTGCAGGTGAACTTGTGTGTAGGGTGGTTGAGCCTTGGTATCCTGGAGATAGCAAATGCCTTGAGACTTCCTTATGTGGTTTGTACGTCAAGTAAACCCTCTAAGGCAGACACCTCTCTGTGCTTGTCACGAGTCAGTGTGGAGAAGGTGGGGACAAAGGCTGGTAGTTGCATCTCTGCTGTCTGTGGTCCTTGCATCTGCTGAAGAAACTCAGGTAAGCAGGGTTTGGATAACTGAACCCCAGAAAAATGAAATCTTTACTTTTGGCCTTGCTGTGACTCCACTTTGCTTGGTGCCCTAATGAAATGCAGCACAAATGCCAAGGCATCTCATGTGGGCTTCTAAAAATCTTCCCAGGTAGCACGCCTGTGCTTTATCTGTGAGGAATCCAGTTCCTGCAGCCACCAGAGAAACAGTTCAAGGAAACACAAATGTTAAAGCCATTGCTCAAATGCCTCTGCTCTGGTGTGGGTACCTAGTTTTAACTTCTCAAACAGCAAAGAGGTTCTTCAGGATGGGTTTGGGGGAGGACCTGCCTCCACCATGCTGCGAGATGGGACACAAAGGCCACAGTGCAAACATTTGCCCCAAAGAATGATGTTTGTTGGGCCTGTCTTGTTAAAAATAAAGAAAAATGTTTGTGCCATGCTGTATTCCATCGTGGTTTTTGAAAATTAGCCTCATCAGAGGCTGCTTTTGATATATAATAAAAAAACTCTAAGCAACAAAGGAGCTTTACAAGAAGCAAAGACTTGACATATTTGTTAATACTCAGGTTAGCAATGCATTAATTTTAAGGCATGCTTTTTTTTTTCTTAATAAAATGAGGACACTAATTAAAATTAATCCATTTATAAATCTTTCCACATCCAATTTTAAAGCGTAAATAAAACATTTGCCTTGTCTGTCCCTTTTCTCGTCCTGAGACAATACAGACCATGTCATTTTTAACTCTTTATGGTAATGAGCAGATAAAACTATCTTAGATGAGTTGCTAAAAGATATAAAAATTGGTGGCACAGTGGAGATAGCTTTTAAAGTGCAGGAAGGATAGCAGTGGAAATGTTGGAAGTGCCTCAAAATGGGTTTTAATGCTTGCCTTTGGGATCTGCAGACTTGAGCAGTTTCTTGCCTTGGCTGCCTCCCTGTCCTCCATTCCCACCCCTTTCACAAAAATGAGTTGTCTGTTGGCTGCCTTCCTTGAGGTACATTTTTCATTGTGATAATTTGCATTATAAAATACATAGGGATGAATTTACTCCAGTTTTGCTCCCAAAGTCAGGCAGGATATTAGTGGGTGAGGTTGGAAAAAGAGAGGTGGTGGACCAATCCACGAATATGCCATATTTGATTAATTTATGTGATTTAAGAAAAAAAGAAAAAGAAAAGGAAATGGGGGGCTCATGGCAAAGAAACTCTTTGAAGTTTTATTTCTGTGACATGTGAGACTGCAGTGTTGCCAGTGCTGAAGGTATCTTTCTGTGCCTGGTTTAGAAAGGAAGCTAAACACGACCTTGGGCCTGTGATTGTTGGTAGCTCCTCAATGTATGTTAATTAGTAAAGACTGTGAGAAAAGTAGTACAGCTGCTCAGGGAACTATATATTCTAATTTTTTAATGTGTTCCAGATATTATCAGTTGTGCCTACAGATCTTTGGTGCAGTTGTGGCTGTGTGGAGGTTGCATGTGTCTGTGTACCACAGTAAGACACTTGCTGGAAAAACTGCTACCCCCTTCCACAAAAAAAAAAATCCCAAACAACCAAAACCCCTCTAGAGGCGATACTTTAACATGAGCTGTGTGTCTCTGCTTTGTCTCAGGCCATGCCAAAGTGAAGAGATAGCACAGAGCAGGTCTGTTGTGTGTGAGGATGCTCCCCTCTGCTTTCATATGCAGATTTTTAATAAAACGAGTATGCATCTCTGCTTCTTCTCATTCCTGTCCCTGGGAAGTTTCATGTCCCTTGCTATCTTCTATCAGTTTTCTCCTCTTTGGTTTTGATGTCTGTTCTTTATAAATCTTCCAGCCTGAAATCTGCCCAGAACTGCCCCCACTCCTCCTTGGCATGACTAAAGCTGAGCAGCTGCAGACAAAGTGAAGGTAAGAGGAGAAAAATTGCAAATCCCCAGAGAAAAATGTGCAAACCAAAGTTATGCTGCCTTGGGAAGGGGCAGCTTGCTATGGTTCTCCTATAGACACAAGTGCTTGGTGGATTAGCAGATGGAGAGTTTAGATCATTGTTTCCAGCAGTGTTTGCCCTCTAAATATTTATCCACGCTGCCCAGGAGCATTGTTCCAGCTTTCCCTGAGAAGTTGTGCCCAGGTAGGAGGTTTGAGCCCCCCTTCCTCCCAAGGGTAATAGGATTTAGATTTGTGATAGCAAGTTTGTGGCTCTTAAACAAAGTTGCTGAGAAAGGCTGTTTTAAGCTGTGCTGCTGGTAATCAGTCTCCTTTTGTGAAAGCATAAAGAGACAGATGTTGCAATGCAGGAGTTAAGGCTCCACTGGGTGTTTGCTCGAAGTGTTCTTTCTCCATGGGTGCTGCCATGGGAGCTGAGGCAGTTCAGGAGGACACGGCTGGACACTCACCCTCCTAGTCTCCAGAAAATTAGGGGATTTCTCCTTGCAGAAAGCAACTTCTGCATGGTGCCGTGGAGGGCTTTTTGTCCTGTATGCTCAATTTTCGGTTTTAAAGTGCTGTGCAAAATGACTTCTTTGCTTCCAGACACAGATTCAGAGCTGCAAACCACCCACTGTACAGCTGCTAATGCACAGATTATCTCCACAGCCAACAGCTTTAAGTAATCAAACAGAGATAATTATACCTCTGTGACCCAACAAATAAACACCAGAATCAGGAAAAATCCTTTCATCCACACAATCCTACCCAGGCTTCCAAGGGCAGAGTGAAGAGTTTCATCAGAGCCCGCAGAGGTGTCACAGTCACCAGGTTTGTCCCATCCTGGATGGATGGTGAGCTGGCAGTGCAGTGGTGTGGGGTGCTCTCGGGAGGTCACGATGCTCTGTAACCTGATGAGACCATCTCTTGCTGCTGCAAAAGACATTAAATGAGTAGAGCATAGACTGGAAGTTGTGTTTGCAGTCCTGCTTTCACAGGAAAAACTGTGGCTTGGATACGCTTTTGTTGATGACTTCAGCCTTTAACTTTCTGTTCTTTGGAAGAATACACATTTCTCACAGCTATCAGGGGTTTAGCACCATTAAGAAAACACAACTGTTACGTATTGTAACATCGCATCTGTGGCTTCTTTCTCACTGACCCATCGCCACCAGTATTGAGAAAGAGAAGAATTGTAGCCCAGGAGTCATATCAAAAAACATTTTTTTGCACTTTGAAAGTCTGTTTCTTTTTGCTTTTATTTCCCAGATCAGCTAATTGTGACCATTTTCTTAGAAATGAAGTCTTGGTGTTATTTTTTTTTTTGTTTTAGTAAATTCGAGTTGCTCTGAGCTTCTCTCATTTTCCCTGCCCTTTCCCCCTTTGTTCAAGTAAACTCATTTCCTTATTCCTGTTATTAAGGATGCTTAGCATATTGTCATTGGGAAACAGCACTCATTTCTTCATGGAAAGAAGCTGCTTAATGTTTCATGTGTTGCAGTGAATAATTAAATAAAGAAAAATATATTAGCTCACAAAACTAGTTGGCAGCTGAAAGGAAGAATGCATTTGCAGTCTGCTGGGGAAAAGTGACACTCCTGGCCTCATGTCTTGAAGCACAAGGGTAAGGTTTAAAAGCAAATAGGTCTGGCTTGACATTAAAAAAATCTGGATATTTCGACTTCCCATGCATTTATAACATAAATCTTTAATTGTCATATTCTTGAGCTACTGGCTGTGAGATCAGACGTGGAATTGGTCTAAGGGCTAAGGAAACCCAGGCTGGTAAGTGGAATGAAATGTCAGCAGGGACCACGACCTTGTGAACTGTCAGGGATGGAAAGGCTGTCAGCACTCAGGCAGGCAGGGGGCCTGGCAGCCTGATAGTGTATGGCAGGAGCAGTCTCCATGTAAATAAGGGGTTTTATTGCCCTTCATAGTCCTTTTCACCCTTTCTGGGCTCTACACTCATTGCCCCTTTCCTTTCAATTTTGTAATGCATCTTGAAACACAACTGTTGGGCTCTGTGAAAGTGGGGTGAAAGACTGGGCAGATGGGACTTCTGTGCTGGGAGAAGACTGACTGCTCCCAAATGATCTAAATGAGCCATGGAATTTTTTTTCTTTCCAAATGAAACCAGAACAGAGCTGTAATTTTGCAGTGACCTTTGCAGTTTTACAGAATGAGATCAGACACTTGCCATCCTCATGGCAGAGAGAACCTTGTTCTAACAGTAATTCAGGGCCCAGTTACAAACTAGCATCTGTGCTGAGTGTCTTTTTCTTTACCTTCTCCCATCTAGTTTTTCCTCTCTCTGCACATATAATCTCAGATGGATAACATGCTTTAGTAGAATTTGCAGAGACCAGAGACCAGAGTTGTGTGGAGCAGGAGCTGCCTGTGCCATTGCGCGTCCCTTTGGATTTGGTTAGTGTTGGTCTCATCAGCTCAGGTAGGGACCTTTGTGTTCTTTTTCTAGCCCTGTGTGCTGACATTTGGAGTCTGGATCACATAATTTCCATCTGTATTGTGCAATTGCCTTTTGCATTTTCTTTTCTGTGTTTGACCTGTGGCTGTGGCTGCAGTGGGGACACAGTGAGCAGGACTGCAGGGATGATGTGGATCTGGTGTGCTTGATACTCACCAGAGCGACTGCTCAACAGCCAGAGAACATCCCGCAGCCCTCCAGCCTTCACGTGCTCTGCTGCTCTGCCAGTGTGACTGGTCTGACCTCTGCTCAGAGTGAGAGATTGGGTCCAATTCAGCTTCTAGCAATGTGGGGAGAGGCCTAGGGAGCTGTTGCAGCAACCTGGGAGAGTCTCCAAAATGAGGAGAAAGGGGACTTTTTATTTCCAAAGAGACACTTAGAAATTCTTGTCAAGGATTGCACTGAACCACTGCTGTTAACTCTTCTTCTGGCTTATCTAAGTACTGCTGAAGTTGTAACCTTTTAGGTCATGTACACCAATTCTTCTCTTTAAATTGACAGACTTTGCACTGAATGGCTCATACTTGGTAAGACAGATACAGAAAAGATGAGAAAAACTGCAAGAGGAAATGTGGTTTTTAATTACAATCTCCTGCACCTCATCTTTGGTAGCTCATCAGCTTGTGATGGGCTGTATGGCAGAGAGGATAGTGTCATTTTAAATGTGCTGCTTTTTTCACTGGCTTAGACCTTTCCTGTAGACTTGATTCAGCAAGGTAAATAACCACATATCTACTTTGAATTGCATGAACACTACTGCTGAAATTAGCGACACTCTTCCTGCGGTTCATTTAGGATGCATGGTTGCAGCTGACCCAATTCCTGCTGAAATCAGTGGAAGAATTTCCCAGTACCCAGGTCAGGTCCTAAATCCGTTTAACCCTTTGAGTGCCTGCACTGCTGTCTGCTAACCACAGTGTCATGGTTTGGGAGTGGTACAGACGCTGGCATGAATTGCATTGACCCATTTTTTTTCCTGTAAGGAGCACCAAAAGAGGAGCTCTCCTTGCCCCAAACACTCTGCAGTTCATCATGTGGTGCTGCTCTTTGTCACTATGTGATTCCTCCCCTGCCTTGACCACTCTTGATTTCATTCAGCAGAATCTGCATTTTCCCTGTGCAGGAGTAACAAGCAGGAGGAGTCACTGCATTCGAGAGTCAGTAGGAGGGCAACGGCAGCCAGACCTGGAAATCCAGTAACCCTGGTACCACTGACCTCAGGATTAAACCCTGCTCACTGAAACATGAGCCCAGGCTGCCAAATTGCTCGTGATAAGCTTTAAAGAACTGGGAATAAAACCATGCCTGCATCTGTTTTCTTTGCAGCAACTTTTTAGCTGGAGGCTCATAACTGACTGCAGCAATGTGAATAGAGAGCCCCCACAAGAGACCTGGCATCACTCAGCTGAGCTCCAGGATCCCATTCTTGGGGTTTTGTTTGTTTGTCGTCTGGATTAAGGGGATTAAAGACTTAACCTTTGTACAGCCTTTCAAATAATAACTTGTTTGTGTTCGTACTGCATGTCAGGGAAGGGTTCCCCCCCACACCCCTGATTTAATGATACAAGTGAAGATCTGAGAGTGGTCACGCTCATGTAAAGTTGTGACTTGTGCTTTAATCCCCCCTAAATTCAGCTCAGTGCTCTGTTCTTTGTTTTGTGGTGTTGCTGGGATGAGGACAGGGTACCTGCTTCAGACCCCTATGCCAAGAACTGGGAGCTGTCATGTTAGTGGGGGGTCACAGTCTGAGCTGCCAGATCCTTGTCCAGCTGCTGTGCCTCTGGGGTGTGTTTTTTGTAATCAGAAATAAAATTCATGCTGCCAGATGGGACCCTGCTGCATGTCAGTCTGTCACTGGCTGGCTGTGGCCGTTCCTTACCTCGGCTCTGGAGTGCCTTTTCTAAACAGGTTTCAGAGGTTTGTAGTTCTCACTGCAGCCCTTTGAGTGAGTGGCAGTGTCTTTTTTGATATTCTTTTGGGATTTTTTTTTGGGATTATTCCAACAGTGACTAAAATTTTCAAAAGCATCTAAGTGATTTAACAAATTTATTGGCATGTGTGAAAACAAGGCTAAGGAAGACTTGAGAGCTGTATTTAGCTTGAACATTTTTCTTCTACTCCCTGTGCATACTCCACATGAAATTAAGGGAAAACCCAAGGCCACCTTTGGGACCAGCTGGTTCCACCTGCAGATATATCATCTGCAGGCACGGCCAGGACTTGCTTTCCTCAATATGGTGCAACATCTGCATGGTCTGAGAGATGCCCAGGAGACAGTCAGGGAGACACAGATGTGGGTGGCCCTGGCTTTAAGGTCTTGTCCTTGTCGCTGCTTCCTTGCAAATAGCACTGAACCAGAAGACACTGTATGTCAGTGGGAGTTTTGGAGGTTGGATTTTTTGGGGATGGGAGTCCTTGGGTTGAAGTGTGTGAGGAAAAGGCATTCCTCTGGCAGTTCTCCCCCTGGCAGGGAGGTTGACCCACCTGGTTCATTCATGGGTAAAAGTAGTTCAGTCTTGTGGGCGCTGTTTCTGGAGATGTGGCAGTGCCACAGGGTTCCAGCAGATGCAACTGTCAGCATTGCACTCTGCAGACACTTGGTGGAGGGAAAAAGAAAAAAAAAATCCATAATTTTGGCTCTTCCTGTTCTCAATGGACTAGATGTAACAAGGATGATACAACTTTATCACCTGGATCAGGTCTCAGCTTTATCACCTGGAGTGCCATCACATTTGGTAACTGTTGTCCCCTCCAGCCAACTAACGCTCTTTTCTAGATAGAGCAGTCCATGTAAATAGTAATTTAAAAGCTACAATACCTAGAAAAGCCATGGATTTACAAGTCTGTATCCAAGAGTCTCTACTGTCCAGTCATGCTCAGGACATGAGTGACCACTGCTTTTCCTCCAAAGCCAGCACAATACTGTGTCAGGCTCTAACAAAGGTTGCCATCAAGGACTTTACTCTGGGGAAATAGCTTTTAAAAGAACTGCCTCAATATTGCCTAAAAATGTACTTTAAAGAGAATCCTTAATCAAAGTGATGTAACAACAGGAGTATTTACTTTTCTACTTGACCTTGGAACAGATAAGTCACAGAGAGTTAACCATTTTCTGCATTTAGAGGGAATTTTATCTTGCAAGAAATTTGCCCTACCCTACTTAAATTTAGATGATGTGAGTCCCCTTGTGTCTTCTGCACAGCAAAGGGAATACAGACTGAGCTTGAGCAATACATGTTAAATTTGCCAGCAGTTCTCCACTGCAATAAATACCTCTTGCAACATAACAGTGAAATCTGTGGATTGCAAGCCTATGCTTTCTGGAGTATAATATACTTTATCCACTCCACCAAATGCCCATAAGGAAATTGTAAGTGAAATTAAACCACAATATGTGAGAGTGAACTTGCACAGACAGTTGATTTAGGACAAAAGCACCTCATTCTGGCTCCTGACTGTACAATTTTCAGTAGCAATTCACAGCAAGTACGTAATAGTCAAATAAGTTGGGTTGGACATTAAGCTGTGTGGTGGGTAACTTGAAGAAATAGATGGAAATGTGGTTACAAATTTGAAACTTTATCTTTGGAAACTCTGTGTAGCATTTCTGAGAGCTCCACTTGACCTGCAACTGCTGGATAGAGGCAGTAAAATGATATAAAGGCAGTGAAAATGAATTAATTTGAAAAGTCTAAGTGAATATTAATAGGACCTGCTATATTCAACAATTTGCCAGCGTGTCTGGCATTTATAGATGAACTGTGCTGTTTGTTACATATTACATTAAAGAAGAATCCTGAACCAACATATCAAAATCTCAGACTAACACAGCATTTTTCTTTGATCTCCTTTTTTGTTAAAATGAATTATTGATAGCCTTTTCCGTGGCTGACAGGAGAGATTTCTGATTTTTATTTGCGTACTAGATCAAATCTCCCATTCCTTCTGTAGACAGAGGTCTTTACAACAACATCTAGATATGATATGTGCAATTGCAGAGCTCAGATTCTTTCTAGCAGGGAATGTTCTCCCCACCCATCCCGTGCTGCTGCGATTTCTTAGGCTGATATTTTCATTGGACGTCTTTGAGCAAACACACAGCCCACCCTGGAGCCAGCGGTCAGGACAAGGCTGCAATGGCTTTGTGTGGGCCCACGGACCACAGTGGTGGTGGGTGTGCAGCTCCACGGAGGGATCTGGAGCTGGTTTCCCAGGATCTGTGGAGAAAAACCTGTTTGTCTTTTCAGCGATGTGGCTTGGTTTTCCAGAGTGAGGTTAGATTTGTGCCAGGTTTCAGGGAGATGGGGTGCATGGTTCTGGAGGTTTTGGTGGTACCAGGGGATAACAACATCTCTGCTGTCCACTGTTACCTGGTTTGGACATCAGTAAAGCCTTGGTCACTGCAAGAGCTCTCACCTGCTCTGAGTTCTGTGTTTGCAAAACTCTCTTTCCAAATGTCACCCAAATTACAGTTCCAGCAGTCGTGTGCTTCTTAAGGATGCACCTCCCTCCTGGAACTTGGCAGCCCCCACACCCTTTTGCTGCACTTCAGCTGCAGATGCAGAAAGTGGTTTTGGATTGTTTTATTTTAAGTTCAGAAGACTCTGTCAGAGAAACAAAGCTTCCTCCTCATGGTCTCCTGTTTATCCTGTTTAACATTTTTAATTACATCCAAAAGATGCTGCTTGAGTTCGGCAGCTGTTGGGGCTCTTCCTCCAACATCTCTGGGTTTATTCAGGCACAAGAAAGGATTGTGCAAATTGTAGCCATAAGGCTCATGAAAGATTTTAGATTTGCATGGATTTAAATTGTTTCACTTGGTTTAAGTCAGAATAAATTGACTGGAAATGTGGGTGAGGGTGGCCCTAGGCAGAATGCTGCATGGAGGACAGAGGGACACACTTATCTACTTATACTCCTCTATCCCCAAATGTGTTTCTGTTGCCTGCATCCCATTACAGATTTGAGAAACACATTTCCCTCCCTGCAGTTGTGGAATGGGGGACCAGCAGCCCTTGTCTTTCTGTGCCTCCAAGGAGATGCAGAGCCTGTGAGTGCCTTTCCCTGCCTTCTGCTGTCTCTCAGCCAGCAGGTCTGCTAGCTTTCTTCATGCTTTAATCAGGTTTTTTCTCTCCGTTCTGCTGACCCAGTTTAGGCTCTTTGAAGGCACGGCAGAGCTCCCCGGCGGCTGCAGCTCTGCCTTCGGGGGATGTGGATGGGCGGTGGAGCTGAGCAGACAAACGGCAGCAGCAGCACTCAGCCCAGGGGAGGAGGGTGGTTTTGGAGGTGTAGGTCTCCTTGGTTTGCTCCCCTGGGCACATTTGGGTGCATGTTTTTCTCTCCTAACTGCTCCATATGACTTGCTGTTTTCTGCTTGGTTGTTGGTGTTTTCTTGGGGTTTTTTTACTTTTTTTTTTTTTTAAGGAGGTTTCATTTCAAGGCTGCTGGAGCACTCTGCAGTGGGGTTTCAGACACACGTGCTCACACTTCATGCCTTAATAGCACCTGACATAACCTGGTCACAGACACGAGCCAGGCAGATTATCCATCCCCCACTGCTGCTCTGTCCCCTCTCCTGTCCCCTTTATGTAGGGCATCCTGTATCTCAGGCAGCATCCCCTGCCTGAATCCCTTGAGCAGCCTGAGGAGAGCCCTCTCTGCCTCTCCTTTTTATCCTGGGGTCTCAGTTTCATGTTCAGGTGCTGAACTTGGGGCTCTTTTCTCTGTGTGTGGGTGTGGATACCAGCTTTGCTTCGACTGCACAGGGATGATTGCAGCTCTGCAGTAATAATTACGTGAGCCAGGCCAAGGAGTGATGGTAGGGGAGAGGATCTGCGTGGTGGGATGACTCAGGGTGGGGTGACGCAAGCCTGGGGCCTGACTTTCTCCTTGCAGGCTGCAGAAACTTCTCTCCAAAAAGCTGGCGTCTAGGTCGGGAGTGATTTACCACATGGCTGCCAGTATCCCTTCCCTCTGCTTGGCACTGGCCCCACTTGTTACTGCAAAGGCCTACAGGAAAAGCATGAGACCATTTGTTTGCATGGTTTTTGTTGGTATTTGGTGGTTTCCTGCCTGGCTGAAGGATCTCAGGTGGTGTAGGAGGAAACTAAGGACTTGTTCTCACGAGATGATGTTTGTGATGAATTCCCTGACAGTTTACTTTTTGGAACTTGTATTACAAATTTATTTTATTTCATCCCATGTCCTAGTAACCAAGAAGTATAATTTTGGCTTGCATCCAGATTTACTTTAACCTGGGTGAATCTACATGTGTAGACATGTTTTGGGGTATCAGAGGGTCTTCAATATAAATCTGGTCTGGTGTTGTGGCAGCCTTTGGCTGGCCCTTGCTGACTCTTCAGCACAGGAGACACCACCTTGGGTTTCCTTTGCCATACTTACCATACTTTGCCATACTTTTTCATGGCTGGTAGGTTCAATCATGTGAGGAGGTCACCCACATGGAGACTCCTTGTAGCTGCCCTTCTGATAGCAGTCATGGTCTTGGTCTTCTACACACTGCTGCTTGGTTTGTGGCCACACTGCAGAGACTGTTCATAGCCCATCCCTCCTTCTCCCTCCTTCCTTCTTCAGGTCCAAGCACTCAATCCCGTAGGAAATGGCACAGAAAGATGGACTTCTGGGTCTGCCTGATGGTTGGCAGGCAGAAACCAGCTTGTTCCAACCTAGGGCATTTCCCATATATGTGCTTTGCTGTTCAGGCTCTCTGTATGGACAGTTGTGTGCAGGTTCTTCTGTGCAGGAGATGCCATCCCTGTGTATTAAAGCAGAAAGTGCTTTTTTTCTACAGATGATGTATTCTGATTTATAACCTCTCTTTTTGCCTGTCCCTTGTCTCCTCATACATCTTCATAGGGGCTAATTTTAAATACTGGACCTCTTTATTCTAAATTTTGTTGCTGGTTCTATAATGCATATTTGTTATTCAGCAAATAAAACAGGGAACATCTGAAAATTAGTGTGAGTTGTATTTGCTAAAGTGGGTAGGTAGTGGCTCTGGAAGCTTTCCCACAGGGTTATTTTGGTCCTGGCCCTCAGGAGCTGAGCTGGGCTGGGCTGGGCTGTGCCAGGGCGCCTGGTGGTTTGTGGTACACACACAGGCTCTGCAGCAGACCCCTGGCTTCATCTTTCACTTGAGATCATGCCAGGATTTAAGCTCTGCAATGAAGGAAAGTGCAAAAACCCTTCTCCACACACATGGTAGTAATACTTTAAGTATATTTATAGAAAGGGCTGGTATTTTTTCTTGTTGGTGTTAAATTATGGTAAGAAGGATAGAAGTGTTACTACAATGCAGTTCTTCATCTCCTCAGAGCATTTATTCTCTGCTGTGTAACAACTCTGTGTGATACTGATGTTGTATGGTCATTTTTGGATCATTGCTCTCCTGTGGTCTAGGCACAGGTCTTGGAAACCCCTCCGTACCACCACCCCTCTGCTCCACCTGGGGGATTATCAGTGGGGTTTGTGTGTTTGTCACACAGGTTTGAGAGTTGTGTGGGGCTAAGGCTGAATATTAGAGGTAAGACATTGATTTTGGACTGAACCTGCATGGAGCAGAGCCAAGCCTTGAGACCAGGTGCTTTGCACTGCCTCCACAGCAGAAGAGAATAGTAGGAGCAGCTCAGCTCTTCTGCCAGTGTATTAGTGCTTTAATTTTTAGTAATTTCTCCAAGAATCAGCTGTTCATGTTTTATTCCCCCTATGCAATAGCTGACTTCTTAAAAGCAGAGGCATGATTTCTTGCAGGCTGTGTTTTCCGTGGTTTTATTAATTTAATCAGTATACAGGTGTGTGTATACACATGTGGCTGTCTGACCAAAAATAAATGCTGTCAGAGCTTTTGCTCCTGCATTCAGGGCATAAAATCTGGCAGTGCTTTGGGCAGCTCAGGAAGCCTTCACACTGATGAATAGAAAAATCCAATCAATTGTTCCTTCAAAAAGCCACCTTTCTTTTCGAGCAGCTCAGACATGCGCTCAGATATATAATACAGGCAGCAGAACTGAGCTGAAATTAATCCAGTCTGTAGTTCCTGCAGTGAGAAAATGTCTGGAAAACTTGCTAGCAGATTGCCCCAAGATGGCACTCTGTGTGCATGTCATGTTAAAATAATCTTATGGTTCTGAAAGACCATCTTTATGCACTGCAGATGTCTCTTCCTGGGGAGGTAAGGTGCAAGCCAGAGGTGACAGGCGTGCAGCAAATACTGTCACCCAGCCCTTGAGTGATGGTCAGTGAGTGATGGTCAGTGAGGGCATCAGGAGCGTTGTCAGAGGTGATGCAGGCAAAGATAGAAGAATCTGGGAAAGGGAACTAGTGGTTTGTGACCAGAACATGACCTAATATGTTTTCATCCTTTTACATGCTTTTTTTGTATTGATAAGGTGGTGTAATTCCCAGATATACATAACACTTCATGCAATTGTTTTGCTGTTCCTTTATTTCCTCTGGGGAAGGGTACAATCCTTTGACTGGGAAGGGAGTTGTGCCCTAAGCAAAATCTGGCTGCTGAGGAAGCAGCATTTCCAAGGGGTAGGTCCAAAATAATAAAGTAACTTCCTCTTCTTTTGAAAGTGGAAAAAGTGCTGAAATATTTTTAAAAAAGTGACAGGATAGAGGGGAAAAGATGGTACCTTAACTTTAGGTTAGAGATCATAGGATCATAGTTTGGCTTGAGTTGGAATGAACCTTAAAAGTCATCGCATTCCAACCCCTCTGCCATAGGCAGGGACACCTTTCCCAAGAGCACGTTGCTGAAGGGTCCTTCCAGCCTGCCCTTGGACACTTCCAGGGATGGGGCACCCAGAACTTCTGTGGGCAACCTGTGCCAGGTGCCTCACCACTCTCACTGTACTATTTTTTCCTGATACCAAATTTAAACTAAATCTTCTCTTCAGTTTGAACCATTTCCACTTGTCCTGTCATTCCAGGCTGTTGTAGATAGTCCTCCTCCATCTTGTTGACTCCCTTCAAGTACTGCAAGGCCACAATTAGGTCACCTGAATCATTCTCCTTTCCAGGCTGAAAAACCCCAATTCTCTCAGCCTGTCTCTACAGCAGAGGTGCTCCATCCCTCTGATCATCTTGGTGCCCTCCTCTGGGCTCACTGCAGCAGGTCCCTGTCCCTCCCGTGCTGGGAGCCCAGCTCTGGATGCAGTGCTCCAGGTGGGTCTCAGCAGAGCAGAGCAGAGGGGCAGAATTCCCTCCCTGCCCTGCTGCCCACGGGGCTCTGGATGCAGCCCAGGATACATTAGGCTAAATTTTGGAAATTCTTAAGTCCAAGAGGATTAGCCAAATGTATAATTTAATGAATAGAAGGTTATCAAATATTTTTAACTTTGTTTTGTGTCTTAGGTAGTATATGAGGGATGTTTTTGTTTCTCCTTGCAGAGTAATCTTTATGATTCTGCTTTAATGCTTTTTCTTGTCTATCCGAAAAACTAGAAAAGAGAATTCTGAAATAATTAAAGTTTTCCTCTTATTCAGTTCCTCTGTAGCTGTCATTTATAATTCTTTAATGATGTACATGCTTTCAATAAACCATGTATTTCAAAATGATTTGTAGAAGGAAAAATCCTTTCACATTTTAGCATTGTATTTTTTATAATAACTTTTATCAACCTATGACTGAAATCTGTCTCCATTTTCAAACTTGCTGTAATGGACTGAGATAAAATCTAATTCTGCACTTCACATACTCCATGGGCCAAACAGATCCTTCATTTAATTAATTCCATTAAGTGGGTTTTGCAGAGAAAGGAGTAATTTGCAGGAAGCTCTTGGCCCCGAACCCCCTTCCAAGCAGCTGGCAAATTAGGTACGACACAGGCACGTGGCAGTGGGTGAAGCCTTCTTCCTGCGGGTGGAAGATGAAACCTTGAGGGTGGGATGTTTTCTGGAGTACAGGGATGTTACTCAGCAGTGCTGCTGCCCTCTGAGCCCGCTCAGGTGCTCACCCACCGCTGCCTTCGCGTGTCACCCGCAGCACGCTGCCTGCGCCGATGCAGACGCTGGTGGTGCTGCTCCACGGCCTTGACAGCAGTCACTAACCTGGATTTGATGTGGCATGACAAGACACCAACTTCTGCTCTGGCAGCAAGGCTGTTCACGTGCAGTGCAGTCTGCCAGGGTCTCCCAGGACGTTCGAGCCTTGTGCAGCTAAGTGGAGCATGCTGTCTGAGATGAAAGTCGAATTTCAGAGCAGGCTCATTTCCGTCCCCTCCCTCTCCCTCCACCAGTGCCCCTTTCACCAGCACAACGGGATGTCTTCCTGCTTCCCCATCGCTCCCCAAAACACACAAGCCCTCCTTCCTGCGTGGTGTAACTAATCTGGTTTGCTGACTGAGATCTGCCGGGGCCTTTAAAGTGATGCCAGCTGCTATGGACTCAGCGTAGCATGGCAGCATTTCAGAGTGAAGCTAAAAATCCAAATCCAATCAGCAAGGAAATAACCATAAAGAAGAAGCCCTGGTTTCCATTCTGTCCATCAGCTTGCTGCCTGATGGGGCAGCTTTGCACTAAAAGTTGGCCATGGACCATATGTTAGAAGTATGAAGACCTCTTTTTTTCCTACTTTTTTCCTCTTTAAGCTCAAATCTATGAAGAGATGCATTTTTTAAAATCCTATAGGAAAATCACATTATTTTCAGTGATGAGCTCTCAGGCAGTTTGGATTCCTTTTTCTCTCTGTTGGGATTAGCAAACAGCAGCAAAACTCACACTTCTCTTCCTAAATCCCCGTTCAAAATGGAAGGAAGGTTACCCAAGCTCAGGTTTTGTTCTTTTGAGATTTAACTGAAAGAGAGTTTCAGTGAGGGGGTTGTGATCCTGTAAGGTGCTGGCTTTCATGAAAATTAGCAGAACAATTTTGTGAAAAATATTTGCATTTCAAGCGAATGCAGATTAGTAAGACTCTTATGGTGAAAAATACTTTTATGGTTTTGTTAAAAAAAACAGGTTAAATGATTTCTGGTTTGTTAAGTTTGTGGAGAGAAGATGACTTTTCAAAAAAGCATTAAAGAATCCCCAAAACTATGGAACATCATGTTGGGAACAGGATATGACAAAAACCCAGAGTAAGGGGGACACCATCCATTGTGCCAGAATGGGTCCTGAATGCTTGCTTTTGGAGAAGAATGGAACAGGTGCTGGATACTCTGTGGCTCTCTAAAATGGCAGAGTGAGTTCTCTTCTGCCAGAGCATTCCAAGGGAAAACTGTTCTTATATGGTTTCATCAGGCCAATTTTAGCTTTTATTTTCTTTTTATTGTACAAAACAAATAAAGAAATCCTCCCCAGTGTAGGGAGGATTAAGAGTGGATAATCCATTTTTGTGACTCATTCTGATAAGAAAAGAGCTCATCAACTCCCTGTAGCCTTGCATCTGAAGACAGTTGCTGACAGATTGCACAAAATATGTCCCTGCATTTTTAGGACCCGGAGACAGCATCTTGCAAGCAGATAAAACCAAATAAAACCCGACAAACCGTCTTTGTACTAGAGAGATGAGAGGAAAAATGCAGATATTTTATATCAGAGGATTTGAATGTGAAGCTATGAAGAAGGGCATTGAGTTATAACTTAAACTCCTTAAATGTTCTCTTGAACATGAAGGATCTTAGTTAATTAAAAGTTATTGCATAACTGCTGCTGGGGAGTGAAAAGTTTATTTTTAATAATACTGCCTTACACGATGTTTAATAATGGTTACACCATGACAGAGGCAGAGAAAGTGATTTAAGTATACTTTTTTAATACAGTGAAATTAAAAAGTGAGGTGTTGATGCATTAATTCATCCTTGACTTGTCCCTGGATTTGTTTCATGATCTCTGCTTCAGCACACAGTTTTTGAGGACAGTGTCTGTTTGTCCTGGACTTGTACAGCCCACGGCTGTGATGACGACTTCTTGAGCATGGTATTCATCACGATAATAAATAATCTTGTCCACTTTCAGCTTCTCCTTTGATCTTAGAATGTTTTGGCCAGCAGACTGGTACACATGCATCTGTAACTAATATGCCAACAAATCACATCTATAATTTATCATAATCGTGGAAAACCTATTTCAGCTGGATGATTTCTTAAGTAATTTATTTAACTCTGGCTATAGGACTGTATTTTCTGCCTTGATACAAAGTACTGTTGGCTTTAAAAGCTGAGTGTCCAACAGTACAATTAAGTATGTTATTTTAACCAGAGACAGCATCTACAGAAGTGTTGCAAACACAGAAAGGGAAAGTAAGATAGAGGGGAACTGAATATTTGTGTGTAACGTAAGTAAAAGAGAATCTTGTTTTCTGTCTGACTTAAAAATATCTCCTGTGAAATACTCCCTTCCCTCTTCGAAGTCTGTGTGTGCCTTGTCAGTGTTAGCCAGCACTGGAGAGGTACCACTGTGGGGCTTTGGGTCATTAGAACTTGCCTTGCTTCTGCATGCCGAGGGAGAGGGCTGCTGGAGGCAGCCAGGCTCTGCTCCACCCACTGCTCCATCGTGGAGGGGCCTTGATGCCTGAAATGTTGTGTCTTGAAGTGTAATGTTCAATTTATCAAAATAAAATTGATAAATTTTGTAAAATTGTTCAATTAAACAAAATACTCTTCTGGAGGAGCCACCACCAGCTGATCAGGCTGAACAAAAAACCAGGAAAACCTCAGCTTGCAGAGCGGTCCAGGGTTCAGCCTGGTTAGACCTTAAAAGGTTTGTTTCTAGCCATGAACAAACTACTGTCCATTTACTTTTGCTTTGACAAGCACCTTTCCTACAAAAGGACTCATGATGACGATTATTGTTGAGCTGACCTATACTGTGTAGGGTTTTTAGGCTAAATTATGATGGACACCATAACAGTTCTGAGGAAATCCGGTGTCAGACTTCTCTGCTTTATGGCCTCGGCCTGCCCTTCTCCCTCTTCAAATTCTGTAATTTTTGGAAGTACCTAAGACTTTTTTGAGTTACAGAGGGAAAGCTGGAATTGATTTACCACCTGACTTAGTGGGGCTTTGAACAGAAACTTACGGCTGTTGAGTATTTCTGACAAAGTCATGTCAGAGGTTTAGAGCTTGCTTTGTAAATGCATTTATTAATTAATGTCTGCCTCTCTTTCATGGCTTTGACTATTATTTTTTTAATGGAAGCCATCATAAAGGGCTTAATTGCAGTGATTTTTAAATTATTTTGTCTTAGAAGTATTTGTCAGGGAAAAAGCATATGAAATTGAATGGATGTAAAAATTAATAACATCATATCCTTTCAATAAAAGGGAATTAATGCAATGAAGATATGCAATATCAGGTTGTATCTATGGGATCAGATATGCAGAGATCCCTGAAATCATGGATTCAGAGGGAATGACAATATTATCTGTTGTTGATGTTACAATATGCTTTCATCCTGTTGTTTGGCGGGGTGGTTAACACTCAGGGGTGCCATGTGCTGTTGTTATCATGCATCTGTATGAGCAGCAGGCTTGTGCACTGCCCTTCCCTTTCATGCTTGTCCATGTATCTTCAATTGTCATCTAAGTATAAAGCCCAAAAGTCAGTAATTTGATTGTTCATTTGTAAGCTTCTTATGTAAGTATGTGCTTCTTATGTCCTTTAGAAGGGCTTAATTAAACTCTTTTCGGGTAGCTGGAAAAAGTAGGACAGGAAAGCAGGATGTCAAGTAACTCTTCAAACCTGTCTGATCTCCCATGACCAGGGTAGGTCCTGGAAACCCTGGACTGAGTTTAAGATGCCTGCATGATTTTGAATGATAGAATCCTGCATCTTTGTTTTGGCAAATATCAGGGATATATTGTATGTTGTTTATCATAATTTTCCTTAAATATTAGTGGGGAGTGTGTGCCAATTGTGAAACTGAAAGAAGATGCTTAATGGAGAGGCACTGAGGCCAGAGATGGTGTTGGGAGTGAGACTTGATGGGTGGAATGGTTCAGCTCCACATCCTCAAACTCCAGAAATATGCTGCCTGGGAAAGCAAGCAGCAAGCAGCAAATAACCCCATCTATACCCTGGGAATACATAATGGTGTGCATTTGGGTGTATGGTGTTAGATGCAGCATTTGATGTTACAGGATGGGGATGCAATAAAAGACTGCAGCCAGCAAACACTGCTGAGCCCTGACAAACCTCATCAGTTGGCCAGCACATCAGAACCATCACCTTCTCAAAGGCACTTAGCCTTTTCTTTCCTCTTTGGTAATTAGATGCATGAAAAGAGTAAGTCTGTTTTAAACACTGGCTTACTGAGCTCAGCCAGAGAAATTGAAAAATTGAAATCTGTCTGCGACTGGGAGTTGTTGGCTTCTGCTCTGTGGCTCTCTGGGGAAGAGCTGCTCACTCTCACAGCTGGTTTCCCTGGGGTTTGGCTGAAAATCCTCTGCTGCTGCCTCCTTGTGCCTGTGTGTATCCCAGGGGCAGGCAATCGGTGTCCTGCTTCCTTTCTGGCATTTTCACATGGGAGCCTTGTAAGTTTTAGATCAACTAGAAACCAAGACAAGGTAGAAATTATATTAATTTGAGAGGGTTTTCTTTTTTTTTTTTTTTTCCTGGTTTTTTTTTGGTCGGTTTGTTTGTTTGTTTGGGGTTTTTTGGGGTTTTTTTTTGGCAGGGGAAGGGCAGTGGCCACTGATTTACTAATTTGTTTTTCTAACTCATGAATTTCCACCCCCCTAAATGTAACCAGAAAGGAGGCGGCATCACTTGGCAAAGGAACATGTAGGTTAAGTTTCGTTTTGCCGGAAATGTTTTTCCTTAGTTGTTAAAAACAGATTGAGGTTTTTGACAGCGCAATGTGGTGTCCAGCCCAAGTGTGGGTGGCAGGGAACACTTTGTAGGGGGGTGCCAGATGTTTTTCTCTGCCTCAGGGGAATATCTTTGAAAATACTCACCCTTCTGGTGAGATCTGCTGTTGCACAAACTGCAGAAACTTAGAGGGATCCCAAACATTTGTGCTGCCTGTGGACACTGAGCTGGTGCTCTTGTACATCCAGAGCTCAGTAGGAAGCCGGGGGATCTTCTGTCTTCATGTGAAGCTCCGTGACCAGACGCTTCTCTGACTCATCATCTCCAGTGCACTGCTACTGCAAATTATTTGAATTTCCTGTGAGTCTGTAACCAAGGTAATGGCACTCGTTGTCACTGGTGGAGCTGCTGTCCTGTTTCACTCATGGATTTTCTTTCTGATGGTACTTTGGGAATGGTTATCTGTAGGTGAATGACACGATCTCTTTTTTCCTTGGTGATGGAAAGTGTCTGCTTTGCTCTTGAAATCAGACCTGAAACTCTTCTTCCACTGATGTTTGCTTTACCCATGCCTAGCTACTGTTAGACAGGTATTGACTTCAACTCCGTGAATATCTGTTTTTCTGCACTGTGCTTTGGGGTCAGTATGGAAAAGAAAAAATGTCTGTGTTCTTAGAGAGAGCACAGCATTCTGTGGGAGTGCTCTCAGCCTTGTGGGGATTTGTGTCTGTCTTCTGATGGGTGTCTGTTTATGTTTTGAGGAAATTTCTGGACCAGAAAGTCAACAAAATGTAGGTCCAGAGGAATAATGGAGTTGCAGAATCCAGCTGCTCATCTTAGAGCAGAACAATATGCTTAGGCCATCCTTGATGGATGGGTCCTAGCTTATTTAGCCTATTATTCGAAAAACCTAATGCAAAAACATCTTCTACTAGCTTGCTCCACTGCCCTCTCCTTGCAGGTTTTTCTGATGTGTAGCCTAGATATTCCTTGTTGGCAATTAAGCTGATTAATTTTTGCTTTACTCTCAATGGGCATACAGTACAGTTCACTGCTGTCGTTTTTGCAGCCTTGCACAGCTTTGAACACTTAATGTGTTCAGACCTCTCTGAGCATACATACATTCCTCTCTTTGAGCCTTTGCACAGAGGGACACCTACCCCTGCAGTAAAATATCCAAAATCTGGAATATTTCTCTTGGTCACCTACTAGGTTGTCTGGGAATCTTTCTTACTGTATGCAGTGGAGATGATTAATGGAAAAATGCTGGTTATAATCTGTCATGGCTATCTTTATTTCTAAGAGTTTTTTTGAACCTCTTTATGAAGATGACTTTACCAGATGAGTACATAAGCAAAAAAAAAAAATAAATCTTCTTTAACACAAAATATTATTGAAGTTCCTTTTTATACAGCAACAATTTAAATGATTCTTTCTTCCTTTCAAAATATAAGATGGAAATATTTAGGGAATCTTGGGTATTTCTTCTTCCTTCTTACCTCAAAACCCTGCTGCAAAAATTGTGCATCTTCCAGAATACCACAGGGCAATTTTGTAAATGTGGAGACAACCAGAACTTGAGTGGATTTGAATGACTTCAGACTATTTTCTTGCAGATGAATATTTGACTGTGTGGGAGGGTTTTCTCCTAAAAGCAATGAAAAATCAGGGGGGAAGAAAACACTAAGTAAATTATAGTTCCAAATTTATTCAACAGATCACAGTTTCCATACCATGGATACAAATTGGATCACTAATATTTTGCACAAAGAAAGGAGGTAGTGCCACAGACCTGCAATTAATATTTCATTTCAGTAAAATATTGTGATGTCGCTGTCCTGATTCTCAATATGTACAAAATCAGTGTGTTCCAAGCATTATTTTGCACTCTGCTTTAGTTTCTTGGGAGAAGTGTTGCAGCAGAAATGGGTACTTAAGTTTATAAAAAGCACAGTCGGTGTCACTGGGTGGGATTTTTGCGCCATGTGATGTGGTGTGGTGTGTCCTCCCCTCAGATTACAGACAGCCAAAGTTAATTGCCAGTGTGATGCCAGGCTGCAGCCAGCTCCATGGCTGCCTGGCCTGGCCTCCTGGGCAGTTTTCCGTGCTACACACTCCAAAGTTTGGGCTACTATGAAAAATATGATGTGAGCATCTGCCTGCCTGGGCTGCTGCTGCTGCTCCCCGTGGAGAGAGCTGGGCACTGGCGTGGAAGGATGTGCCAGTCCCCCGTGGGTGCCTGTGCCAACAGGCTGGAAACACTGAGCAGCCATGCAAGCAGCAGCTTCTGGGTCTGGCCATCACAAAAGTGTGCAGGCTGGAGCTACTCCTCCAGCTGAGACACTTTTAGTGTTTTGGGTATAACAAAGCAAAGCTAACCTAAGGATGTGCATCTGCAGAAGGCAGGGGATTTTCCCTTTTTCAACCACTTTTCTGCAAAACATTCTAAGTGCTTTGTTGCAACAATAAGCACGTTGTTGAAGAAGGTTGATGGGCACTGCCTGGGCTTGACAAAAGTGCCTGTGACAGCAACCCAGTTGGTATAATGACTATATGCAGAGAACAAGATATCTGCATCCAAGACAAAGTGCTTTGTATGCTAGGACTTCTGCTGCCCACAGGTGCTGGGAGAATTCTTCATAACAGCTGGGGTGCTCACAGTTTTGGGTAAAGGCTTCTGTTATCTGTAAGGGCTGAACTCCGGAGAGTAAAACCAAAAAACCCACAATATTTACCAAGGGGCATTGGTGCCTCTACTTAGCTTTGCATTGCCATCTCTTTAGAAATGTGAAATTCTACTTTATAAATCAGGGTGGTTTCTTTTTTTCTACCTCTACATGTTTCCATCCCCATCATATTATGGATGTTTCCAGGTGCAGATGGTCATCAAATCATCATCATATTCCTGCCCGTGCAGCAGTGCACCTTCCTCTGTGTCAGGATCCCATGGGGAATGTTTTGCATGCATGCAGCTCATTTAGGGAAGTACTTGGAACTTGCAGACCTACTGGGAATTGAATTTTATTTTCTCTCCCATGGTAACCACCAGTTTTTGATCAGCACGAATGGCTGTCTTTCATCAAAAGACACATTTTTAATGGAGAAATAACTGGTAAAAAAAAAGCAAGCTGCCATGCATTTAGAGACAAGATGTGCCTTAGCTAAATCATTACTTCTAGAAAAGTTGTTTAGCCATGCTGGCACCCAGCTGCCTTCACCCTGGCCAGCAATAGTCTCCCACTAAACCACAGGACTCTGCCTGGAATTTTTCTTAAGAAGTAGTCCTTGCAAATCCTCATTTCAAGTTGCAATTTTCTCTTTACCCAGTTTGCCTGATTTTGCTAAATCCAGGTATCCTTGATATCCCTTGTCTGCTGTATCCTCCCTGTGCCTCAGCCAATTCCCTACACTCTAATCTTTAATCCTTAGCTTGTTTTTCTTTTTTAGCCTGCGGTTTTGCATTAGTTAATCTGGGTTTTGCGCACGCCTGGTTTATCTTGCAACACAGTGGGCTGCCCACTGATGGTCACCTTCTCCACCAGTGCAGAGTCACCTCTGCAGCTCCTCTTGTTGGCACAGGAAACATGCTGTTAGAAGAGCAGCAGTGACTGTGGGGATTGTAGACTGACACAATTTAGGACAGGTCAGAAATCCTCCCAGAACTGAGTTGGGCAATTGGCTGGATTGAAGTTGGCACAGAAAAGCACCCAGCCTTTGAGCAGGGGCTCTGCCCAGTGCAGCTGAGTAATCCTTAAGATGTTTCCTTTGTTTCTGTGTTGATATATAGTATTTTCGGCTAGTGTCCAGGCAGCCCACCAAATTCTGTTAACAGTCCGATCCTAAGGGGATTAGCTAATGACTTTCCATACTGATTGGGTAATGACTTTTTGGAAAGTGAGAACTCAGCAGAAAACAATCCTGGCAATTACAGTCTGCTCATGTCAATACTGCAAGTGTTGCAGAGCAGTTCCATGAATAAAATGGCTTAACTTCTCAAATTAAGTCTGTGTCTGTCTCACCAACCTCCCTACAGTCTCCTATTCTTGTCTGATAGAGGAATATCAGACAAGATATTTTATGCTCCAGACTCTTTGGGGGTGAGAGTGGTTGTAATCTCCCTGAACAGACTCTTGTTCTGTCTGTTGCAAAAGCTTTTGGTGGCATGCCCTGGATCCTGTTGGCATTTCAGGAGCAGCCCAGCCCTGTGGGCTGGTGGCACACTCATGTGCTCCCCAGGCTGCACAGATCTGTCCCCTCCTTTGCACCAGGAGAGGTACTCAGTATTCTACTGAAAACAGCCAAAACGCTTTCCTGACTTTGGAAGAGAAAACAGAATTTCAGACATCCAAATCTAGCACAGGCATCGCTGGGGACACAGATGCTCTTTTGAAATGTATGGTTAAAAGGGGAAGTCTCTAAGCAGATCCCTGAATGAAGGTTTGGAAACAAGGGGAGAAATAGTTGCATATGTAAACACTCAGTTCAGAACAGGTCAGAAAGAGGGCAAGTTTGCAACCAGCATTCTGATAGTTCTTCCAGAAAAGTGGAACATAACCTCACATTGACCTTTAGGATATGCAAAGGAGAACAATTATGCTATAAGAACAACTCAGAAGAGAAACAAAATACACCTAAGAAGGGTCCTCAACCATACCAACAGTTAAGTCTTTGTTCCCTCAGGAGGCAAGAAAGGGTGTGCAGCACAGTCTTCCTGGTACTTGCAGTAATTTTTACTTTTTCTAAGCACTCGTTTTGCCAACAAAACAACAGTTTAAAGATGTGTTAGCAGCTGCATCTGCAACTGCATCCTTCAGCCATTGTTATGCATAATTACTCACTGTTTTATCAATTCTTTTGTGTTCCCAGTAGTCTGGTTTGAGAGCCAAAGCACATCACTGAGATGTCTGCTTGGGTCCCATCAGAGGCACTGAAACTTGGCTGACTAACTGCTTTGTGCTGTTTGTTTTACCCTCGCTGCTAGATACTTGATGTAAAAATCAAATAAACCCCTCCAGCCTGTAAATGGGATGGCAAAATTCATAGGTAACAACAGTGGCATGCATGCCACAGTTTGTTTTCTGATAGATGGAGTTTATAAAATACATCTTTAGCAAATATTTAGGAAGAGGAAAAACTGCAGATAAGCAGTTTATTAGAACTAAATGTGGCTGCTCCATTCTCTTTCCAACTACTGTTAGACACAGTCTTAAGCAATGTTGGTAGCTAAATTGAAAAGAGCAGCTAAATATTGGAAGTGTTGGTACATCCTGATTGTGAGCACAGAGAAATCCCATGCTTGTTTTCACTGTTACATACTGCTTTGGGGATTTTTGTTTGCCATGTGCAGCTCACCTCTCCCATAGCAGTTACATTTCTTCTTTATTTTGGCAACTATACTTTTTTCCACTCATCTTCACTGTAGTGCCAAAGTCAGTAGTTTTTAATGAAAACTAATTTTTACTCCATCTCTTCCGCAAAAAAAAAAAGAAAAAATTGAGAAACACAACGACAGATCTTTTTCTGGATACCAAATATGACATGATTAGAGCACGCACACCCAGGAGATGATAATGCAAACTGATCTGCAGCCTCTGAGTGTAGTGTCCATTGCCAGCTGTTGGCCACAACAGAGTGCTGTTGTGTGCCCTCGTTGTCACTGCTGTCTCCAGTGATGCTATGAATGGTGCCAAGTGCATCCCTCACACCCTGCCCCGGAGCGGGGACACCCCTCTTAGCTGTCCCCAAGAACAAGTACCCCCCACTGCCACTCATATTCCTGGGGTGCTGCCTGAGCAGAGACGCCTCCCAGGCTGCCCCTTTCCCTGTGCTCCCTGTCACTCTGGTGCTTTTGTCCTGCTTTTGTTCGGGGCAGGCTGCTGCCTCCTGGCTTTCGGTGCTGTGTGCATTCCTCCAGCTGTTGCAGTTGTGTGCCTCTGCCTCTGGCATTTTTTCACGGGCTGAGTCATCACCACAGCTCCTGAGCGCTCCTGCACCTTCAGCATCTTGAGTCTTAGTCTGAATCTTACTGCTTGGACCAGTTTCTGATATTTTCCTTCATTGTCCTGATTTTGCAGATTACAAATTTAAATGAAGAGGGCTCTGATTTTCCACTCTCTGCTGCTCCCGGGCCCTTGTTGCATAGTAAGCGACCAGCTGACAAACAGGGCATGTAACATCATGCATATTCCTGCTGACATTGTTGACAGCAGAGCTCATGCATAAAAAAATTTATGCCATAAAGCATAGGTAGCTCTGCAGACTTCTGCTCTATTTAATGCCCAAGTCAGAATATTGGTCAAATCTTCTATAAGAACAAGAGATGACATTTCCCCATCTGCTCATGTGAGGGGAGGAGTTTGTTCTTTGAAAAGCAGAATAATTGTTAGAAGACAAATGAGCAGGCTAAACTGCAATATGCTTCAGGAGCAATTGCTCCTGAGTTGCAAATGTGTTCAGTGAACAGGGGCTGTGTAGCAACGCTGTTGGGTGCAGGTGTGAAAGCTTTTTAATGCTGCTGGCAAAGCAAAATGGTGCTTCTTTTTGACCATAAAGTAAAATAAGAGAAGGGTTTAATAATAATTTTTAAATAATGATTAAGAGGAAAGTTTTTGTGCTTCTATTCTAACATATTTTCTGAACTGTGCACATTTGTTAAAGCAGAGACCGAAGGATGAGGTCTACAGACATCATGGTCCTGTTCTATGTAGTGGACTTTCTGCTGGGTTTTGGCAAATCATGTAATTGTAAGATAGGCTGGGTTCTCTAAAGGGAATCTAGTTCCAACCCACCTGCCATGGGCAAGGGTCACCTTTCACTAGAGTCTGACTTTGAATGTTTCCAGGGATGCGACATCTATCTCTCTCACTTGTCCTGTCACAATGGGCCCTGCTAGAAAGTCTGTTCCCATCTTTTTAACAAGTCCCCCTTTACTGAAAAGTCACAATAAGGTCTCCCTGGAGTCTTCTCTTCTCCAGGCTGAACAGTCCCATGTCCCTCAGTCTGTCCTCACAGCAGAGGTGCTCCATCCCTTTGATCATTCTCAGTGCCCTCCTCTGGGCTGGCTCCAGCAGGTCCCTGTCCCTCCCGTGCTGGAGCCCAGCTCTGGATGCAGTGCTCCAGGTGGGTCTCAGCAGAGCAGAGCAGAGGGGCAGAATCCCCTCCCTGCCCTGCTGCCCACGGGGCTCTGGATGCAGCCCAGGACACGTTTGGCTCTCTGGGCTGGCAGTGCCATGGCCGGGGCATGTGCAGCCTCTCACCCACAGCACCCCCAAGCCCTTCTGGGCAGGGCTGCTCTGGGGCTGTTCATGCCCAGCCTGGGCTGCAACCAGGGGTTGTCCCAGCCCAGGTGCAGCAGCAGCTCTTGGCCTTGTTAAATCTCATGATGTTCCCATGGGCCACTCCTGGAGCTTGTCTGGGTCCCTCTGGATGGCATCCTGTCCTTCAGGTGTATCAAACCACCTCAGCTTGGTGTCACCTGCAAACTTGCTGAGGGTGCAGTTGATCTCACTGTCCATGCTGTCAATGATGATATTAAATAGTTCTGGTCCTAGTACAGACCCCTGAGGGACACCACTCATCACTGATCTCCATTTCAACAGCGTGCTGTTTATCCATTGCAAGATATGACTTTGTGGCAAGATCTACCTCTCAGTTTGCTAAACGACCCTCTTGCACTCAGGGTGCAGGATCTGCATTCAGCATCAGCACTCCCTGCCACTGTCCATGTGGTGAGACTGTTCACACGGTTCCCTCCTTTCCATGCAAGGCCTCTCCCAGTTTGAGGACACCATCACCCAAGGGGACAGAATTGTCATGGTTCTTTCACTGTTGAAGGTTCTCTTCTCTACTGCACCTCAGTGTTCAGTGTAGCAGGGAGCTGAAGCCCAGATCTTGCCCTCACCTGCCTTGCAGAGCCATCTGTGCCAAACATCACAGGTATCTGATATGGAATAGAAAATGTTAATGGAAACTGTCCAAAAGGCAGGTGGCCAGGGTATGATCCCTTCCTTGTGAGCGATTTGAAAACAGTATAACAAATATATCGTATTGCCTCTCGAGATACCCTATTCACTGTATTTCTAGGAAAAAGACTATCAATTTTCCTGCTGATTTTGTGAGCTAAGTTTAAAACTAAGTTTCCCGTTGCTCCACTTATGCTAAAAACACATTCCCAGATAGAACAATGTAGGAGGGTTGGGTCATACAGTTACTTACACATGAATGAAAAGCCACATGCGCAAACATTTAGCATTTTATTTTTGTAAAGATAGGCAAAACTCCTTTCCCTTTTTAAAAATTCAAATCTGTGCTTGAGTTTTCATGTATTTGTTACAAATTTTTGGATTAGTGGTGTAAATTAGAAATCCTTTGTTTCTGTACCTTTGCTATCACTTGTTTAGTTTGTTTGGATTTGATAACGCACGATGGAAGGCCTGTGGGTAATCTGGGCCTTGCTGCTGCCTTAGACCCCACGCAATGTCAGTCCTATGCTGCCTCATCCGAAGAATCTTAATCTTTTTGCCTGAAGGTGCTGAATGTGATTTAGTGGGGAGGTGTGGGCTGCACATCCTCTATCCAGGTCCACTTCTGCAGGCTTGTGTGTTTCATGGCATCATGACCCTGGCTGCACAGAGGAGTTGTCAGTCAGCCATCCATGAGCACACCTTTCCACCCAGAGCAGATTCTTTCCAGAGGTTTGTTGGTTTGTTCGATGAGAGACACAAGCTTGAAGGTGGTGGTAACACTAGTATTTAATATTTCCCAGTATCTAAAGGCACTTTGTGCCGAGCTGTTTCAAAGGCACTCATGAAGACAATGGACCACCACCTGTTGGATCTGCAGAAGGGCTGTGCTGGTGAGCTGGGCTCAGTGGGTCCTCTGGGTATGCAGGCACCTGGCAGTGGTGTGTTTTTCAGCAGTAAATGTTCAAAGCAGGAATTTAAGGCATTCCAGTGCAGTGTTTCCTTCTGGGCAGGAGATATTTGTGCCGACCTGCCTCTGTGTGTCTGTGGACTGCTGTTTGTGCTGTCGAAATGCCAGCTGGCTCCGGGCATCCGTGCTCAGTGCCGCGCCGCAAAGGCACGGGCACCGTTTGGTTGTGGGACCCCATAAATAGCTTTTGTTCATTCATTGAAAATGCAGTAATTAAAAACATGCTAGTTTAATAACTGTGTTTAATTAATGGTGGGTTAGTAAACGATGCGTGGAGAGGAGGTTAAAATTTACTAAAGGCTATCGCTGTGTAGCTCTTAATTGAATTAAGTGTGTATTAAACTGGGCCTCTTTCCTGTCCCTGGAGAAACGAGCTGGGTGCACTGGAGCGTATGGATGCTATTGATTTCAGAAAGCTCTGGTTAAAGGCAGTACAAAAATGCTCTATGGCCAAAGTCCAGATCCTTCTGCATGTATAATAAGGCCAAGGCAGTGTTAGCACAAAACGATAGACAGCATGATGTTTACTTAAGGAATTCATATACCTGTTATTATTATCATAAGTCATTTCCCAAGAAGGCATAGTGGAAAAAAAAAATTCCCTGCAGTCACAATTTTAGCCTTATTTTGGAATTGTTAGCTCTTTTAATAGATTTTATACAGGAGAATAGTTTGTCCTATGTCTGATTTTTCTGTGTATATGTAAAAGCATATATACACTTAAACACAGTGTCAAAAAATCTTAAGGAAAATATCAACAGGTTTTTATTTTGTTTTTTTTTTTCCAGCCATCTGTGTCCAGCAAGACTGTTTATAGCATAAGTAGTCCTCCAGGAAGATTTGTAACACAGAGGATGAAGGCAAGAGCTGCCATGTGTTAGGCATGGCATCCTTGTGCCCTGTGTCTTTTAGACAAACTCATGGTTGAAATGAGTCTCTATAAAACTTGTGTTCTTAGCACAGGAAAGTTGCATGTACATGTGGAATAAAGGTTGTCTCCATCTGCAAATGGGAAAATTAAGGAGAAGCTGCAGTTGAGTTTGCTGGGAGATTTGGACACTACAGTTCAATGTAATGGAATAGGTTTTTCTTAGCTTTTGGATTAAAATCTTCTAAGGGACTTTTTAATGCATTTTGAAGGCCAAGCATTATATATTGCAAGTGAATATTTTCATGTTTTATGAGTATGTGTCTTCTTCTAGCAGAGTCTTCTGGACATTGCTTTGGCTTTGCATTATGACCTTTACAAGTAGTTCTGGATCCAGCCAGAGTTTTAGCCACATGGAAAACCAGGAGTTGGCTTTGGATTTTATTTTTTTTTGCCCCTCAAGATGAACAACTTGTATACTCAGGAAAAAGCAGTTTGCATGAACTCAATGGGTCAATAGCCCAAATAAAAATTTTGCAGAGAAAGAATGTGCTGTTTTTTTTTTCACAGATCCACAGCATCACGGCACAGAGCTGAAGCCCAGGTCTTGACCTCACCTGCCTTATCAGAGCTGTTGGATAACTCAGAAAACACAGACAGCTTGTATTTGACTGTTTTTTTCTCCTATTGCACAGACTGCAGAATCAGAAATAATATAAAGTGACCATTAGGAGAAAGCTGGGAAGTTCTCATTGACCATTTGACCAAGTCCTCAGTTACAGCCTTTTTTCCGGAAAAATGGTTTTCCTTCAAGTCCTTAGAAAAATTCTGTTTGAACTTAAAAAGGCAGATATTGTGCAGAATTTATCTCCCATGTTTTTTAAAAACATCTTTTCTAGTTTTATAGAAAAGTAGGTCACACTAGGGTGTACTGTTTCTTTTTGTGTCTTACAGACAAAAATGTAATCACAGTAGGATGTTCTAATGAAGCAATTAACAGGGAGATTTTTAAAAATATTTGAGGAATGCCAGTTTTCCAGGAAGTCTGGCAGTATGGGAAAGGACCAGACTTTTAAGAGTATCTGAAGTGCTTGAACTGTCAACAAGAAAAAGCAAAGTAACTCAAAAAGTGATTTACAGAAACATGTAAAGAAATATAGTGGGTTTAGAGGTCTGACAAAATTTAGGAAGTGGTGGAAGAAATATTTAGTGACAATTTCTGAAGAAAGGCAAGACAATGGAATATAGAGATCATTGGTTTGGTGATGTTTGTGCCCTCTGGATGCGCTTGGTCCTGATGCTTCTTGTGCAGGGGTGAAGGGTGAAGTTTCCACCCGTGAGAAGGCTCTGTGAGTTTCTGGAGCTTTGCATGCCTGCATCTTGGAATGACACCTGTGCAAGGAGATCTCTTGTTCTCTGGAGGGCTCTGTGCAGCGCCCACGTGCTGGTTTTGTGGATGAAAGAGTTGCTGTAAATATCAGTACTGAGGTTTGTGACACTGTGGCACAGTAACACACTTCTGTTTGGGTTTGTCTTGTGAATATTATGCCTCTGGTGTTTTCGTGAGGGAAATGTGCCTGGTGAGAACTAGAGCAAGCCAAAACTGCTGAAGCTTGCTTGCGTGGTAATGTTATCTCTTTCATGGGCTATTGCTCTCCCGCAATATAATTTAGTTGAGTATAAGTTGCTTCAAAGAAATCCTGCTGGTGTTGCTGCTTGTTACTCTACAACATTTGGGTTAAAATAGCAGGGAAAAAAGGGTGGCTTAGCTTTGATGTCTGATACTGTTAGGAGTGAGTTGCTCTTTCCTGCTTCAGAGAGCTTCTCACAGCTGTTGAGAGAGGTACTTAGCCCCAAAATGCAAGACTCCTATCCCCCAGGGCTGGTGGAGAAGAGGTTGTGAATAATTTGACTTGAAGTCAAGGTGGTGCTCGGTGGAGCAGGAAATTAGGAGTGCTATTTTTAAATGCTGAAGAACTTATTAAAAAGCAGTAATAGTTTTCATTAGACAAAGAGCTTTGAGTTTGGGAGTCTCATGATTCGAGGTAGCATCATTCATCAAGTAAGTGTTTTTTAAAGAGTGCCAAGTAAATCTGTCTTTCTGGAAGGGTTGGTGACTATCAGGAGAATTAAGTAAGGGATGCAAAGCTTTTTGACATAAATCTTGGCATGCCAAGTATGTCTCTCTAAATTGGCAGCTGGTGTTGCCACACATTAGCATTTAGAATAAAATAAAAATGACAAATTTGTCTAATGTGAGAATAAAACTAACACAGAAATTCTGCTCAGTCTGTATCATTTGGTCCTCTCTCTCCTTTTCTCTGTGCCTGTGATTTTCCAAGAATTTTAAAGATGATAAAGACACAAGCTTTCATACCCCCTCTCCTTCTAATACCAGATGGAAAATGGCCCATGGACATAAGCTTGCAGCAAAAGGAGGGATAATTCAGATATTAGAGAAGAAAATTCTGACCTTAAGGGTTTGGGTCACTTAGCCAGACAGGCTGGGCAATCCACACCAGTGGAGATTGTTGTGCAGGAATTTGCAGGGATGTGCCACCTCTGTCCAGCACTGTTTCAAGCAGGGAGGTTGAGGAGAGGCCCACTGAGGTACTTTGCAAACTAGGTTAGTGTGCTTTCTGTGACAAAGGGCAGTCAGCCTTTGAAGATGGTTATACTAGGGTAAAATCAAGAAAGCAGAAGTCTTACCTTTCTTTGTCCTTGCCCAAGACAGAAAAGCGTGTTAATGCAAAGAATATTTGACATTAAAAAATTATGTACAACCAGAGCAGAGTAAGATCCAGATCCCCATGGCTGCAAAAAGTCACTTTGATTTTTTTCCAGACCTTTGGGTTTTTTAGCAGCAAGTTCTCTGCCTAAGGGCTCTTCAAAAATGGGTAGTCTAAAGCTGGCAGGTCTTGAGATTAATTTTATATTTTTCTGCTGAATATAAGTCCAAGAAGACATGTAGTAATCATGATAACACATTTACAGCTGCACTGGAATGCCCTGACCCTAAGCAGGTCATAAGCTTCAAAAAGTAACTGTTTTCTGTGATGTTAAAACAGCATTTATTCTTTGGCTCTGTAAGACTTGATAGTTCAGTAGAGTGTGAACAAAAGTGCTATTTGGTGCTTCAGGAAGATTTTTCTATTTATTACTGTCCAAGATATATTTTATCTCCAAAACAGAGATGACTTTTGAGGTCTCATACTCTTCAGCACCTGATTGTACATATTTGCACAGAACTGTAAATGCAGTATTTCCTTCCACTGTTGAGTTGCTCTTGTCCAACAAGTGGTATATATGTAAGTAAAGCCAAAGATTTTTTTTAAACTCATTATTCAGTGGAAAGCTGATTAATGAGACCTTGAAACCTAATATCCCCAAGAGACAGTTCACAGCACTGCATGCAGCCTAGTTCATAGCAGGCAATAAAAATTAGAGGTGACTTGAGAGTGAGCCATTGTATTGTGTTTGGAAGGCAAATTCAGGCTCAGGCACGCAGTGGAGTTTGCACTGGGTAACAATACATACAGATCAGCAGACCTGTGGTAACTGGGGCTCAGTGATTGCCTCTGACAGACAACAAGAGGTCAAAACCAGGCTGTTGTGGGGCTCCTGCCCTGCTCACGGCCAGGGCATAGTCCTACACCTTCCCTTTCACAAGCACTAATGCCTCTGTGGCCAGGTCTCCAGCCTGCCTGATTCCCTGGGACAGTGGCAGGGGTCCTGCCCCAGACCAGCTACCCTCTGAACCCTTGGGATGAAAGAGCATATGAGGACATTGTGCATTCCCAAACATGCAGCAAGGAGCTTGCTCAGCCGTGATGTCTGGCTTGGGCTCTGAGCTTTTTTCTAGATAGATTGTCAGATTTTGAATTTCTACTTTCTCACCACTCTCATGACAATAAATGTTTTGTGTAGCTTCCAAGACAGAAAAAAATGCTTCTTGGTGCCAGATGAGGTTTGCTTCTACTGCAGTGACTCACCAAGTAAGTCTGAAGTTTGCTGAGGCTGCTTATGGTTTTTAGAAACCATTGCTTTTAGCATGACGAGTTTTTTCTAAAAGCCCTTTGAGGGGGTTGAAAATTCTGCCTTCAGCCTCCCAAGCCACTGCTGTGGTTCAGGCTGGTGAGGCTGTTCAGTCATGGAAAATGAAGCAGGATAGGTTTTGATAGCAGCATCCCAAAGTAGTGATGGTAGAAAGGGAGGGTGGAAGAGGGCAGAGGAGGGAGAAGATGTGTGGAAAGACAGTGCCTGGTTTGTGTGTGTGTCTGTGTGTGTGTGTGTGTGTGAGAGAGAGAGAGAGAGAGAGAGGAGAGGGAGGGAGGGAGAGGGAGAGAGGGAGAGAGGGAGAAACAGAAAGAAGACTGAGTCTTCTTTGCTGGAGGAAGAAATCAAAACCCCTCTCTGAGGGCATGGTCCTGCTCTTGATTCATTGCATGCCAGTAGAAGAGGGCAGCCCGGCTGGATTTCTGTCTGCTGTCTTAAAGAAATCTCTGCTCTCCAAAGCATTTACTGCTTTAAGTGTAAAGATTAGCATCCCAGCTCACACTCCTGAGATGTCTGAAGCAGAGGCAGACTGGTGACCTCTTGCTTGATCTTCATTAAGGTGCATTTCACTGGTTTTGCCTGAGTGTACTGGAGCTGTTCTGGGTTGTGACCAAGCTGTAGTCCCTTGTTTGTTGCTCTGCACTCTCAAGTTGAGGTCTGAGGGAAGGAGTTTCCACTCCTGCAAGTCCCTGCTGCCCCAAGGGGCTGTTAAGGCCTGTGGGACGAGCTGGTGCCCTAATGAGCTGTGGGCACATGGATAAGGAGGCAGACACTAAAGCTCCCACATCTCTGTCCGTCTTAAAATTATGAAGTGCAACAATTTATCTGAGCAACCTTATTTTCAGCATTTTCTTCCCTCTTCCTCTCTGAGGTTGTTGTACTTCTGCTTTGGAAACTGCTTTGCTTGATATTTATCCCTCTCATATGACAGTCCAGAAAGCTTGCATGCATCCCCTTTTTAATTTTTTTTTCCCTAAGTACAATTAATTTCTAACTAAAGGTTAGCAGTTTCAAAATGCAAATGTAAGAATATGGTGTTCTAATGGGAGAAGTTGTGAGCAACCTGCCTATCCCCAGGAGAACTGCAAGGCTGGAAACCCCAGGGATGAGTAGCTGAGATGGGTTAAGCAAGGGCTTAATTTTTTCTTTGAAAAATACTATTACCTGGTGTGTCAAGTCTATTCAAAATAATCCAAAATATCTCTTGGCAGATTATGGTTTTAAGAAATCCCATTTAATTCTGCTTCTTTCTTTAATGGATTCCTGTTACGGTTTGCACTTTTAGGCTTTCTGTAAGAGCAGGGCAAAATTTCTATCTGTGTGTTTTGTCTGTGGGGAATAGAGAGTCCATAAATTAGCTATTCCTGATGGGAGAGCCTGCAGTGGCAATTCCTGTGGGACATTGTTCCTCTCAAGGGGAAACAGGTCCTTTTCAGGCTTGGCTCCTGCAATGCACGTTACATTGGGTTGAGAACTGGCAGGATGAGGATGTGTGCTCATCTGCCTTGTCTGCAAGAACAGTATCAGACACCCAAACTCTTCATATTTTTAAGGCTGAAGGTAGGGAAAAAGGCAAAAGAAAAGAAAATATTTGGGGATTTCTTAGTGTAGTTCTCTGGAACTTTCACAGGAATTTAAATATGATATTCCAGTGAATATGTCTCTTTAAAATACTGGGTTTTCCCAGTGGATGAGAATTGCAATTTTTTACTAACTCTACTTTATTGTATTTTTAAGATTTTCCATCTTGAGGCTGGGCATCTGGGTTCAGGTTTCATTTTATGAAGAAAGCAGTGGGACATTTAAATAATTCAAGGGAGAAATTATATGCACTCAGCAAACAGATGTCAAAAAAAAAAAAAAAAAAGAAAGAAGCTTAAAATCTAGGCCTCCAAAGTCACTTCCATGTATTTCCTTTTTAAAGAATGCATTTTTAATCAGCTTTTAGAAACAAAGTGCTGTGCTGACATATACGTACTTACCCAGTCTTTCATCATGGGACAGAACAAAGAAAGTGAAACCAAAGTTACAAACTATTGTATTATAATATGCTAAATAGATGCTATGATACCAAATTGGCTCACCTGACAAAGCCCAGAGTTACAAGACTGTTGTGCTGTTGTTTTCCAGATGATGTGAAGATAATTGAATGAGTTTCTATGCTTCGTAACAACAGGAGTTCATACAAGGGCTCCGGTGGCTCTGGTAAAATCAAAAATGGAATTAAAGAAGAATACCCTTTTCCAGGAAATATGATCACTGTTCTCATTGTAATTTGCAATTATAATTTCTGATTTATCTTTCATAGTCTTGTTCAGCAGATTTTCCTATGAAATAATTTCAGGGTTGAAGTTTGGATTGTGGCGTTTCTCTGCCTCTCTAAACACAGCACAGCTGTAGGAAGGCTCCTGCCCTGGTGTCATCTAAACCGTCAGCCAAAATATGAAGAAATGCAGTAATCTGAAGGGAGCCTTGCACGTTTTATTAGAATAATGGAAGAAAAGTAGGTGAAGACAGACAGAAGAGGATCTTGCCCTCCTGATGTTGGCGTTGGAGGGGTCAGCTGAGTTGCTTTTGAGGCTGCTGGTAAAGCTGCTGTTGCCACACGGCTTCTCAGTGCCCCCACATCTTTAGTTTGTGTTTGAGTTTGAGGTGTTTCAGTCTTGGTTTAGCACCTGGGTGGAGCTCTGGACAGTCTGATCTCCAGGGGCTGCCGGTTTTCCCGGGGCGCCTGGAAGAGCAGGGACAGTGCAGGATGTCCACCGTGCTGTTGCCTCTCCCCTTGGGGAAATGCCTCCACATATCGCAGTTTCCACTGGGCTTGGAGCCAGCTAAGGAAGATCTTCAAAGATGACTGAATAATCCACTGAGGGACAGAGGCTGCTACACCTTTCACTGGCAGCTCTAAGGGCGGATCATGTTCAGTGGAGCAAATCTTCTCCTGCCACTCACTGCCATCAGTGTGAAGGTGATTTCTGGGTTTGTCACCTCTCCTCCGTTTTCACTTTGGTGGAGGGGATTGCTCAGGTTTTATGGGGTCTTTTTAAAGTTGAGTGTGACACCCTGCTCCTCCTCTCTTTATCCACCCTGCCCAAACTGAACCACGCTAGCAGCTATTGCAAAAGGGATGCTATTTAATCAGGTCCACACTTGCTTGTTGCCAGAACAGGAGAATGTGGGACTAGCAAAGCAGGGAAGGTTGTACCTGCTTTCTCTGGCACTGGGTGGAAAGAATAACACTTTGTCATGCTCTGGCTTTCCTGGCTGCTGGGTTGTGAATGCTTGCTGGAAACTCTTCATGAGCTTTCCTGCTTGGGAAGAGTGGCTCTTTCTGCAATTTCAGAGTATTTCCTTTACTCGGTTGTTTTTCTTATTGGCTCTGAGTCTTCCCTGCCTGCAGGTTGCTCATAGTAAAACCTTAGTCACCAGTAAAACTGATTTTTTTTCATAGGTACCTAGTGCAGATATGGCTATGAAATACCTCTCTTTGACAGCATCTTAATGTGTTGCTTGGGATGCTGTGATGACTTTGAAGCAGAAAGTGTTTAAGAAAAATACTTTCAAATACTAAGAGTTGGGTTGAATTTTCTAATGCTGAAATATACGCTGAACATTGGTATATGTAAAATGGTCTTTGGGAATATTCTGGTGACAACATACACATATTTCAGCTCCTGATCCCAAGCATGTTTCTAAGCACGTGATAAAACAGATACATTGTAAGTCTGTTGATATGACCAATATTACATAGTTCCTTAAGTGTTTGAAGGATTAATACTTTAGTTTTTGATAACTGGATTTATGCTGCACTTGCTTTTTTCTTAAAAAATATCCCCAAATGTGTATTTATAATATTTGAGTCCAATGTTGTAGTAGCACTATATTCAGTTTTAAAAAGTCTGTTTGGTTTAAATAAGGCTCACTTTGAAGCTTGAGCTTCATGGTAAATTTAGGAAAAATGGGGGTGTGTGGTAGTTCTGTTTTGTGTCTTTTCTTTTAGTGGTTATATCCTGCTACCGAGAATGATTATGATGAGAGCTTATGTGGGGGAGTCAGCTTGTTGCATGTTCTTAATCTTTGGCATGTCTCTGAAAGCCTGCCTAGCTTCTTTTAGATACAATCTGCAGTTACACCCATCTGAACAACATAATACATGAAAGTGCATATGATGTGTCTTTAAGTCCAGTGTGTAATTAATACACCAATATTGTTTGGGGTAGTAAAGATTATTGTGCGTGTTTTCTCTGAATGGACTCCCTCTTTTGTTCCTTCAGCCCAGTAAGAACGTTGACTCAGAAACTGGAATATTTAAAATGCCTAAAGGCAAGACTTTGCTCTCCAGGCTTTGCTTCTTGTCTTTGCAGAGATGATGACTGCATAAAAGCACATGATTAGATGAAGCATTGAATCATTATTTATAGAGCATAACATTTATTTATGTATTTTTAATTGGCGCTCAATTCAGTATTGAAGTCTTCTAAAGCAGCAAAGAGATACAAAAGAACTACCATGACAGCAACTTCTGTGTGTGAAACATCTGCCCTGGACTTTGTGCAGATTTAGTGAGATGGTATATGGTGTAAATGTGTAGAAAATGAGTGTCCTGAACAATAGGTGGTGGTGACAGCGTTCCTGAAGACTGAAGTAGACGCAGACTCTGCATGTCTGGGCTGCAGTATCTGGACTGATGAACTTTGTGTGCAGACTTCCAGGAAGGCAAGCATCTTCTGAATTTCCTCTGAGAGCACAGGCTCTGCTGGCTGGGGGTAGGTCCTACACTCATGGCAGCAAATACTTCACAATTACCAAGGCTAGGTACAATCCCTCTTACATTCTGAAAAGTTTGCTCTATCTCTAGCTGCACTCTCCCCTCCTTTTTCTGAAATGACAGATCATTTTCATTTAGGCAAAAAACTCTGTTTGAAAGGCACTAGACCAAAGATTGCAGTGATTACCTCATCTAGTTATTTCTGGAACCAGAGTACCATCCTGGGCTTGCTTTTAAGCCATAAAATTCAGCTGCCTCCAAAAGCACGATCTCACATTGCCCAAGAAAGGTCAGAAGAGGCTTGGGAGTCTTCCAGATCCATGTTCCAAGAGATATGGGTACAGAAAGACATTGCTGCTGTGGTCAGTACTGGGGCAGGTCCTGTGTGCTATCTTAATCAATGATCTGGACAAGGGGAATCAAGTGCACCCTCAGCCAGTTTGCAGAAGGCACCAAGCTGGGTGTGAGAGCTGACCTGCTGGAGGGCAGGGGCTCTGCAGAGGGATCTGCACAGGCTGGATCCATGGGCCAGGACCAGCTGTGTGAGGTTCAGCCAGGCCAAGTGCTGGGTCCTGCTCTTGGGTCACAACAGCTCCTGCAGCTCCAGGCTGGGACAGCGTGGCTGGAAAACTGCCCAGTGGGAAAGGAGCTGGGGGTGCTGCTCAGCAGTGGCTGAACATGAGCCAGGGTGTGCCCAGGTGGCCAAGAAGGCCAAGGACATCCTGAATGTATCAGCAGTGGTGTGGCCAGCAGGACCAGGGCAGGGACTGCCCCCCTGTGCTGGGCACTGTTGGGGCTGCACCTCAAATCCTGGGTTCAGTTTTGAGTCCCTCAGCGCAGGAGAGACACTGAGGTGCTGAAGTTGGACACAATGACCTTGGAGGTCTTTTCCAACCTGAATGATTCTATGAAAGAAATGGATGCTATGGTCAGCATCAGCAGCATCTGTTCTCCGAGAGGTGATAGCTCTTGCTTACAGTGAATTTCTACCAGCAGGGTTAACCTTCACTTTGGGAAAGAAAAATTCAGTCTGGTATGCATGCTTTGGGAGGCTGCTGGAGGGAGTTCATCTAGGGGTTAAGAGGACAGAGGCAGCAATGACTGTGTTATGGTTCAGGTCCTTCAGAGGTCACAGATGAACCCTTTGTGCCTCAAGGACCTCTGCATTGATCTGAGAGCAGGAATGGAAACTAAATTAAAACTGCAGAGAGTGAGCCTCCACCTGTGGAAATCCTGCTGTTGGCTGTGATCGAAACCATGTCCTGGTTTTGGAGATGCATTCCCTAGAGGAGATGGTGAACAGTCAGCTTCATGTGTGCTCTTGTCTGTCAGGGCTATATGGAGGAAACCAGAGCTCTGCTGATGTGTTAAAGTGCTTCACACACCTGAACCAACCCTTCATGGAGAAGGAGTGAAGTGTATGCAGTGTTGAAGGGAAATGCAGGTAATTGCCTCCAGGTGGATATTGGTGGTAGAGATGTAAACTGTTACCTGAAAGTCCTTTGGTTTTTCACCTACCGGCTGAGTGGGAAGTGAAAGAATATTGGTGATGATAAGTGAGCAGCATTTCGGGATCTGCCTGTCATTGTCTAGGGTGAGCTTTGGGAGGAAACTTCTGAAGTGGTCTCTAGAAAGCAAATTCAAGCTGCCCCTCTTTGAGAAAAGTGGAAAAAACTGTTTATTTGACAGGTAAAGTATTCACAAACATGAAAAAATGAACAGTATTAAACAATGGAGCCTTCTGCTGTTCTGAAGAGATGGCAGATTCAGACACAGCCCGTGTCATGGGCTGTAGCTCGGCTCACTCAGTCTCCTATCCGTCCCTGCGGCGCTGGAATGCAGCGTTCCAGCCCTGATGGGCCACAGGTGTGAGCTCCCTGTGCCATTCTGGGCTTTCAGTCCTGAGCAGAGCTGATCAGAAAAAGAAACGCCACAGTCCGGGGAACTTCACTGCCTAAGCCAGCTAAAAACGGACTAAAAGCAAAGGAGAGCTCTGTCCCACTGTCTGTCCGTGCTGCAGACAATGCAGTCCATGAGCAGGAATGCAGCAGAGTGAGTGCAGTGTCTGCAGACAAACTACACACTTCTTCTCTCCCCTTTGCTCTTGGAACCTGTCTTAGAGGTGCAGAACTTATTTCTGGGCTAAACAGGTGAATGGGGATACAATTCAGCATCGTGAAGTCACACCAGGACACTGCCAAAGCCAAGATGGAGAGGATCTTCTCTGAAAGTCCTTTCCTAAGCTCTACTTGGCACACTTGCTTGGGAGCACTCACAGCAGGCTGTTAATTATTTCCAGTGCTCAGGTCATCAGATTAGAGATGATTAATGGATTTTGGGAATAGCAATGTGGAAATATGTCTTGTTATATCTGGTAATAATAATAATAATAATAATAATTTTGTTTGTCTTAATTCAGACTTATGGGAAAATAGAAAACTATTTATTTATTTAAATTTTTAGTCTTTCCAGTAACATGGTGAAATCCCATCAGTCCACTTTTCAAGTGTATTAATTTTGCAGTGTTGTAAGCTGTTTGTTTTCTTGGTGCTTATCAACATTTAATTTAAACAGTTTGTTGGGGACATTTGTTTGTTTACTATAGAATCATAGTATTGGAGCATGAGATGTTTGTGGTTTGTTTGTAATACTAGATACATGACTCCTGCAGACAATGCAGTCCAAATTTAACATATTATTTACATTTTCTTGTTTTATGAATAATTATTGCAGAGATCTTTCCCACAGGAAGATCTTAAGAAGAGTGGAAGCATTTAAAAATAATTACAGATCTACTTTTCTGCCTATTTTAATATAAGTGTTGTTTTCAGAAAGAACTGGAGTGTACAGTAAATTTCTATAGAGTGTTCAAAACATTACATGGAAGGCCAGTCCCTCAGGAAGCCTTGCAATTGAGACATTTGGGGTTTTGGCTGTAAAGGTATAGGTAAATAGGGGCTTGTTTCAAAGTCATACAGGAGTAGGTGACATTATCAAGGGCCTTTAAAACTGTGTGACTTATTTAGGTGCCTAAATGTAAATTTGAAGTCTACTTATGCCTGTAGTTATGACTGATATGCGTGTGTGTGTCTGTGTCTCTGTGTCTGTGTATGATAGAGCTGTGCTATTTTCAAACTTGGAAAAGGCATGTTTCTTGGAATCTGCATACTTAAAATTAGATTTCCTCTGTGGTTACACAATTGTAGAGTGAATCCAGAAAAGCATCACTGACTAATTATGTTACTGCAGATTTTGACTTCTATAAATTATGTCAGAAATGAATTCTGAGTACTCTGAAAATTCATAATAGTGCTTCCCAGCATCAGCTCTGAACTCTTCAGCAAGTGGAAGAGATCCAAAAAATGATTAGGCATGTTGATGTACAGAGGAGGCTGAATAATTGCAGAACTGGATGGGTACCATTCTTCAAGAAACTCTTTAAATACAGTTCTTTCATCATTGAACAAGCTTGCAATAACTTGGTTCCTTAAACATGCTTTTTTTTCTGCTATCAAACTGAGTAGTCTTTAAGAGCTTAGAGGTAGATAAGTAGTTTTAATGATCTGACAGCTAAAGAAGTTTGCTTTGATATAGTCTGGGACACTAGATCATGTGAGAATTAGGTGATTTTTAGTCTTGCCTGAAGTAAGTTGTTTCATTCTGGTTTAAATGAATGCAAAAAGGCAAGCCTGCCTTACTTCAATACTCAAAATTACGTTGAGAAAAAGAATATTGAAAAGATTTAGAAAATCGCTTAGAAATTACGAAGCTTCTTCATTTTCCCACCTGACCTGAGCCTGGAGAAGAGGCTGCTGGAGATAGTTTGTGTATAAGAGGGTGAGGATGAAAGAGAATAATTTGATCATACTAAAGGGCTTCTGTATCAGTATCAGAAAGAGTTTTAGATTTGATCCTCTCGTTAATAATGGATGCTCAGATGGATGCTTCCTCCTCTGCTGTCTCTTTAATTCATCTGAATGATGGTGGAAAATGCAGCCCAGTGGTTTGAGCCCAGCCGTCTCTCCAGTTTAAAAGCCCACTGTGTCTGCCTCTGAATCTCCTCTTGCAGCACAGCAGTTTTGGTACATTGAAAAGTGCACTTGGCAGGTTTCCTTACCAAACCAAGCAGGTCAAACAACCTAGTTATTTAATACACAAAAGACCTAAAACTGTGAACCTGTATCATCGCAGCCCTGGCTCAGCATTTTCTTGCCATCTGCAACCCAACTGGCTTTGGTTTTCTTTGCTTTCAGAGCAGGGCTGCCTGCATGACTGCTCACCATCCCAAAATACATCGTATTTGCTGTCCCCAGAGGACACCAGCCTCTTAAACACAGGCAAGACTGCAAGGACATTCAGTGAGAGAAGGGCTTGTGCTGCCTGACCTGGAGTGGGAACTGGAGCTTTTGCTCAACACCAGGGCTCAGAGCTTCACTGTTAACTGCTGACATACAGCAGACGTGTTCTTCAGCTTTCACCTATTCATGTTATTTTTAGTAATATCATTAAAATCCCACCATGTTCCTGGTCCAGTGGGAAATACTTTCTGGGATATCATGATCCCAAATTTCTGGTATAATTTCACTTGTACGTTTTGGAAATGTGTGTCTTTTTATGAGCTTGCTTATGTTGTATGAACATAAAGAGGAAGGAGGAAGTGGATGGCTTCAGAGCTCTGTGAGGAATATGCGGCTTCTACCAAGAGGCACTGGTTAGTTTTGTGAGAACAGAGGCGTCTCCTCCTAGCAGTGCTGCTGACAAGGACATTCCCTCTGGCCTTTGAGGTAGTGCTGGTGGTGGAAGCTGCTGTGGACTTCACACTGTCCCTGGACTGAGAGTGATCCAGTCCTGCAGTGCACGCAGACGATCTGGAGCAAGGGTAGAAGGAATGAGGAGAACCTTGCTCTCTTCCCATCCTCTGGTGGGACATGGTGCTCCACCTGATGCCTAGTAGAGGGGGCACTCTTATGTGTATATACACATATATTATGTGTATATAAGGGGTCCTTATGAAATTTTTCAGTGGCACTCTGCCTACAGGAAAGCTTCAGATGAGGCTGTATGGCATGCCTGATATGGTCCTTATGAAATTTTTCAGTGGCACTCTGCCTACAGGAAAGCTTCAGATGAGGCTGTATGGCATGCCTGCTTTCTTGTAGCTCCATTCCCTCTTTATAAAAATGGTCACAGTCTCATTTCCTTAAGGAAAGATTTTGATTTTACTAATTGCCAGTGTTTTCCCTACTGTGAGAACACCTGGAAATAAATAATGCCTGTAGAGAGCTATTTGGTGGCAAGGTTTTCAAAACAAGTCCAAGTATATGATTAGGCTTTTAACAAACTGTTGTGCCCCCCTTTAGAGTGTAAGGTTTCCTACAAGAATTTTGCATTTCCATGCTTCGCTGTTTCAGTGTCCTCTTGGTGAACTGTTCTTTGTTCTCAGTGCTTGCTTGGGCTGATACTGTAAATGTCCTGGCAATTACTAGGTTTGATTTAGTAAGTCTCGATGTTTGCACGGGTCTTTTGATCTTTAATATAGTGGACATAAATACTTGAAAATCAAAACAGTTAAGAAAGCATTGCAGGGAACCTGTCTGCAAGATTTGGTACATTTTCACCACTGCCTTTATTTAGCTATGCTGTATTAGATTTTTTTCTGTGCCCAGTTTGCCTGGTTAACTGGTTTAAAGCAGGTTTCATCTGATCATATTCAGATACATCTATTTTACTTGGCCACACATATTTTAGGCAATGGAGCAGAAAGTGCACTTGAAAGATGTCATGCATATAGTCTGAAAATAAAGACTTACAAGAGGCCAGATAACTATTTTCTCCTTAGAGGGCCTGTCCCTCTCCTTTGGCCAGAAATTGAGCCCATGGCAACAATCTCAAATGAGGATACAGCTGATGTTAAAGAACAAAAATCCCAGTTTTAATATTCCTGTGTTCCTGTTGGTTACTTGTGTGGAGGTCAAACCTGAGCCTGTGGTTTGACTGCGCAGAAAATCCAGCTTTAGGGCTCCTACAGCTGTACTAAAAGCATTGAGGCCATGAAATAGAAAATGCTGACTGCTATAAAACTTGCTGTCAATTCAAATTTGTTGAAAATCTCAAAGCCTCCCAGTGTAAGATTTAAATTTTTATTGCCAGGTCAAATATCAGAAGTCTTCCTATGGCTGACATAAAGCTGACCTGTAAGTGTGTACTCTGGCTAATTCAGCAGAAACATAACCATGTACCTGGATCTGATTTGTACCACTGGGTAATCCAGAATAAAACAGATTTGCTGCTGTCCTGAAGGATTTCAGACCTCGGAGCATCACAGCAAAACCATCTTTAAACAACAGTGTGTCTTTTAGTGAAAAACCTTGATTCAGTTTTGAGGTGGTTTTTTCCCTTTTTTTTTTTTTTTTTTTTTGGGTTGTTTTTTTTTTTTTTAATTTTTTAAATTTGTTATTAGTTTCTAACTAATAAGTAGAAGCTACACTTGAATAGAAATTAGTACATGAATGTCTTTTGCTGGTAGTGGATTTATTTCTCTGGTGCTGAAATGCCCTGATGACTTTAGGAAAACAAGTACAATGCCTTCATCTATATATATAAAAAGATTTACGGTATATGTCAAACATAACCTTTAAAGCAATTATAAAGTCATCTCACTTAGGGGATGAAAACAGTTTTTGGAATAACTGTGTGTATGTTTTTCTGGAAGTTTAGGCCAGGCTAGAAATGCCAAAGGGGTTATCCTGGAGGATTGGGTCTTGGCCATTTGCACAAATCACCTTTTAAAAAATCAGTAATGGGACATTTTAATGACCCTCTACATTTCTGTTTCCCCTCTATGAGACAGTGATTATTGGAGGTCTTTACATCATTCCTTTGAGGACAACATAGGAAGAAAAAGCTCAATTTGTCAGAAAAGAAAGAAGGTTATTTTTTATGCAGTGAATATCCACATATGCTTTTTGACAGTTCCAGCCTCAACTTATTTAAACAAAATATTCTTATTTTTCCATAAACAGTCATTTAAGACAGCTTTTGTGCTGTCTCAAGAAAGTCTCAAAGAAGGAGCCTCTCTTCACCTACATAACGTATGTTTAACTTGGTATTTTGAATTAAAAGGCTGGAGATGAAGGAAGAAAGTGATTACTTCCTGAACCATAACTAAAAACTTTCACTGAGGAATGGAGAAGGAGATAGCCATTTTATTTACGTGGGTGGTATTTCAGCCTTTGAGAGCACATCTTATGCGGACGTGCTGGGTGGAACAAGGGCAGGTAAAAGCTGATTTTTCTGGCTGTAAATACTCCAGGGATGAAGGTGAGAAGAGCTGATAAACACTACGAAGAGCAGAGAGCTGTAGAAGCTGCATGTCTGTGGGTATAATCTGATTATGAATACATTTAAGCCAGAATACAGACCATTTCCAACTATGCAAAGTGTTGGGGCAGCTTTCCAGCAAAATACCAGAGATGTAAGTGTTCTTTACTTCTATTTGAAATTCAATGAGTTTTATTGATTAGAGCATGAAAAAGTTCCTGTGATAGCTGGGGTCTGGATTTGATGATGCCCAGGAGGATCTTTTTGCTGGTGGCATGAGGAAGGGGACCAGGCAGCTCTGCTCACCAGATGCTGGTGTCACACCTTCGGGAAGAGGCTTGCACCCAGGCTGCAGCCATGCAAAGTGGCTGGTTGTTTTGTGGTTGGATGGAAAGGCGTGGGACTTGGCTGTTGGCACTGCTGAATGAGAGGGGACCATGCATCTACCAAGGTTTTTGCAGCATCTTTTTGATCCTCCGAGAGCATCTGGCCCAAAAGCTTCTCTTCTTGCAAAGAAGAGTGCCTGTCTCGTACTGAGGGTTTGCTCTGGGTTCAGTCCATGGGCTGTCACAGCAGTGGAGTGTAAGCCTGAGCCCTAAAACCAGTTCTCAGGATGGTAAGAGTCTTTTTAAGATTAAATCCCATGAAAGGCTGATCCCTGGGTCCTCCTAAAACTGAGTGGTCATGCTGTCTTTGCACCATCATGATCCTTGTATTTGAACAGGATTAATATTGTTTCCATATTGCACTCAGTATATTCATTGACATTTCCCACCCCAGTACTTTCCCAGTTGAGATGTTCTGTGCTTGCAAACATCCTATCTGCAAAATCTTAGTTCACTTTTTCCTTGAAACTGCTAATGAAAAATCTCAACAGACCGCGCTACTGAGATGTAGGTAAGATGGGAGATTTAATTACCAGAGAGTGTGAATCAGTAGCCTCAGAGGGATTCAGAGCAACCAGGAAAAAATCTCTTTGGTGGAAAGTTGTCCCCAGCAAGCGGGACTCCTCTTCGCAAGATAGGGGACTTTGGACCCAGGGGGCTGCCCATTCCCTGTTCTGGCTTGTTTTACTCCAGACAAGTATAGGCAATTCCAGTTTGGGCATAAAATTAGAGTATTTCGTATACAGATCTGTACTCGATGCAAGGCAGATGGGGTGGTCTGGCAGATCTGTCACCTGCAGCAAGTAAGCAAGGTGGTGGTGACTCCATGCAATTTTCTCACATGGGTATTGAGTCTATTTTGTCGAAGTCAAGAGTAAAAATAAATTTCTTCTTAGTGTTGAGGTTTCCATTTTTATCAGGCAGGTCAATTTTTTCCCTTGATGAACAACTTACCGCCTTTCTATTTTTTGCTTCCATTGGCAATGGACACCTCAGCCACTCTTCACACCAGCACAGAGGCATTCAGCTCAGTGCTGTGCTGTCTGTTACATCTGGAAGGAGTATTTCCTATTTATGCTTGTCTGGAGTAATTTTTCCAAAGCCAGAAGGTTTTGTTTGAGAACATCAAATCCCTTGAAAGTACTGTATAATTATCTACATGATTAATTTAAGTGTGTGTCGTGGCTCTGCAGTGAGCTCAGGGGCGTAGACAGGCAACCCGCAGCGTATCAATGCCCGCAGCTTTTCCTGTGGGGAGAAGGAATGGGGTTTTGAAGGCTGCCTGCCTCAGGCAGCATGGAGGGCCCGTCATCCTCTGTCTCTGGAGGGATGTGTATGCATGGAGGGGGAGAGCCTTCCAGCAATGCTGCTAAATGAATGATGGATGAGTTTTGCGTGGAATGCAGATGCCTTTGAACGCTCCAGACAGCTAACTGCAGGATTGAAGCTGAAGTCAACATCAGTGCCCTTTGCCAATGCAGAGGAGATTTGGAGACTTGAGCTACAACTCTGAGCTGCTTTCAAGGAGCCCCAAGATCTCCAGGGACCCTGCTAGTGCTTTTGATCTGGGGATAGCTGGCAAAAGACAGTCCATGTCTTGTCTACCCAATGTCCAAACTGAGACATTGAGAACAAATGAGAACAAAACTTCTTAAATTATTAGGCAAGGGGTCTCAAAGAATGATCTGGTCCAATCATCTCTAGAGCTGGAATGATTTTGAACCCTGTATGGTCAGTGAGAGCTGTACCAAAGTTTGCTGTTAAAGCAAAAGGTGTCATTGTCACAAGAGCGTCATTGTCATAACTCACAGGATGTTATCCATTGAATGACCTCTTACTGTACTCTCACTGGGACAAAATGTTGAAGAAAGTAAAAGTAAGAGGGATTGAAATGGAGAGACGTAATGTCTCCTCCAACCCAAGAGATACTGGCTCCAATCATTGTTCATGGCAGATCTCTGACCTTCTGCAGAGACCATGAGTGTTGGAGACTCCAGCACCTGAGATGGTGCCTCCCAGGGTCTTGATATTCTTCATCCTTCTGAGTGTTACCTAACCACTACCCTAAATCTACCTGGACGTGATTCACTTACATTACTCCATCATGGACAAGAGGAACAGACTGCTTTTCTACTCATGATCACTGTGGGGCATTGTAAAATATATGAGGACCTTTAACTTGTGCTCTCACACCCTTCCTGCAATACTTTTTCCTTTTTAGCAGGCCCTAATTTTTTTTTAGTATTTCCTTGTAATTCACACTTTCAAGACTGGAAAGTCATGTCAGAACTCTGTTCCAACGGGGAAGTTTTGCTGCTGAGACCCTCCCAGCCCTTTGTGAGGCTAGAGAAATACTTCATGTGCCTTGTTACCTTTGTCCCCACTGACACATCCTGGGAAAATGGCCTTTTTTTTTCTCCAACAGCAGGAGATTGACAGAAATTATTCCCTCTAAACCCTGGAAGATGTTCAAAGCCAAGCTGGGTGGTGCTCTGGTGTGGTGGAAGGTGTCCCTACCCATGGCAGGGGGGCTTGGCACCACATTCCTTCCTAACCCAATCCATTCTGTGATTCTGTGAAAATGCTGCATCTCTTGCCAAAGATTTGCCACATAGCCAATCCTTTCAAAGTGACATATTCCTTTTGTAGTCCTCTGCATTTGTCCTTGATGAACTTCACCCTAATTTTTAGAGTATGTTTTTCTGATTTTTGCCAAGATATTTTAGATGCTAATCCTGTCCTCCAGTGTGTCTGCAGACACACCCAGCTTCATGTAATCTGCAGATTTAATATGTGTACTTGCTTTCATTGTCCAGGTCACTAATGAATGTGCTGAGCAGAACTAGACTATATAGATCCAGCAGAGTTCCACTTTCAGTGTCCTTCTGTTTCACAGAATGTCATTAATAACTACTCCCTGGGTATGGATTTATAGTAGTCTCATTTAATCACATTTCCCTAGTATATTTATGAGAAAGTTGTTTGACATGGTGACAAAAGCTATAATAAAGCCCAGATAAATGTTGTTCAAAAACTTCTCCATTATGAAAATAAATTAATTTGATTTCACATGATTTTATTCTTTCCTCTGCTGTGTCTGTTGCTGCTTATATTTTTGATCTCTTCCACATACATGCAAACTATTTCCCTGTTTGATTTGGAGTTTTTAGGATGATTGATGCTAGATTGACTGATGTCACATTTTTCTGCTGCTTCTCTTTCCACCCTTGAAGACAGCCACTGCATTTGCTGTTGTGCTTAATTCTGGCCCCTTACCTGTTTGAGTTCCCACAAGTGATGAGCCATCTGAGATGGTTTTAGCTGGTTTTGTAGGAAATTTAATTGGTGTTTTTTCCCACTCTGCTGGACTGGAAATACCTGAATTGAACTAATCTCTTACTCTGGAAGAGAAGAGGATAGTATGCCTCTGTAGTGATACTGTGTCAGACTGTGTACTAATCCCCCATGAATAGCTGGTAATTTTAACAAGGACTAAAGCAAAACTCAAACCAGTGTTGCCTCTTTTGGTGTCATTTTTCAATAACTTTCTCTCTGAGCAACATTTTTAAGGATTGCCTTCTTGGTATTAATATGCATATAAAGGGTAACTTTTTTTTATCTTCTGCAAGTTTCATTTCATTTTTCTACCCTGATGTTTCTATTATTTTTGCCTATGTGTTCACACTATTTTTTTAAACTTGTGCTCAGTAACCTTTTAGTGTTCTTTCTTCTTGTCTTTGAGGAAAATAAAAAGCTCATGATGCTGCCAAGTCTTCTGATCTTTCTTTATTGAGATGCTATTGTGCTTGTGCCTTTTAAGCACAAAATATTGTTTCTTCGAGAAACTACAGCTCACCTTGATTTCTTTTTCCTTTAAACTCTTCTCCATGAATTCTCTCCTAGCAGTTTTTTTTTTTTTTATTTACTGAAGCCAGGAATTTCTGTTTTGCTGTTCCCAATCCCTTGATTTTACAGGCATTCTTACATGAGTTTCTTTCCACCTTCTTACCCCCAGCATACCTCTCTTTGAAGGCACTTCCCTGGTGATTCCTTGACCCCATCCATTATGTGAGAATGTTGCTCTGAAGGCACCAGGACTTTCTATCTCCTACTATTTTCCTTTCCTAGTAGATATCTCATGCTTCTACTTTCCCATTACCATTGAGTCAGCTCTTATCAGGTTCTTTGTTTAGGGTTTGTTGTGCCCTCTCCTGTGTTTGTTTTGTGCTTTCTGCCTTTATTATTAACCAGATAATTTAGCAGTTCTTACTCCTCCTGCATTCTGGACCTCAGAGCAAATATACACATCATCCTCAGTATGCCAAGAGATTCTGCCTCTACTTTTTCTTTGTTGGTCCACATACAAGTTATGCATTTTTACATCAATATTGCAGATCAAGGTCTTACTACAGTAAGTTCCAATTATGTCAATTAAATTGCTTTTGTCTTAAATATGAGATCTTAAATAAGACTTAAGTTCTGTGTTAAAAAACCCCACATATTCACCAGTGTTGCACTAGGTATCTAAAATGTTCAGAGGATTTAACCTTATCTCCTGATCAGTCTGTGTCTGTATTATCACCTCTTGTTTTAGACATGTGCCTGAGCAGTTTCTGTCTTTATTCTTCCCCTTTTCTTCCTGTTTTTCCTGCCCTGAGTCTATCTCAGAAGTCCTCCTCATTAAGCAGGGGGCCAGTTCCGCCTTTCCCAAGATGATCTCTATTCCCGTTGAGCCACTGGTGTAACATCAGCCACTTGGTGAAGATGCTGGTGTCCTCCTGTACAAGCATCACATGGCCCTGATCTGTTGTTATCCCTGCCTGAGCTTTCTTGGGGTCATTCCTGTCCATCTAGGTACTGCCCTACAGCCAGGGAGGAGGCAGAACTTTGGGCACAGCTTCTGGGCAGCAGCACTTTACAAGCATTTTACATCCTCTACACTCATTCTTTTGGGGTTATAAGCTTTTCCTACAGCTTTTCTACCTAACACAAGCCTTTCATACACATCTGCAAGAGCAGACCTGCAGGCTGCAAGCTCGAAGCTGCTGCTTTCTTTGGTTTTCCTGGTGCACAGCTCACTGAGCAGCAACCGCTGCTAGAAAATAAAGCCCTGAGAGAATCTGGTCAACCAGACTTCACTTGTGTTAGGTTTTTTCCTTGTTTCATAGATCCTAATGATCCTGGCAAAAAACCCCAAAAAACAACAACCTGTCTCGCCCTGTTGCCTGCTAACCCCAGCTCCCACTGACTCCTGGCTGGCTGTATGCCTCCCTCTCCAAACTGCAGGAAATGGGGGAATTCACAGGCTCTACTCTTTTCCCAGGAAAATGGATAGTCTCTTCTCTTAGATGCCTTACCCAAAGGTGGCTGTGAGCCGCTGCTGCCATGAAGGCAGGGACCCCCTGGCATCCTCACCGTTCGTGTTTGCTGCTGCCCATTCCTCCTGCAGCTTGGTGGGGAGCCAAGTCCGGGAAGAGACCGGTTTAAGGCTATTCCAGCCCAAAATCACTGGCATGGACGGCAGGGCTGTCAGCTTCAGTCGCTGGTGAGGTCGGTGCCCCTCCAGCGGCCCTTGGAGCGCGTTTGGCAGGAGTGTCTCCTCCGCTCCGAGCAGAGCCCCGGAGCTGCGGCAGGAGCATCCCCTGGGCTCTGCAATCCGCGTTTCACCGCCAAGGTCAGGAGCTAATAGTGACCTTTTATTCCCTTGCTGAGGAGAGCGGCTGGTGCCCTCAAGTGGTAAATCGCAGGAGGAGAGCGGCAAGGCCGTGCGAGCCGGCCTTGGGCCCCGAGCCGGGGCTGCGGGGCGCCCGCAGCGTTCGGGCACTTCTAACCACGCTGTTTTGCCCTTGCAGGACGAGACGCCGTGGTGATCCTGGTGGGAAGGACGCTTTGTTCCCGACGGAGCGGGGACACCATCGGCAGACAGACCTGGGCAGCCACAGACGCTCGCAAACTTGAGCCACCAGCCTGTTGGTAAGGCCGGTGTAGCGCCTGGACACCAAACATCCTTCCTTGACTGTGTTCTTGGTCAGCTGGAAGCCCCCCAGAAATCTCCGTGAGACTAGATGGAGCGTGCTTTGGACCTGCAGCCGCACTCCAGCATGTCCCCAGGGGCTGTGGGGGGCCACGGCGTTCTACAAGGGAGCCGAGTGGGGCTGGGGCTGAGGCCGTGAGGGGATGCCCGGGGACAGCGATGCCCATCACACAGGACAACGCGGGGGTCTTCCTGCCCCTCCTGTGCCAGTGGCTGCAGAACAGCCGGCGGGAGGGGGCCGAGGGAGCCGAGCAGCAGCTCTGCCGCTCGGCCGTCCAGAAGCTGAGCGAGTACATCCAGCTCAACTTCTCCGTGGACGAGAGCAACCTGCAGCCAGGGAGCTGTGGGACTTTGGATACGGAGATCTGCACCATGTACCTGGCCCAAGAGATGCGGAAAAATGAAGTCCTGGGCTTGAGCTTTGGGAATATCCCTGCTCTGGGGGACTATGGGGAGAAGCGTCGGGGAGGAAAGAAGAGGAAGGCGCATAAGGGGCCTGTGCTCGACGTTGGGTGCATCTGGGTGACAGATTTGAAGAAGAACAGCCCGGCTGGGAAGTGCGGGAGAGTGCGCCTGAAAGACGAGATCCTTTCTCTGAACGGGCAGCTGATGGTCGGTGTGGATGTCACCGGAGCAAGGTAAGGGTGGCAGAGCCACCAGCAGCAGCTGCCTCTGGTGCCACATGCTGCAAGTCACAGTTGATACTGATGGAAGTCCAGGAGAAGAGGTTTTGGCTTTTGCTTTCCAGCCCCTGAGAGGGCACAGGGTTCGTTCTTAAGGTCTTGTAGAAAATAAATAACAAAAGCAAATTAATAATTAGCCTACGTGTGCTACTCACACTTCCGCTGGAAAATTTTCAGGGGTCACTGGGTCAAAAAATTACATGTAATAATCACCAGAGGGGCACTAAAGTAGTATATAAAACTATTTTCGTAAGCAAAAATGAACACAGACGCAGCAGCACTGGAAGATATTTTTACAGGTGCTCATATTTGTTGTTGAATTATCTCATTTGAGGGAAGGATTTTTGACAGCTAAATGTTGTCTGAGATTTTCTCAAAGCAAGACATTTTTGTGTTTTCCAGTTTGGAACAACTTCATTTTAATAAATTCCCTTTGATTTTAATGCATTTTCTCTCTTCTGATGTCTCCTGACCCAGAAAACTTGAAATCTTTAAGAGTTCAAATAAAAAATTAAGATTCTTGCAATGATACAGATTATTCTTGTGGTTTTGTTTGTTTGCTTTTTTTTTTTTTTTAATTCAGCTATTCCATGCTGTAAAATCAGTTATTGTCCCAGTTTTGTTCTTTGTGGGCTGATAGACTTCCTCACATTACCCTTTGCAAAGGCAAAACCCTTTCTCTGCTGTAGATGAGGATATAAACGTTCATTCATACCTGAGGTTACAATGTACCTGAGGGCATGAAATCCTCCCGCTCTTGCCAAAAGGGAATTTATTAATTTGTTTTGGAGGTGGACACTTTTGGAAACCAATTCCTAGTGAAGTGACCCCAACAGGCAGGATCACTTCACTTGAATGTGGCAGGAGTTTGGGCTGACTGTCACTCCTAATGTGGCAGAATAAAAGTAGTGACTCCTTAATCTGTGGGCGCTGGGCAGCTCAACCTTCTATGGTTTTACAGGTATGAAGACAACCCTCTGTAATTCCTAGCCCGTGATTCAAAAAGTCTATTCATATTGGTACTCTGACAGTATCAATCAGTGGCACCTTCGAATTGGAGAGTGTTTATTGCAAAAGGCAGTTAGTTTGCTGTTTCCCCTTTGTCAGATGTTACTGTTTCTAAATACAAGGGAATTGCTTGCAGTGGGCCACAATAATGTTATCTTATTAATAATGCAAAATGACAGATAATAGCCAATGAAGTTGAAAATATTTGGATATCTGTCCTTTTTGGCCTGTCTCTGAAGGCTTAATTTAGGGCTTTTTCCTTTTGGGAAGCTCTGTTATTAAACCAGCAAGCCGTGACTACAGCTGATGGGAACCAAGTGCTCCATTTTCCTTACTTTTTTTGGCCATTACAAAGGCAGAGTTTTGGTAGTATGGAGACAGTGTTTTTCTTAAAATCCTATTTTAGAATATTCAACATCCAATTTAGGCCAAAACTTAGGACATTTTATAGTCAAAACCTGCTTTATTTTCAGCATACAGAGCATCTTGCCTAACTTGACTGCTGTTTGACAAGGGTGATGGTGATGGATGACAGTTTGGGACCTTGAGGATGCTCCCAGTTTGGAGAGCTGGCTTTTTCCTGTCAGGGAGCTGGCTGGCAGCTCCAACCCCACATTGTGCATCTGAAGTGCTTGAGGATGCTTTGAGAGTCTTTCAGTAGCTTCTCCACTGGGATGCTCAGAAGGGACATAATTCTGTCTAGCTTTACAATAGGCTGAAAGGCAACATCAATTTGCCTTCTGGAAAGACTGCTTCCAAGGAGAAGCTTTCCTGGGGAATTCCATATTGCTGCTGTGGTGGAAGTAGCAAAGCCCTTTTCCCCTTGGTTTTTCAAGTTGTTGTTGGGGCGGGACAGCACACTAAATAGTAGTTCTGACTTAGTTTCTGACTGCCTCATTATTCCATGGCTGAGTGAGAAACAATTCCAGGTCGATACAAGGGGCTGTGGGTGCTCTGATTTGTGGTGTGATTTACTTAGTGGAGCCTGCACATGGTCAGTGAAAGTAAAATACTGCCTGAGCTCCTGCAGCACCAGGTTGGACTGTGCAAGCAAAATCACTGCTTGTGTGTTTATTCCACACCTGCCAAGTGTTCCAGGGCAGCCCCATCTTGCCTGATGAAGGAGTTTTTCACACTGATGCTATGGGGAATCTTCTGATCTATTCCCTTAACCGTGGAGGATTTGGCATGGGGGTCTCACAGCTCTGCCATTTCCCACCTCTGCAGCAGAAGTATTCTGCATACCCCGGGCTTCATGTAACCTCAGCTCTAGCTCCAGCCTGCCATCCAAACTGTCCCTGTTCCAAGGGGTGAAACTAATGCACCAGAAAACAAGAGAGAAGAGGTGAGGGCACACAGTGCCTTCTGCTGGCTGTCCTATGGATATGGGCAGCCTCTAGAGGATGCAGGGGCATGATTGGATGCAGGGATGATTGGAGCTGGAGCAGACTGGGCAGCCCTGGACAGACAGGACTGTTTTGGCACCTGCCTGGCATGCCTGCAGCTCCTCATGTCTCAGAGTGGTGATGGGGTCAGACTCAGTAAGAGCAGCACAACAGTTACTGGAGGAGCCAGCTGTGAGTACTACTCATCTATCTCTTTCCTTGCTAGGCAAGCTGAATATGACTTCTTTAAAGAACAGTTATTTATTTAAATTCCACCTGATTTCCATGTAAACAGCAGAGACGGGTTGATTATTGCTGAACTTGTTTCTTTTATTTTTTGTCTTTCTTTTCATTTAGAGAAACATTATGCAGTAATAAAATCATCAAAGCTCTTTGCTTAACAGGGTATTATTACATTAGAGAGGAATAATGTAGGTGGTGTCATTTTTAGTGATGTTAGTGATTGAGGGAAAATTATTGCTCTCTTTAGAGTTAGCAAATTGTGTGTCTATCAAACACAATTGCAGGGAAATGAGCTGTATTGGAATATTGAACAAAGGTTAGTCAAAACTCTGCCTATTTATTTGTCTTCTGTCTATACAACTGTATCTCTAAAATACATGGGTTATGTTTCCCCAGACAACATCTTCCTATGTATTTTGGATCTACTCTATTCATTTTGAGCTATTACTCACTTACTGAAGGGAGGCCTTTAGTATTTCTGCAGATGACAGATGAATCCTTCATTTCTTGAACATAACTGAATGGGGCTTCATTGAGTAAGTCCTTGGAGCACTGCAAAAAAAAATCATTAATATAATTCAGTTTGAAATATTTGATTATGAATTTTATCAAGCATAGCTGCAGTGCTTGGACACAGCTATTGTATACAGTTAATCTTTAAAATCAGTGCTAAGTAGATTTTCAAATTCATCCTTGTAAAAAGCAAACTAAGATACATTACCAGTGTTGACAGTGTGGTAGAAACATGAGTTCTTATTATAATTTTTTCACTGAGAAAACCCAACCATTCCTTCAAGATACCATCTTTCTCATTGCCAAAAATTACCAAACATCGCCATATGTGAGAATACAGTCAGAGAAGTGGCTGGCTTCTTTTTAACCCACAAACTGGAGTTGCTTCCAAAAAAACGAGGAGAGAAATATTTTGACAGCCATACCTTTGCACAGTGCTTTCTTAGTCTGTCCTCTTCAGTCAGTGTCCTGGGAGGAGTTGGTAAGATTCCTCCTCAGAATAGATAAGGCATGCCAGATTTCAGGGAATTCAGTTTATTTTCAGAGATACTGAGAAGGACCTTCAGGAATCAGGTCTGCAATTGGGAGGGACCTTCAAGTGCCACTACTGAAAGCAAATCTTTTACTTTACCTGGAGCTGAGGGTTTTCAGTAGAGCCAAGGTCTTTCCTGAATGCTTGTTGCTGCTGCACATCTTATGTTCATGCCTCCAGGATAGCTGGAACTATGAAGATGAAATCCTGCTCCTCCTCACATGTCAATGCCATTAGTAGGTGTGTGATATATGGACATTCTAAGCACAGTCCTGCTTCTCTGTAAGTGCTAGCAGCTGATTACAGAGGACAATTCAAAATGTCCAACAAAATTACAGGTCTCAAAATGTGCATAGCACTCTGTGCTGCCTGCTGTGGCAGTCATTAACAGTCCTGGGCTCTGCTGGGTGAAATCTTGATGTTCTTTGTCAAAAAAGGAGTTCTTGCTGGTGCTGGAAACAAATCATGCAGTCTTGGCTGTAATTAGAGATAGATTCTGCCCTGAACAGGGGTCTTCACAAGGGCAATCTTCTTTGTTCCTGTGCTGTGACCCCTGCAGAAAAGGAGCAGACCTGTACCTGCAGAGCAGTGCATGTGCTGTGGGTCTGGGAGCAGTGAAGTATTTGCTGTGTCTAAGAAGAGCTGCTCAAAAATCTGAGTGTGATTTGAAAACTATTTTGTCTGAAGACAAACACTTTCAAGGCACTTTTTTATTGAGACTCCCTTTCTTCAGAAGTTTGAATGGGATTATTTTTAAAAAATAAACTGCTCTGCCCCTGCAATAGAAATATTTTCTTGCTGGGAGAAATATCCTTCTCCTCCAAATGTGGTTACTCTTTGATATTCAAGTGCTCCAGTTTTGCATTTTCCATGGGGCACTGCCTCCTGCCACGCTGTGTCGAGGCACTGTCATGGCCTCAGGAGGCTGGCTGTCCTTGCCATGACTGCTTTGTCCCTGTCCTGGCAGCTGCAGTTGTCTCTGGAGCATCTGCAAGATTTTGTTGCACTCTGTTGCTCATCTGTGTGTTCACAATGCATCCCTGTGCCCCTCCTGATGTGTGGGGCTGGGGTACTGTGGAAACTCCCTCAGCACATCAGCTGCAGCCCTCAGGCCACATTTTGGGTAACAAACCCATTCCTTAGCAGGGTTGGCTGTTGGGCTGCATGAATGCCTGTCTTATGGTGGAAGGGAGTAGTTGAGGTCTCTCTGCCTATGATGAGGTTGTGTTTCATTGGAGGTTTTGGGGATTTATCTTCCTGGCAGTGCAATCTCCTTTATATCTTTTTTATTACAGAAAAATCACCCCAAGAAAACCATCACTGGTCATCACAGAAAGCTTTGTCTAACAGCACCCTCACCTCCCAGGCACATCGGGTGGCATGGATCGATTGCTCTGCTTTACTGTGTTTCCTCACCTCCTTCCTAAAGCAAAAGTGCTGTCAGCACTAAGTGCTGCTCAGTATAGGCAGCTGCTTTTCCTGGTCTTAGTAGGGCCTTCTCTTGGTTATGTCCGCAAGAAAATATTTTTGTTTTAATAGGAAAAATAACGGAAATTTATCCTGTACCTTTACCCTTGGCCAAGAGGCAAACATTTCCATGTGAGCTCCTTGTTAAAATATTAACAGCACTGACTACATAGCGAAAAATAAATACAGTGGTCCTGGAGACTGCAGCCTCCAAATGCAGTCTCAGGGAATAGAGTTCTCTTAACTGACCTAAAAAATACCCCCAACCTGTAGTGGAATTGAATTAATTTCCTTTTTTATATCATATTACCAATCTTCATGCTGTTAAGTGATGGACCAGGGCACAGAGGTTGAAACCTCGGGCTTGTTATCATGGGCAAGGATGAGAGACCTGTGCTGATGTGCCCTCCTGGCTGCCTGGTGCACGGGTCCTGAGGATGGAAAATAAGCAGCACATAGGGATTTTGGCTGAGTGCTTTCTCATCCTGTTGAGCTGCTGTGAACTGGGATACAGTAAATGTGTGCTGAACCTGCACAAAATTAGAAAAAGCCTATGGATGTCTGATGTTTGCAAGGCACAGCCTAAGTCTTACTGTGCTCCTGAAGTCTGGAGTGTGAAGTCCCCTCTGAAGCATGGCTGCTGTATTTTACACTTATAGTGGATATAAATCCCCTACCTGATAGTGGATATAAATTCCTCCCTCTCCCCTCCCTTAAAATATGGCAGGACTAAGAAACTAAGAAAGAGATGTTTTTGTTCCCTTCTTTTTTGTTTCCTGGAAGGTATGAGCAGACTTAGCCACACGTGTTGAGAAATAAATTGCTCTGAAGAAATGAGCTTTATTCCAAATCCTCTCTTAAGAGCCAAAGTCTTAAATAGAAGGTCACTAATCCCCAGACTCAGCAGAGATCATTTAGCTGGTTTGTCCTCTTTGCTTTATTAATCTGAGTGTGTGTTCACTCAGTTTCCCCTCCTGACCCTCCAGTTCCTGCCATCCCTCTCAATGTCCCCATGCCAAGCTTCTGTGGAGGTACAATTCATTCCCTTGTAGCAGTGGCCATTAGCAACATCCCATTACCACAACTCCCTCCTTAACAGACTTTCTGAACCCCTCATCCGCCTCAAATTTGCATCTTATTTATCTTCTTGCTCAGATGAGTTTTATCTAAACCCCATAAAAAATGATGGAGGGACTTCCACTGATTTAAATAGCTCACATTCTCTATGTGTTTGCATATTTGTCCAAAAATTTAGGGATCAATATGTCCGTCACTGCCCTCTACACAGTGTCAGCACTGAACAACAGAGCTGGCCTCTCTCTAGAAATCGTGATTCCCCGGGAGCATACATTTATAACTAGGCAACATCCTCAGGTTATCTGCCAAAATTGCTCCCAGCCCTGCCTCTGCACACTTGCTTTTCAGAAGCATTGCATCAGGCTTGAAAAAACTTGGACAGTGGTTGCTGGTGTTGCCTTAGGAGGTGTAAAAACTTCAGAGGTTATAGAGAGGGTTTTTTCTGTGTTTTGTTTTTGTTTTAATGAGCTGTGAAAGTTCTGATTAGAAATCTGTACCCAGTGTATGGCTGTGCTTCTCCATTTAATTTGCTGTTCTGACCACACTGCAATTACAAGAGAGCAAGCCCGGTGTTTGGGAGGGAGCTTTGCCCTCCCTGCTCTTCTCTCCCTGCTCATCCTCTGTGGGAACAACCTGTTTTGGTGAGTCAGCCTTGTGCCTTGTCATCTACCTTGATACCAAAGTGCCAGCAGGATCCCTTTTACATCCTGAGTGGGATTTTCAGCCTGACACACAGCAAGCGTCTCATGCTCTCAGGTCATCTGGAAGTACAGTCAGGGTGCAGCAGAATGTCGCTAATTGGCAAACTGCTGGAATGTGCAAAATAAGAGTTGCTTTTTTCCACTGCTCAGCCAAGTAACAGGTGAGGCCTTCAGCCACAGCATCAGTTATTTTCACAGCCTCTCCAGCAGTGCGTTTGCTAGCACAGAACAGTGCTTTAGCCATCAATAATTAAAAATACAGATGTTCAAAGACACAGGCAAGGAACATTCTGTGCCCATTATTCCTTACTCTTTCTATAATGCTTGTGCCCAAACACACCAGTTTGCCATGTGCAGTCATTCACAGCATCTTCTAAACTGTAAATGTGACTTTCTCTTCATATTCTGGGAGTCCAGAATTTTGCAGAAAGCAGGCTGTGGGCTAAAGATTGATTTTCTTGAGACAGAAGCTCTGAGCTGCTTCAAAAGGAGGAGGTGACTGGAGCCAGGTTACTGGATGACAGTGAGAATCCTGGGAGGTTGTCCTTTTCCACCTGTACTGACTGATGTGCCCTGGGAAGAGACAGCTTCTCCAGTCTTCATTCAAATAGTTTTTCTTACAGCATGATCTAAGTGAGCAGCATTCTCATTCTTAGATGTCCTGCAAGCAGGCCATGATCATACCTTCTTGCCAACCTCTGGGTGTGACAGTTGCTGTCCTGAAAGATGGACTAGAACTGAACTGTGACCCTCCAGAGCTAAAATCATTAACAGTGATGGCAGCTTAAAACCCACTTATCCCCTGTCCCTGGAAATGTGACCTGGACTGGAAAGGGCAGGAGCAGGGAGGGTTGAAAAACGGTGAACGTTTTTCAAAGCCAGTTCCACAATCAGAGGCTCAACATCAGTCTCAGAGAGATGGTTTGTCAACATGAACCTGCCATCTGTGGACATAAGTGAGAGGATAACTACAGTAAACACAGGTGAGATCAGCAAAGAGACAGGTATATAATCACAGAGACAGCTGTTGCAGTGGATGGCTTTTGGGATGGGATTTTTTTTAACATGGAAAGCTCATTGCTTTTTTTAGCTCATGTGACACTTGCCTCCAGCTCCAAGCAGTATCACATGCTCCTTGAGACTTATTTTTCTGTCTCCTTTTTATCAGATGTGGGCTAAGAGGCGAAGGGCATATATATCAACTACAGACTCTGCAGTATTGCTTACTGTTCTTGCTTCTTTCTCTGGGTAAAATGTATGATGTTCAGCAGGATCACCTGAGCCTCCGAAGGAAAACATGTTTAACAGACCAGTAACAGTGAAAAGGTAAGTTGGCAGGCACTGTGACAAGATTTGGGGCAGTTCAAGAATATTTGTACCTTCCAAAACAGGACAAGAGTAAGGCAAATGGTGACTATTAGCAGCAAACTTCACCCTAGAGTATCCAAGACTCAGGAATCCCATCCAACTGAAGCATCTCTAATAAGAATGTGAGAAACTAGGGGTAGATGGAAAATGGATTCAGGCTTTTTCAAAATAAAACAGAATTGTTGAAACATGACTGTTTCAGCTGATGCCTAAGACTCATTTCTATCATTTAAAAAGGTGTCAAGGTCTGGTTTAACCCTTCTCCATAGTCGGTACTATAGATAACCAGATGATCTTCAAAAAAACCCCAAACAAACGACTTGCAAAATAAATATTTGATTAATATAGTAATAACTTTGACCTATGTTTCCTACACCATTACTTGGTCACTGGAATAGGTTCAGCTAGCAGGGTAACAATTTGATGAAACAAAAGTCAGGGAAGTCTTCCTTCCCATCCTTCTACACTTTGACCAGTGTATCTTTTTGCCATCATAACTAAAGAATTACTGAGTTATTGCCAATTTTGCATAGCCAGGGCTATTTTTATTCTGGTAACAAAGAGAAAAACAGACATGTGGTAGCCAGTAAACTTTGTGATACCATCTATGTGAATACAGAGCCTTAGGCTAGAGGTTGGGGAATTCTGTCTTGAAACTTATGGATGACAAATGGAGCCAAACCAGTGTGTGATGTTCTCACTGAAAATGGTTTCTAACAAACACTAATTGTTCTCCTGAAAACAACATTTCATGTTTTCATCTGTGGACGAGTTCTACTAAAACAGATTTTTCTCGTTTTCCTCTAGAGGGCAATGTCATATAAATATTTTAAGCAATTTCTTGGTTCTGTCAGCGGGGAATTTTAGCCTGTCTTATCTAGGAATTTGCAAGACAGCAGTGAAAATTGTTTCTTTACATGCTTTTAAGATGTGTATATACGTATTATAATCTGATTCTCGGGTTTGTAGAGTGCAGTAGCTAATCCCTTTAAGAAGCAAGAAATTTGTTGTGCATTTTGGGTAGATTTGGCTATTCTGGAATGCAAAGAAGGAACTGCTGATGAAGACTTGACTCTCTTCTATACCTGTGCAGCTTCAAGGACTTCTAGGAACTGCCCCTTATGTGACAAATGTAAAAAAGATTATAATCCAGTCATCTAAGAATGAAGTTACCAGTTGTTGTAGTTTATGTCTGTAGCTGGAACTTCAGAGCAGAGGATAAATCTAAATACCAAGTCTAAATGGTTCATAAAACCTAGGAAACAGAAAGGTATTTTGTTATTTATTTCCATAAGAATTTATGCACATATTCCTGGGTTTACCAACTGTATTGCTTGTTTGATGGATGCTAGTAACAGCACAATTTCCAAATTATTTGTCCACATAAACAGCTGCTAAAATAACTCAAAGTTGGTCACTCTGGACCTTAGTAATTTAATTTAAGGGACATTTTTAGTCATTGTAGTATAAAAATGGTAACTATAGATAAAGGCTGTTTTGTTTCCTTAAAGCTTACAGGTAGGATTTGAAACACACTTCCATGGGCATAAATTTCTTTTTTGACACCTGTATCATTATCTTTCTTCCTTCTCCCAAACTGACATTAGTAAAATTAAAATTTGCTCTTGACATTGCAACATGAAAATGGCTTTAGGGAAATCCTTTTACAGTTTTGTCTCTTTTCTCTCCTGATGGCGACTAGTCCTTTGGAGATTCACCATAATGGCTTTGCTAGACTGTTTTGCAAATCCTGTACCTTTACTGAATTTGTGGGTTAACATTCTTGATAAAGTATTTTTTCAAATTGGTAGCAGGCAATCTGCAGTTATCAGCTTCTCTAAATGAATAAACCTGTTTGTTTTTCCCCAAACAGGAAACACAATTAATTGAAGTAAAACACTTATTCCCCAAAGTGCTTCATTTTGAAAACAATGGCCTGTGAATAAAAAAGCAGCATTTGCATTGGCTTCAAAGCCTGCAGGCATTAGGTAGCAAAGTAACATTTGCCATCTACTTTTGAGTAATAGCAACTCTAAGAAAAATCTGAGGTTTTCTGTAGGCTTTAAAAGCTGAAATAGGTGAGAATTGCTTTTTAATTATTGCTGCTGGCCAGGCAGGACTTTTTCCTAAACTCTGCCTTAAGAAAAGTATGATAAGCAGTTTGCAAATGTTAAATTCCTGGGGCAAATTTTTAGAGACCTTAGAGGAAAGTAAATATTCTTAGTTTCATTTCTCCTGCTGCATGAGAAGCTTGCTGTTTGAACCTTATATTCATCACCACCTTGATTCAGGGCTTGTGTTTAGATCTCACTCTCTCTAAATTAGCTGGCAGCTTACTGCTTAATCACAGGGGGATTATTCCTTACCGGCTGAAAGGAGCTGTGCTTGGGGCTGTGGGTGTGTGGGAAGGTTGTTCACCCTGGGCTGGGATCCCTGTTCGTGGGTAGCCCAGGGAATGTCACGCCTGCATGGCTGCAGCTACTGAAGGAGCCACCAAGGCTCACAGCTTCATCTTCTCCTCGCCCCCTCCACCTTCCTTGCTGGTGAGTGCTCTGCAGTGCAGCTCTCTTGCTGCTGTGCCCGACCTCTGACAATTCCATAACACCATGGGCTTTGCTGGAATGCCTTCCCACTCCAATTTGCCTCCCAAATTTCCTCCTGTCCCAGCTGTACACTAAATAGTCTAATCCCCAGTCTGGTTTTCTGTTGTGGCCTGCATTTGGAAAGTAAGTGGTGTATTTTCAGCAGGGCAGAAAATTATGTAGTAATCCAGTTTCATCAGGATGAACTATATGGTTAAAATAAATCAGATTTCAATAGTTCACCAGTGATGCTGTGGAGAAAGAAATAATAGTTAAAAAAGATGTACAGATGCCAAATGGATTAGAAGTTAGTGGCTGGTATATGGAATTCTAAATCAACAAGGGTTTACTACAGGGCTCTACCTTTAAAAGGACTCTATATTATATAGTGGATAAGAAAGGTGGAATATCAGTGCTTTATAAGAATGATTTTGTGGCTTAAATCCTTTCTCTGATGACCTGAGAAACAAAATATGAACTGTGGAAATGAATTTAGGGAGCATCATCACTAAGAAAAAAGCCATGCAAGTTAGAGAAGTAAACAGCTCTCTTCAGACAGGTAATTTCAGATGAGCTTCAAAACAAGAGAGGTAAATGACAAGAAGATACAAAAAATTTAGGATGGAAGGAGGACTTAGAAATTCATTAATCCTGGCTGGATGAATAATAATAAGAAATGTTTTGTCTGATTTGTAATTAAATTAGATATCACTATCTGTTAAAACAATTCAGCCAGCTCTAATAACCAAGGAAACCAATCCTGAGTCCAGGTGTTAGCTCCCATACTCCCTGAGGTTTTCCTGGCCTCAGGGATATTCTCTCATTTAATGATAGTATCAATAATAGTATTAAAAAATATGAAAAGTAATAGTCTCCCTTTTTTATAATCTTCGACATGCAGAGCAGCACACCTGGTCGCACTGTCCATGTCCTACATCAGGGGAATCATGCGTGACTTTGCAAAGCCAAGTGAAGATCTCCTCTAGATTAAAAAATGTCATATACTGTGCTATATACGGAGTCATAAGCTGGTGTAAGAATCCAGCATGGACGCAGTGTAAAGAACTAGTTTAAATTCCATGTAAAGTTTTGACTTCTTTACATTTTAGTGGCATTTGCTATTTGCATGTAGCTCATGCTGCTGTCTACAGTAGGCCCATGCTGGTTCCGTCTTCACCTTCCATTTCTCTTCCACATGCTTCTATTTTAAATCATTGACTTGTGAGTTATACTTTCATAAACTGTATATGACTTAGAGCTATGTATCTACCTCCTGTCAGGGTCTCACAGCCTCATGGATAGCACGTGTGGACTTAAGAAGTGTTGGGTCCTGGTCAAGCCTTTTCCCCACGCTGTGAACAAGTCACGGCCTCGGTGACAGGAAGGTGGTGACAGCAGCTCACTTTCTGCAGGTGCTTGAGCTCTCAGGGGGAAAAGCTCCCTATTAAATGCTGGGGTTTATGGCAGAGAGTTTCTTTCCAGGTACTTGTTTGTCTGGTGCAGGGTTATAAAGTCAGAGTATCTTCACAAGGGCTAAAATTCTTTGAAATACCTGTTTCTGCAGAAGTATATTTGAGCAATAGTAATAAGCTCTAGCTTAGGAGATACCTGCCTGGTTATGAATTTAGCTATTATCCAGTCTTCCCAAGCATCTCCAAGAGGCGTCCATGTACAAGAGCAAGATTTATTTACATGTAGAGTTTCCTAGAGTAATGACAGAATGGAAAAACTGAGTTCTGTTTTTCTGAGGCCTTGAAGCCAAAACCCTGTCCTTTCCTGTGCCTACTGCTTGCTATATGGGGAAAAAAAAAATCCAAAAACAAAACCAAAAAAATCCCCTCAGCCTTGTTTTTGTCATGGTGATCTAGCCAACACACAGCTGAAGTCTGATTTCCATATACAGGATTTGAGATTTGTGGTGAACTGAGAAGGTCTGAAGCCAATCCTGGTGGAGCTGCCAGTTATCTGGTTGGAGTGCTTGCTCCAGTTTATAAAACTTTGCATATTATACCTTACTGCATTATCTTTTAGAGCTGAAATGGTAAAAAAGTCTCACAGGGCGGAAGACTTTGGATGGGGGTTTGTTAAAGAAAAAAGGGGCCACTTTATGGCTTTATTGGATAAAATGTGATTAAATAGTTTCCTGTTTAACACAACTCTTATTTTGTGAGAACTTCCTTGCAAGTGTGAACAGGCTAATTGGGAAGCTGAGGAGGAACCAGTATCAAAGGTAAGTGTGTGAGAAAAACAGGATTAGACATAACCATATTAATTCATTGCATGGCAGACACATACTGGGAGCAGCCTGGTAATGCAGGGGCCATTCTGCTACCCCAGCTCCCAAACTTTACCCTCTCTCATGGCCACTTCACACATCTCCCTTGCTTTGTGGTCCCTGGTTTGCCAGTCAAGGAGCCCATAGGGTATGTGCAGGAGTGGTGTGGGAGTTTCAGGTACAGACACAGGGAGGAAGTTTGTATGTAGTCCATGGAATACTGTTTCTGGGGTTCCCCCAGCCTACTTCTCTGAGGACTAACTTGGTGCATGGAATGGGTCAAAAAAGTGGACGTGAGGTTGGGCTGAGTTTCCTTTTTTTGTCACATTTTGCTGCATGATCTTTCAGCAGCATTCATCAAAGTAAGCCTGGAAATTGTGTCCTGGAGAAATAGCTTGATTGAATATATAAGTTTTAAACTTAGCATTGCTCTTATTTTTCCCCAGGTTGCCTGCATTTGGAACTTTTAACCTTTAGATTGTGCCAGTTGATCAAAATGTTCCTGTGTCATTACTAAAGCTTGATTTTTATTTTTCTTCTCTTTCAATTGATGGCAAAATCTGCCTCTGCCTTAGGAGGAAGGCTTGGAACTTTACCAAATGAAAACCTGAAGCCAAAGAAGAGCATTTGTTGTTTGAAGTACCTCTTCTTTCTTAGTACAATCAAAAGGCAAACTATTTTTCGTCCCTTGTGAAATGGTTACATATTCATTCAGGAGGGAGGAGGTGAATCCCAAGTGTGGGAGATAGAGGAGCAGTTCCTGATTTTCATACGTGTAAGCATTATGGCAAGGCAGATTGATTAACTGAAGAGGTGAGTCTTGGTTTATGACCATGTATAAGGAGAATTGAACCTGCAGGATGTGTTCTCAAATATGATCAGCTACCACAGATTGGTCCAAAAGAAAACATCACACCTTAAAAAAAAAAAAATAAAAAAAAAAGAAAGTCATTAATCTTCAATCCAAAAAGATTAAGAGACAGCCTAGGGAAAAATCCAAAAGGGATCAGAAATCCAAGAAGGATCCTGCCCATGGAGCCCGTAGGCACAGTATCTGAGATCTGCAATCAGTACCAGATGCTGCTGATACGTGATGTGGATCTTGTAACAAAGAAATGCTGGCCCATTCAGCCCAAGCAGGAAGCCTTGCAGATTAAATTTGTATTAGTTGGAGCCTGTAGATTGCTTTTGCAAGCAAAATTGAGCCTGGGTGTTAAGATGATCTGGATCAAGAAACCCAAATTAGGTTTCCTCCTTAAAGAGGAATGAGCACATTTTGGCACCAGTTTTCATAACGATTTTAGAAAGAAAATATTTGGAAACAGATGCAGTATGTTTCTGTATATTAAATCCAGTCTGTGAAATAAAGCTACTCTCTCTGACTGCACAGAATGGTCAGAAGCAAAATGGAACAAAATCCCCCCTAAATTGTATGTGTGTTTTAAGGAAGACTCCTTGAAACATTAATAAGTGGCGAGTAGATGGCATATTCTGATATGTGCTGGGAAGTATGCGCAGATGAAATGCAGGATGGTTTACAATGTTTAAAAAGCCAACAAGATCTGGGCTTCCACTTGGAATATCATAAAGATCACAGCACATTACATTAATGTAGGCTATTCTAGCATAAAATGAAAGCCACAATCTCTGCAGCCCTGGTCTAGGACACCGGGGAGGGTAATATAAATGACTCCAGGGTGGAGCACAAGTTGATGGAGGGGACAGCCTCTGTTGTAACCTACATTATTTTTGTAGTTATAGAGAAGGGAAAAGTGTTGCTTTCACAGGAAATCCTAGAGAGCAAGCACATAAGGACAATTAATGGGGAACTTGGGAAAGTTAATTCCTGAACTGAGAGCATGTGTAGCCCTACCTGCTACACAAGTCTTGCTAGCTGGGGTGCTGGCAGTGCAAGTAGGGCCTAAGCATTCTGCTGGGTGTTTGCAAGGGGGTAAAACACTCTGTTCCCTGGTTTTCTCTGAAACACACAGTGCCAGAACTTGTGTTACTCACCTTGAGATGTGTTTGAGAGTTGGTGCACTCCTGGTAGCCTTCTTTAGCAGAGGGTCTGGCCTTGCTGCCCCTGGCCCAGCATTATTCTGCAGTCAAGGTAGGGACAGAGGCTGGGAACTGGCACCAGCCCTCCTCTCCATGGCCCTTCCCCGTCTTGTCTTTATCTTATGCTTAATCTCCCTTATGCTTTTTCTGGGATGTGTGGTCATGTTCCATTTTGTGTCATGGCTAAATGGCATCCAACACTGCAAGTGAGGGAAAGCAGGGTGAGCACCTGGAGGCACTATCCTGGAGCAGATTGCCAGCAACACCTTGATGGGCTAGTTGCTCTCTTGCCCAGATCAATTTCCTCTGGTAGTTTTGGAAATCCCAGTATGAGACCTGAACAGTCACAAGTGTGCAGAACCCTTTCCAACCTGCAGCAGCGCCTTGCTACCTCCAGTAGTTGGGGTTGGTAGATCTGAGGTACATTTTCCCCCTCTCTGGTGATCCTTTGAGATTATAATGAGATGTACATTGTGCTCTGTGTGTACAGAGAATACTCAGATGGCTGTTCTTGTGCAAAGGAAACAAACTCCCCAATAGCTGCTGAGCACCTGTGCAACATTTTACACTCAGCAGAGTTTAGTGGAGTTAAAAATAGTTCTTGTTGTCAAAATATTTCTTGTTATTAAAAATGTCCTTAGGATACTTTATGAAGTGGTAACATTTGGACATTACAGGGTAAGGAAAAATCAGAACATAGTCTTTAATGCTGAAAAAAAAAAAAGTTTGTCTTAATTGTGCAATATGGGAGAAAGTTTAGGAGCAGAGAAAAGTGCCATCACCTTGGGGAGGGGAAGAATGGAATTTAAATGTAGATCTAAGGGTGAGTATGTAATGTAAGATACTATATCTTTGTTAAGTAATTTTTTCCTTCAGTGCTTGAAAGTTTACCTGGAAGAAAATGTCTGCCTATGTGTAGTGGATGAAAGTCTTGCTGGGAGTCTTTGAATTCAATGCATGGTAAACTGGCTTTTCATTTTTAATTTGATTTTAGAGGGTAATGTAATTCTAAATTTGGCCTGCAAGTTATAATTTCTAAAAACAAGCTTAGATGTGTGTTTCCACCCTAGGAAAAAAAAAAACCAAACAACCACTCTTAGTGATAACAGATTGTTTTGAGCAAATGCATGTTCCTGTGTAGAATCTCAGAACTGGGCCATACACTGTAAAGAAGTGAATGTGTTAAGTGAACAGAAATTTAAATTAAAACAGAGGACATTACTGAGAAAAATGCATACAGTAAATAGGGATTCCGATGTGACAGACAGCTTGATGATTTTTTTCATTCTAATAACTGTAGCTGGAGTTAAATGTAGCAGATAAGGTAAATTGCTTAAAGGCTGTATGATTTCTGGCTTATTGCTCTCTGTTTTACTTCAGCAGTACCAGTACATTTCTTTATCTCTGTTTTCTGGTCTCCAATCTGAGCTATTGCTTTGTATTTTGAAATTAAATACAGTATGCTTAATGCCATGTAAATCACCACCATTGTGAATTATGTGATATCGTATAGTTCTGGCACTACAAATTCACCTGAATTAGAGAACTGCTGGATGAGAAGGCTTTATCCCAATTTAAAGAAGCCTCTAAATAGATTCTACATGCACATAAGGAAAATAATTAAAAAGTGAGGTCAGAGCGATATAATATAGGTACATTGCATCATGGCTTGGAGTTTCATGGAATATTCTCTAAAAGTAAGTATTTTTAAAATGTATAATTGATTTTTAAAAATAGCAGCTCTTAAATAAATTGCAAATGCATAAAATCAGCTCTAATATGATTGCTTACTAAATATAAATATTTTCACAAACAGCTCTCTGCCCTCAAAGCTCAGCCTCTGGCTAATGGAGCTTATATTGAAGATCATATTCCAAAAAGGGGCTTGTAGGGAGTAGTGGGAGAGGGTTATCAATACAGTCATCTTACCTTACATCACTGCAAGGAAACTAGTAAGCAAAAAAAGAAAAGAAAAAGAGTCTAATGGAGACTAGTGATCTTAAATAACTCTTTAAATAACAACTAGCCTTAACATAGGAAGTCACAGTGTCAGCCCTGTGGGACAAAGACCCTACGCCTGTTTTCTCATTACAAACTACTGACTGTATTTTTGAGTGCTATAAAAATAATAATTATGGACAAGTGAATAGAAAAATAAAATTGAGAGGTTCAGTTTAATGACAGCTCTCAATATAGTTTCCCATGGATTGCTTTCCATATTTTACCTAAAAATCCCTGCCTTCTATTGTAGAAAACATCTCTGAATGTAGCCCATGTAAGTAAGGAGCACAGATGAAAAGCTTGCTGACACAGAGAGACAGGGCATCAGAATGTCTCCCAAAAATCAGTGAAAAAGCATCTAATTTCCTACTATTTGTATGGTGCCAGGAATAAGTGAGTGTTTACAAATAATTCTAGTTTAGGTCTTGTAAAGGCCTGTCTGCCTGCAATTTGCACATAAAACCACACTAAAGATTAAGGGCTGGGTTGTTTTCAGGCAAACCTGGAGCTACTTGGAATTTTTTTGGTCAATGAAATTGTTCTGCACACCCCTGAACTTGCAGCCAGCACAAAAAGCCAAGGGTGTAACTCCCAGCTGAGCTCTGGGTGGCTCTCGGGGCATGCTGGCTGTGAGCTGTGGTATTCAGCTCTCCAGGGCTGTTTATACTAGTTGTGTGTTGAGCTTTTAAACTTGCATTTTTAAAAAAAAAACACAAACCAACACAAACTACTTTTGTTTTGCTTGTGTGCAGAAGAAATGGAGAGGAAAAGGTTTTCTCTGCGGCAGTCCTCTCATAGAATAAGAGCATGTGGTGCAGAAATGAGGTTTTTCTGGAGGTGGTGGCTTCAGAAGCTCGGGAAACTCAGTGGCCTGAATGGCACAGATTGGCCGAGTGAACTGTGAGGAGAGCCACACAGAGGTCAGGGAAGCGATTTTTGTATTTACACTGTCACAGCTGGGACCAGATCGTGGCTTTTGCAGTCCTTGACTCCGCCCTGGCATGCTGGCAGTATTAACCCTCTTTTGTGTCATTTTTGTGTTTTTTTTTGGCTGAGTCCTGAAGTTTCTTGTTTTGTTTTGGGAAAAAAAAATGGAACATCATGTTGTTGTCCTGACTTATATGTGGTCCTGGTGGATGCTTATTCTTAAAGGAATTTCTTTTAAATTTGCACATTCATTTTGATGCCCATTGGATCCACAAAAGTCTTGGATCTTGGGAAAACGCTGTATAATTAACTTTATCTTTGTGTGTTGTGTGTCAGGGATGGCAGACAACTGGTGCCCAGGACACAGCAGTGTTGAGAGAATGCAAATGTCTGTGATTGTTGTAAAGAACAAATGTTTCTGGTGCTTCCAGCTTCTGCAGATAATGCTTGAGATAAGGCAAAGCTTAAAAACTGTGCAGTTTAAGGTACTTAGGAACTGAGCTAATACTAAGAACTTTCCTCATTTGTTTCCTCAAAGGGTTAACTTCTCATACTCAGACATTAGTAAAACTGATTTTAGTGACATTTAGTTTGTACGAATGTTGCCCTGTGGTGATTTGTGCTGTTTGTTGTTTTTCTAAATTTGAATCAAGAATTTATTTGTACAGAGACAATCCTAAGGAAAGAGCCAAAAATAATGGCAGTCCCAGAAATGCCATGCAGCGCTGCCCCTGTGGTATGGCATGGGCTCCAACTGCACCTTTATTAGCTAAGCACTGAAGTGGCTTTTTCTATAGCTTTCTTTTGACTGCCTTGGGAAATGGTTTCATCAGTCCACCATTCTTAATTTTCTTAATTTTTCATTTTTGTACTCCTGAAATTCAAGCTAGAAATTAATATCATGCCCAACTCTGTGGGGCAGAAGAGAATGATCTGTGCTAAGTAGTTCTTCTTGCATATGTATGAAGACAATTTTCTTTAGACAGATTTCTTTAGATAAATCAATGCTTTATCTTTATAGAACCGTATGACTCAAATCCTGTTTTGGCTTATAGCACAACAGATTACTTTGAAATGCACAGCTGCGTGTATGTGCGTAAAATATGTAAATGCTATCAATATTCTTTAAAATAAAAGCTAAGAAGATTTAGGGCCCAATCCCCAAAATTTCAGTGGGATGTTGGCTCCTAAACAGACCTAGAAAAGCCCTGCACAGCTGTCACCAAGCTGGAAGGTGTCTAATAGTTCTAGACTTCCCTGATGCCCATAGAAGCAGTTTCTGTGCTCTCTTCCAGAGTGCTTCAGTCTTGTCTGAGCCTGAGCAGCTCATCTGTCTCCTTGTGCCTTGCAGACCCTGTATGCCATTTCCCTCTCCACTGTGCCTCCTCAGGCCAGTCAGCAGGAGAAAACACCTTCTCACTCCCTAGGCTGCTTCTGCCAAGGTTTTACCAGGCAGGACTTGGCATCTTATTTTGCATTTGAATAGGAAATCTGGGTCATATTTTGTGGCCCATAGGATAAACACTTACTGGATCCTTCTGGACTTCCAAGTATGATAGGAGATTGTGCAGAATAACTGCTGTGGTCTCTTTTCTGTTTATGACTATAGCATAAATACTTAGTGACACCAAAGGAGACATCTCAGGGTGTGATGTGTATTCCAAAACTCTTTTGTATTATTATAATAACCAGGTCATGGGCAAAACAAAAACAGTTTTTGGGTGGGGACTCAGAACAACCTCTCCTCCCACATGAATATCCTGAATTTTGGATTCTGTTTTGCACGGATGAATACATGTAAAGAAGAGGTGATGGGGAGGCCTTGGGCAGGAGTTATCTGGGAGCTACTTATTTTCCTAGGAAAATAATGCTGGTGAGCATTTCTCTCCTCTTGAACAGAGGCTATGGAATTTGCTGTCCGTATCCTGGATGAACTTCCCAGCCCCTCTGCTGCTCGGAGGACGCATGCAGACATCACAGCCTCCTCTCACTGTGCTCAAAATCTGGTCTCTGCTTTTTAAATGAAGGGGCTTATGAGTTTGGGGTTTTTTTTTTTTTTTTTTTTTTTTTTTTTTTTTTGTTTTTTTTTTTTTTAACTCGGGAGATGTCAGGCTATGAATCATGATGGGAAGGGAGGCATTTCCTGGTTAGCAGTGTTGAGCCCCAGAAAGTCGCACATCCCAAGAATTGAAAGCTTCCCTTGGGGTTAGCTCTAGGTATGTTAACTATTGGTGTGTTTCGTTTTGGCACCTAATTAACTGCCTGTGCTCCGAGGGAGCTGAGGCACTGACATCAGGCCATGCATTTTGCTCCAAGGAACACAGGTTAGAGGCTCTTCTGTCTCCTTCTGAACTCCTGTCTCCCTCTGAACTCATAGAAGGCTGAAAATCACACTGAAAATCCTGAAAAACAGGAGGGACAGTTATTTCTGTGCAGGGTAGTACTTCTGGGAGCCAGAACTGCTGTGAGCAAAGCTAAGCTGTTAAAAGATGGCTTGAGTACAGCATGGGACTCAGCGGAAGAATTTAATCCCTGTCCATCTTGATTACAGTTGTGATCTGCTCACTCCTTGGGCAGATATAGTTATACCTTCCCCCACCCAGTTATAGCAATGGGTTTTCTACATGTATATGGCCAAAACTTCTGTATCAGGCGATGGCCGTGTCCACAGCTGTGTAGTTCAGATGGCAGAAGTAGAAAGTGTAATATTGGCTTCTGTTAGGTCTGCCGGGAATTAGCTGCCACACACCTGGAAAATGGCCGTGAGATGTTAAATGACAGCTTGTGATAAAGACACTTGGCTTTGGCACAACAGGCCAGGCTCTGGGGAAGGAAACAGCTCCTGGCAGTTTTGTGGAAGGAGCAGTGGGGATTTTAATTTGGATGCTGCGAGTGAGAAATATTTTCAACGGGGGGGGGGGGCGCATACACAGGACACCTCTCAACAGGAGCCTGCTTTGGGTGGAGCAAGTGTGAAAAGCACCGTGTCGAGAGCAGGTCCCGCTGGAAAGCGACCTGTGAAGGTGCCCGAAGGCAGCGCAAGGCTGCTCGGCACATCCCCCGGCGGGGGCGGCTGCGGCTCCGGGAGGGGTGGGTACCGGGGGCGAGGGCGCGGCTCTGTCCCCAGGCACGGGCGGGGGGGTCCCTGTGCCGCGGGGTCACCGCTCCCACCTGCGCGGCGGCCCGGGAGGCGGCGGCGCCGCCGACGAAGGTGCCTCCCTGCCGGCAGCAGCGGCAGCGGCGGCAGCACTGCCAGCAGCAGCGGCAGCCACCGGCGCAGCCACCGTCACCGGCACGGCCACGGCCGCCGGCACGGGCCCCCGCACCCGCACAGGCATCAGCACAGGCACCAGCACGGGCACAGGCACCAGCACAGCCACCACCGCCGCCGCCGGCGCGCACCGGCTCCGCGGCTCGGCGCCGGCAGGTGATGGAGCGGATGAGCTGGGGGGGCGGGCTGCGGGGAGCAGCCGTGTCGCCCGCGGTGGCGGGGAGGCTGAGCCCGGCGGAAGGACGGGGGCCGAGGCGGACAGCAGCGTGGAGCCGCAAGTTGTGCCGGCGGCCGGAGCGGGGCGGGTGTGCGGCGGCCCGGGGGACCCCGCTGCGGCTGCCGGGGTCCGGAGGGTCCGTGCGGGCGGCGGGAGCCGCGGTGACCCGCGGGCTGCGGGACTCTCCCCACCCCGTATTAGGGGCCTCGGGCTCGGGGCTGGGCAGAAACTTCATTTGGGATCTGGCAGGAGGGTACGCGTTCCCGTGGGGACAGGACTCGGTTCAAAACCACTAAACACTTCGTTTGGAGAAAATCTTTACAACCCCAGGCACAAACTGCTTTCCTGTAGGACACACGAACACCAGATTTTTAAAATGAAAGCGCTGCTGAAAGCCTTGCAGAGGAGCTTCTCTTGGCAAGCCAGCGTACTGAAGGCTTTTAATAAGGAAAAGATAGTCTTTCAACTGGATGCAAAAAATAGCGCTGAATTATTACTTCCTAAATCTATCATGATTCCTGGCTTTCAGTTAGGAGAGCTTTTGGTGGCGTTCAAGTGCCACAACCATCATGTTCCTTAAATATCTCCTAATCCCCGAGCAAACAAAAGTCTGTTGGTGTTTAGTGTGTTTGGTACATGTAGGTCAGAGCTGTACTTCATTTTTATTTCATAGTTACTTCGTGGTGATACAAATCCAGTGCTTCTGCTCAGCTGAGTTTTGGCAGGGTCCTCTTTTGCAGCGGAACTGGGGGACCTTCTAAATGAAGCTAACAAATGAAATATGCTTTGAAATGGAGTGCAGATGGGAAGACTCTTAAGTATTGTGTTGCACAACAGTGTGCTGTGTGTGCATTTGGCTCACAGAACTGGGGTTTGTGAATGCATCCACAATCTGAACTGGACCCTGTGCTGTTCAGAAATACCATGGATTAGTGTCTGAAAAAGCAGCAGTTCTGATGATAAGGGTTAATCTCTCTCCTGACAGTACTTTTGGTGCCTGACACCTCTGGTCGGCATGTTTCTTAGAAATTAGTATGTGTCCTAATTTTCTAATTCTGAGATATTCTTAAATTGTGATTAAAAGGAATAACTGGTGTTTGCTAGCTGAGGTGGGTGTTGTCTCAACTTTTTTAGAGCTGTTTTGTGAGTTATGCTGCTGTCCCTTGTATTGTACAGCACCTGTGAATTGCCGTTTCATACTGACTGATAGCAGTAGACTAACACCCTCAACAATAGAAGTTGAGATTCTCTATCCCAATTTCTTTATCCCTGCATCGCACCCTTTCTTCACAGTAGGGAGTGTCCCTTTGGCTCCATCTCCTGGCTCAAAAAGAGGATCCCCCTTCATTGAGAAGGTATGGAGAGATGGGAAGCCTCTGGGTGATACTGGTACAAAGTGAGTGAAAAGGGTGATAAAGACTTTTTCTTCATCTTGAACTATGTGGCCTTGGGATCTGTTACACCAAGGTCCCTCCACCTATTGGAAGCTGGAAATTAGGTTCTCACTTTTATTTCCTGAAAAGAGAGCATGTCTCTTATGCTACTTCTTATGTCTTGGAAAGATTTTTTTGCTTAGTGACTAAATATTATCATGGTATTTAGAAAATCATAATTTAGAATTTCTTTCCTCTCATGGATCTGCTCTCAACAGAAGGGTTAGTCATCTCTCCTGGTACGTCTCTCTGTGTGATCTTTTAGTGGAAATGTGTTAATGATGTATCCTTTATGTCATGATTTTTCTGCATGGTCAGGAAAGTGTCTTGCCTGCAAATTATTAATCCACTTGAAACAGAAAACCTGTGGAGCTGTGGAAGGATCTTGCTGTGATTTAGCAGATGTATGACTATGATTGACTTTGTGTGTGAGCAGAAGGAATCCTATTCTGCAAGTATAGTGAGATGGCAGGAACTTTCCTTTGAGGGAGCATCTTTTGTATGCCTTCTCTTTGGTGGAGAACAACTTCCTTCAAATGCCAGAGACAGGAGGGAAAGAGCCTTAGACTGTAGAACCAGGGTGCTTGTCCTGCTTGTGACGGCCAGATTTCTGTATCCACCCGCTGTTCCCCAGACTGAAAGGGGAAGGTGTTGGGCTGTTCTGATGCTTAGTGTTTGAGGGGCTCGTAGGGGTAGCAAAGTAGTAAGGTATAATTTCCTAGAGCTGGTCAGCTGTGTGAAATTGGGAAGATCTCTTTTGTTTCTGTATAGATGACCTCTGTATTCCAGCAAGTGCCAAACAGTATGTCAGTGCCTTGTAGTGCTTCGTTGTTATTGCCTGAAGTATGATAAATCATGTGGGTCTATGGTAAGAATTTACAAAGACAGCATGGCGTGGTCTGGGTGCTGCCTGTGTTTTTTTGTTTGTGGGGCACTCTCAGTAGAGGTGTTTCTAACCGTACCAACAGACAGCAGTTTTCTCTGCCGTGGGGCAGTGTCCCCTCTTTGCATGCAGAGACATTCCTTCTAACACACGCAGTCTGGCAGCAGGGGGACTCGGGGAAGGGGATAGATAGCTCCCGTGAGCTGTAGGTGGCTCACAGCTTCTCTCTGGTCATCCAGAACCCTTCCCTTGAGGCTGAACATTGGTGACTCTCTGAAATAATTTTTTGTCTGCAGAGTGTACTATATGGAGGGAAAATGATTCTCAGCAGATTAGCTCTGTCTGTCTTTTAATGTCTGTGCTTAGCTTTTTACCAACCTTTGTGCTTGAGAGGATCACAGAGCTGCTAACACCAGCCCTCCAAGGCTGAGCTGAATTATTTTCTGACTTAAGTATCATGAAGGGATGCATCAGCTCAAGAGATTCCAGCTGCAGAATGTGTGTGTGTGCAGCATGCCTTGTTCAGATGTTATTTCCTTAATAAAATTGCTCATTTGGTGTGAAGGGTTGTTGGCTGGTTTGGGTGTTAGTTTTTTTTCTCCACTCTCCTAGCCCTGGGGTACAACAACCCCAGTTTTTCTTCTCTCTGGCTGGTTCTGTAAGGTAATTTAAGGTCCACAGTCTTGGTAGAGCTGTGATTGTGGGGAACTTGAGGTGGTAGCCTGTTTGACATGTGTGGGTAGAAATGGATGTTGCTGTGAGTACTGCATGTTTGCTAGGGACTGCAGAAAGGCAGCAGCCCCTGAGGAATGCTGGCTGAAAATGTGGTTGCAAGCATCCTAGTTAGGTTTGAGTTACCTGAATATGCCCTGGCTTCACACAGACGTATGCATTTTCATTCAGTGTAGGCTGAGATTTCTTCAGAGTCTTGTAATTTTTCTTCTTCCCTCTTCCTCTTTCTCCTCCCCCCAGCCTTGCCCTGTGGTAGCTGTCGCTCTTGTGCAGAGGCTGGGTTTGCAGCAGAGTCTGCACTGCCTGTGAGATGTTCACAACTTGTGGAGCTAGATTTGGTACCTCCTCTTTACCTGATGAGCAAGAAACATTTTGCTCATCATGGGAATGTTATCACTCATGGAGTAGTTGCACTCAGTGTTTTGCTAGGCTAAAGACTTGTAACAGCCTGAGACTGCTAATGAGGAATAATATATTCAGTTAAAATACACAGTGGAATTCTATTATTGTAGGCCAAAATGTAGTAAATGACTAAGAGCTTAGTGGAGGATTCAGGGAAAATGTTGTCTTTTCTGCAGAGTATTTTGTGAATGTTGATAGTGATCAGTGGTTGAAGTCACAAGAGCCAAAACCTGGCACAGGTCCTGGTCTGTTTTTCAGAGTCGTAGAGAGCTGGGGTGTGTAGAAACACTCTGACTTCAGGACACAACCTCAGTCCATCTAATGTCTCAGAGGCCGATCTGCAGGACTAGTGGTTGTGGGAAGCTGATCACAGCACTCTGTGGTGTCTCAGCTCAGGTCCAGTAGATCCCTCAAACCTTAGGAGCAGGTGGCTCTGCTATCCCTAGACCCCTACTGGAGTGAGCTGGCCCAGGTGTGCTGGTTTTGAGGCATGTCATACCTGTGTCATAGTTTGTTTTTTCATATAAAAATCTCTTCCTGACAGTAAGTGATTGACTAAAACTAATGTTATGTAAATCCAATGTAAATCTGAAATATAAGTTGAGTACTGCAAGGGGAAGGCTGTTGGTGTGGCTGCCAGCTTTGCTTTCTGAAAATTTAGATCCACACTGGTGTAGTTCACTTGTCCCACAAAATCTTGGTTTGTCCCACATGTCCCAAGAGCATGAAGAAGCCCGTGGCTGCAGATGAATTCTGAAAAGAGCTGAAATTTGCAATAATTTGCAGAATTTGACCTTTTGTCTCAAGAAACTGTGTTGTGGCTTCCAAGTACTACTGTGAGTATATACAATATAGACAGGGAATGTATCTGCAAATCCCTGCAGCTGCTGATGAACTGGGAAGGCAGCAAGGGCAGTGTTGATATTGCTGACACAGGAATTGTAGAGAGGAACAGGAATCTTATCCTACTGAACAGGAAGGAAGCTTATTTTCAAGTTCTTGTCCGTAAGGATGGTCAAGAATGCTTTGGTGGGGTCAGACTTATGTGCTGTCTGTTCACAGATTATCTTGCAGTCAACTAATGATACCAGGCAAAAGACCTTTGTCCTTTGTCTTTGAACACTGACCTTCCTCTTTTGGGGCAGGATATTTTGTGATGTGGGTTGATCCAGTTATAGCTCTGGTGCTCTTTTAGGTCAAAGCTGAAAGGGGGGATGCAGCAATGAAAGCAAAAAGTTATTGAGATCCTTAAACACACTGACATGTAGGAAACAGCTTTTAAAAGACCTTTTTGAAATATGAATGAGCGTGAGATGTAAATGACTTGCTAAGAGGCCAGTTTCCAGAGACAGGATAACCATAGGGGACTACTTGGCTTCTACTGTATATTCATCCCATTGGCTGAAGTTCCTGGCTTTTTCCCAGATTCTTTAATGTGAAAATATTTATTGAAATTGATGTCGTGATTCTGTAGGTCTTGACCAGTGACCTAGGGAGAAGTGTGACATGCTGAGCTGATACTCAGGCTTTTTGTGGTTGAGTACAAAACAGATTTGTTTATTGACTGAGTGGCATCTCCGGTGTAAATTCCCCACTGCTTGGTTGATGATGAGCCAACTGGTAAGAAACTGGGGAAAGTTGCTTTCTTCAGCAAAAGGAAGTTATTTCCTGTATCTCTTCTGGGAAGAATGCTGTGAAGGATGTAGAAATGCTTTGTGCATGAAATCACTTCAACTTTTTCATGTTGTTTATGAAATATAGGTGAAAAAAGTAAAATGCTTTTGGTAGGCACCACCTGCTTAACAAGACCCAACGCTGATGCAAGACGTAAAACTGTGCTGTCCTGCTGAATTCCCAGTGCTGACACCTAAATAGTAGAGTAGGAAGTAAAGAGTGAAAAAGGGCTTGGGAATGGAACATTCTTCTAGGATGGTGGACACATCTGTGAGAGAAAAGCGAAGGAGAAGCTCTGAAAAGTGCCTGCTAGGAGTGCAAGTAAACTGGGACAGGTCTTGTAGACAGAGCAGGTATCTGTCCATGCAGCAGCATTTTCTGTCTGCTTGACATACTGCTGGGCTCTTTTCCAAGGGAGCTCAGAAGTTATGGGGCTTCAAAGGGAAAGCTCTTTTCAGGGTACTCACTCTCTAGCTGGACTTAAATTATTTGTGATTTGCACCAATCTGTAAGAATGTGTCTGCTCTTTCCTAGCCATAGGCTCTGTTTTAAGCTTTGGATAAGGGCAGTGTCTCATCTCTTCTCATGTCCACAGCTGTTGCAATCCTTTAAAAGTGTTGCTTTCACTTAAAAACCATAATGTGCCTTCCATGAAGCAGAAGTTTAGACCAGCCAAGATGGTCTTTGAGGTTATCCTCCGGCAAAGAAACTTCTAAAGAAGCTGTCACTCAGCCACGATACTTGAGCAGCCTTCCAGAAACAGCTGCTGGGGATGTAGAAAGATGAACTTTTCATGGCTGAAAAATTAGGTTTGCTGTTAAAACTATAATTTAAGAGAGTGCAGGTGCCTGCAAAGTGCAGCAGCTGGCTTGAGCAGCCAGGGCACTTCTGGAGGAACAGAGAAAAATAATTTTGTATTGTCTTGCAGGAGCTCAGCTGCCCTGAGAAAACAGTGCAGAATTGGCCAAAGATAGTTATTTGTGTTTCAGGTAAATTGCAAGAGGGTGCTTGGGGTACATGGGAACACACACTGATAGTTTTAAGGACAATTCAAAGAATTGATTGTCATTTAATTTGGAACTCAAAATCTACGATATACACATAGTTTCCACTCTGTGTTCCCATTGCTTAGCAAAATCTCCTGCTAGTACTTGGTTAAGAGCAGAAAATTGTTGTCTTTGGTGTTGCAATGATGACTTTCAGAATTCTGCCTAATGAAGAGAATGTTGGATCTGCCAGTCCCAAAGATGCAGCACAGTGAAAGTACCAGACTGTGATCCAAAGAATAGAGAGAAATTGGTAATTTCTGTTTTTATAAACTGTGTAATTGGCTAATGGCTCATTTTATTCCCACAGTTAGGGAGTTTAGGTGACCTAAAAATACCCTACGTTTTATTGTACAGTTTGAAGCTTGAGTAGAGTACAGTAACTGCAAATGTATATATATACATGAAGCCCCTCTGTGGGCAGAGTATTTGGCTGTAGGAAAAAAAATTCTGAAATAAGCTAGTTGTTCTGTTTGTATTTTTTCTAAATCTAAGGTGGTGGTGGGATGGTAAATTTACAGAAGAAGAGCTAGCTTGGGGAGGGGTTGTTCTCTTTCCTTGCACATCTCCTGTGGCAGAAGCAGTAGTTAATGGAAGTAATGTGGGGTCTAATTTCTGTCCTGCTGCAGAGGCATTTTGAGCCTTTGAGATGCTACATGTGTAGAGATGCTACAGAAGGCATAAACCTCCACAGGTCTCTACACTGCAACACACGTAGAAGGTATTTATGTAAAAATATTTGAGAAATATGTTTTTGTGTTGTGTGGATTTTCCAGGCACCTCCTGCCTAATCCCACTTCTGATGCAGTACTCTCGCACTCGCCTCACGCTCACTCGAGTGTCTGCAGGAACACTGTCTGGAAGGGTAATGTCAAAAGCATCAGTCATGGGTCTCTATACTGATTGACATTAATTAGCCTCTATGTTTTCCTTCTCTCACCCTTATCCCCTTTTTAACTTCATGTTTTTCCTTTGAAACAGAGATTAATTTGGAGTAGCAAGATAGTCAACTGCCCTTATTTGAACCTGCCTGCACTCTTAATTTTGTTGGGGAGTGTTGGAGAATAGCGAGGGAGTGCAGCCATGAGGGTGAATCATTTGCTATCACAGTGATGGTTTCTAAAGCCCTCAGCCACCTCTTTTCCTTTAGGAGTGTGATTCTTCTAACAAATTTTGAGAGACTTGCTGTGCTTCTCACCAGCCTCCCTTTGTTGTCTTTTTTTGACTTGATTTGGGCATAGCCTCAAGTTTTCTGGGGAGCGGTCATCCCCTTTTCAACTGTGTAGAGATTTGGGAAGCCAAAGTAGCTTCTACTGTGTCTGTGTCATGAGTGTGGACTCTCCATACACTTAAACACCATGTGTCCAGGGTGACAGCACAAGGCCTGGTGACAGGTCGGGAAAGGTCTGGGAGGTTCTGGGGTAGCAAAGCAGCTCCTGAACCTTGTTTGGTGAGCTCACTGGGCTGTGGATGGTGAGGATGTATATTATCAGCTTTTCATTTCTTGCATGGTTGGCCATGTTTTTGGCTGTCTCCAACAGCCATCCTGTAGAGTTTCAGGTACTGAACAGTCAGTCTCCTACCTGCCTAATGGGTTTGGGGTTTTTTTTCTTTTTTTTTTGCAAGCCTCTTTTCAGGTTCTGGCCTAAGCCTCTTAGCTGGTTTGTACTGCTATATCTTTCCTTTTTCCCCCCTCAAAGAGAGCCTTCGTATTGCTCTAGTGGCAAAGCCATTGCCTTTTTGTCTCATGGGAGAGGTCATCCTGCTGACCTTTCCTTGCTCTATTCCAGTGTCACATAACCTTTCTTGAACTCTGTAACCTGAAATTGCAACATTGTTCCAGCTGAGCCCTTACTAGTGTTTTGCATATTTTCCCATTCCTCACTGAGACCTTGAACAACATCTGTCTTTTTTACACTCTTGCCATGAGCCACTAAACCATCCAAATCTTTCCCTTTCTATATCACTTCCAACTGTTGAGCTTTCAAGCTGCAGAACATATTTCTTTAATCCTAAAGTGCATGACTGCACTTGGCTTTATTACAAGCTGTACCTCCTGTCAGTTGTTTTAGTCCTCAAATGTTCTGAATACGCTTCTGCCCATCCTCTGAGTTGACAGACTTTCTCAGCTATATGTTGTCTGCAGATTTTATTCACAGTCCCCTACTTTTCCTATCAAGGGAATTAGTGGAATTGCTTGATAAGACTGTCCCAAGGCAGATCTTTCAGGAAATCTGTTTATAGTTTGTCTTTCTCACCAGAATTTCAACATCTGCACAGGCTGCCCTTCTTCTGCCTTTTGGGAGGTGGAGCTTGGTTTGGCTTTAACCCTGGTTCTAAATAGTAAACAGGATGCATTCTGGAGCTGGGCTGGTGGGTGATCCACACACAGACAGGCGTGTGGAGTGTTGGCAACATGAGTACATGTGTCAGGGCCGTGATGGTAAATATTTCCTCTTGGACAGAGAAAAATGGCTTTGTGTTCTAGTCTGTTATTATCAACACTTAGCAGTTCCTGGAGAAGGTTTATTTTCATCTTAGACCCAAAAACCAAAACAAAAAAACCAAACCCCACAAAAAACCAACAAAAAGAAACAAACTCAGAAAAATAATAGATACATGTAACCAATGATTTTAATGTAAAGCGGGAATGGCATTTTTAGTTTATACTCTTATTAACTGTAGGAATGATCAGAGCTGAAAATATCAATTGTGTCATCTCTAAGCATTGAAGGCGTAACTGAAATAGAATTGTCACTGTCTCACTTGCTTTTTTGAGTGCGTCTCTGGCAGAAATGGTCTTGAAAACCTTGATCTATGTCTTTCTTTATGGTTAGTGCCAAAAGACCAGAATAGATCATCTCTGTGAGCCTCATAGAAGCCCAGTTTGAGTAGGGAGAGGATTACTGTGGTCTCCTGGAGCTTTCAGCAAGCAGCACAGCCATTTCTAAAACCATCAAACATACCAAATGGGTCATTATAGAATGGGGGGGGGGTGGAAAAGAGCTATATTTTGAAGCATATGTTGTATATCCCTAAAATGGCCAATAATCCAAATTCTTAATGAAGGACACAACAGATCTAGGGCATTAGCTTTATGTGTTTTGTGAATACGTGTGTCAGAGAGAGAAGTCTGTACGTGCATGATATTCACTAAAATCAGTATTTGAGGAAGGTGAAGTGCTACAAACCCACTCATAACTGCTATGCTTCCTTTGTTCAGTGGCTTTAAAGCACACCTGGAGAATTCTAGCACATAAAAGGAGCAGGCAGGCCATTCCTGGGCCCGGAGCGGGGTTAGAAACTCTGGCATCTGTGAGATGTTCAGCTGATGCAGTGAGAGTCTGGACTACACTAGTTTGAAAATAAGCAGCATTTGCTGTCCAGCCACAAAATTCCATGTGTGACAACTTGCTCTCTTTTTGTGTATTTGACAAGACAATTTAGAGTTTTGTCCTTATATTAGTATCTGAAGGAGGACAGATCTTTTTCTCTTAAAGAATCATCTAAAGGTAAGATTTAAAAATTTGTATTTTTTCAGTGTCTGATGTATGTTCCCTGCTGCTGTTCTGCACATATTTGCTCATCAGAATGCCAGTGTTGGGTTCACAGAATCTCTGTTAAAGTAATGGAAATGTCGTGTGATTTGGTTGTTAGTATTTAGTCAGTTGTGCAGTGTATGGTTTCCTTTTTTTTTTTTTTTTGATGGCTCTTGAAGCCTTTATGGGGACTGATCTCTTTAAGTTGCATGACAGAGGGTTTTTATCACTTAGTTCAAAAATTTTCTGCTTGCAGTCCAATTACTTTCCACAAGGTGTGGAAAGCCCCAGTTCTCTACAGGGGTTATTTAAGGGAATGTTTGTACTTTGGGTGGCCAGTATAAGAGGCTTTGATCCTTAGATCCGCTGAACTGTGAAACTTGTGCAAAAAGTACTTTTCAAACATGAGCCAGGTTTTGTCCTACCACCTGGATTCACCTGGTTTGTTAGAGGTAATGGAAGAGGAAAGGCTGCATGGGGATGATTCAGGCTGTCTGTCTGAAACTTTTGGCACTGTCCTAATTTTTGGTTCTGGTGCTTTCTCCTATTGGAACAGATTTTTGAGACCTCGCTACCACAGCTGTGGTGTTGCGTGGGCTGCATAGCTGCATACCAGCCCGGGAATGTTAAACAGAGTTATAATAGATTCTTATTTTCACCTCGTGATTTAAAACAAACTCTCCAACATGTGGTTGTGGCTTGTGTGTTGTCACTTTACAGCACTTGCAATTTCAAAACAGATGACTGGAATCGCAGTGGTTTTTAAGAGTACACTTGCTTTTGCCCCAGGGTTTTCCCCCTAGTGGAAAAGTTCCTTTCTTGCTACCTCCAGTCCAGCAGAGGCCCAGGCAGTCTGTGCATGCAGTGCTTCTGTTCCCCAAAATCTCCACTACAGAGTTGCTGCTCAAAAATTAACTATTTCAAGTATTTACAGTACTGCCCATGAGTTTCCTGTGCTGCCAGCTCAGTGCGGTCCCTGGTGCTGCGGCAGCGCATGGGGAGGAGGTAGCAAGCTGAAGATGAGCAAAAAAAATGTTGAGTTTGCCTTATTGTGCAAAGATTTACAGTGTTTGCTGTTGTGTATCTTAGCCTTATTTAAAGTACGCACTTAGGCATGGCCTGTTGATGTAAAGCATGCCAAATCTGCATTGCTGAATTTACAGGAGAGACACGGGGCCAAAGTCCTGTCTTAGCTACCATATAGGATTTTCCTGTAATGAGGATAGTGAAGTAATTGCTTATTGGGACTTTGGGACCAGATCCTCTCCTAGAATAAATAAAGCTAAGCTCATTTAGAGCAATTGAGCATTAATCTCTATAAGACTTTTCCAAAGATATATTGCAGTGAACATAACAAGGAAGAGAGCTCATTATTTTCCAAGAGAAGTGACAGATGAGAGTGCATTTCCACTCCACAATTATCATTGCTTCCTTTTTAATCACATCACTGAAAACATCTAGTGGCCACTGCAATGGCAGTATTTGTGAATGGAGGCTGGATGTATTCAAAACAGCATGAGTGCAGCAATTTTTCTTTCTTACAGTGTATCTTGCCAAATACCTAATTTTCAAAGATTAGAGTCCTGGAGCGCGGAGCTGAGGGTCTGATTGGCTGGAGGACATTCACGGCTCAGTAATGAAACACTGATGTATAAAATGGTAATTGATCCCTGGAGCACCGTGAGCACTGAGCCAGATGACATTATGTGCAGATTCCAGCACGGCAACAGAAACTGTGCAAATGTTGGCACAGAGGGTTAAATGTGAGATTATCTAACCATGTTCTGCAGAGATGGGGCTAAAATGAAATACACCATTCAAAATATTTGGGGTGGTTTGTCAGAGAAGAGGTTTTCCATGCAGTTCTAATCTCTGTATATATGTTTCACAGATGCAGTCAGAGGTGATTTCTTCTTTAGAAAGCTGCAATTTGCTGCTAAGTCCAAGCCTGACCAGTAAAAAAAAAGTCACTTTGGAAGCTAATGGTATTTTTTAATGCACCTGTATCTGTTATATGTTACTTCTGCAGACTCTTTTAAGAGTGTTGCTTGCTGAGGAATACTTTTTTTTTAGTGTCAGAAAGGCTGCTCCAGCACTTCAGTTCCAAAATAATTAAAAATATAATCCCCACCCTGCTGCTGTTTTTAGACATTCGCGTTTGGCCTGTATGACTCGTCCCTCCATGCAGTCCTAACAGAACTGGTTCTGTGTGGGTAGTTAAGCAAGCAAGACATTGCAGTTGTGACGATGGATTTTGTGCCCCTGGGTACACTGGGAGGCTGAGCTGGAACTCCTCGGTGGTTTCTGATCTTCCTGGAGTAATGGTGCTTCTGTTGTCCCCATGGGCTGCTGTAATTGCAGGTTCAGTACTTCACATATTTGTTGCCGTGCTTGGAGACTATCCAGATTACATTCTGCTGCACTGAGGGAATAAGGGTCACTTGAATAAACTCTTTTCTTTCATGTGTAGGTGGGGATAGCACCTGTGTGGTTTATGCAGAGGCATCTAAACTCTGGATGTCTGAATCGTAGTGCAGAGGCTGTTTGAGAGCACGCTTACTGCAGGCTGGACCCCACCGCACCTCTGCCGTACTCCCCATCTGCTGTGTGAGGTCACTGGTGCATACAAAACATCTCTGCAGCTCTTCCAAGGTAATAAAAGTCATCAGTGTGGGTGGAACAAACATCTTTCCTTCATCAAAAGCTTGGAGAGGTTGAAGGTAGGATAGTAGCCAGCCCCTGGTGCAGGAGAAAAAATTGTGCTTGGGGCAATCAGCTAATCTTTGCCAATTCTCTGCGCTACTTTGGACAAACTTTCTTTGCTCACAGAGTATTTGACTGAAAGCAGTCTCCTTGTACTGGTAAATTTGGAAAATGTGAAGGTAAATTGGTATGTGTTTCGAAGGGTAAAACTATTTGATTCCCAGAATCCTAGAGACTTCAGTCCAGCTCCCTGCCAGCCAGGGTCACATTGTAGCCAGTTGGGTGGTAGAAATTCCTGATGGATGAAGTGACAGTCCATTTTCCAAGCTATTGGACAGTCTCCAAGGTGGATTGCTGGATCTTCTCTTGATTTCTTTCATCAATTGCCTATTGTGTCTGAAAACAATTGCTCAGTTCTTCATTTTAACCATGGCAAGACTGTAAATTAGGTTGCTTGCTTCTTTTCGAGTTTTTGTTTGTTGGTTTGTTGGGGGTCTTTTGGTTGGTTGGTAATTGTTTTGTTTTGTCCTTTTTTCTTCTTTTTTTTCCCTTTTCTTTTTTTCTGCATTGTTGAGTCATAAATCTGGTGGAAGTTGGTAATTCTGCCTCCCCTGTGGTTGATCTCTGGAACAGGCACCCCAGGGAAGTGATCACAGCACCATGTCTCTCAGAGTCCAAGGAGCCACTAGGTTTAGTTAAAACTAAGGCAGTTCTGTGAGGAGCAGGACTTGGTGATCTGTATGTGCCCCTTTCATGTTGAAATGTTCTGTGATTCTCTTTCTTATGCTGCTAGGATTTGCATGTACTTGTAGATATCTTGTGAAATTACGGGCTGGTACTTCTGTGACCTTCCTGTCTATTCAGCATAACCCACAAAGAGAGCATCATGAGCTCCAGTCAGTTCAGGTTGTTACAGTTAAGTCCTGCCACATGAGTTTCACTGTGATCTTGGGTGTTGCTTACAGCATTTTGGCCTAATTTTGCGGGGAAATGGGGTTTAAGCATGCTACAGGTAGTGCTGGTGTCCTGTTAGGCTGTTGAGCTCAGGGAAAAGTCCAAGTAGAAATTGTTAAGGTGGGTGCAGTGGATCTTCAGTTAGCTAGTGTGCCTTCTATGAGCCTAAAAGCCCATGTGCAGAGCAGGCTATATGATGCCACAACCTAAAACCCCACTTCAGCAGGCAGGTGAAAATGCAGAAAGGCACCTGGGCAAGTTGGTAGAGCTCTCTGTTTTCCAAGTTGCTGAAGTTGTGACAGGACTGCCACCTCTATGAAAAATGCAAATGGCAAGAAATGCTTGTTTCTGTTTGATTTGTAATCCCCCTGTATTTTTCTGTACAGCTGTTGCCTGTGGAGTTTTGAATTACTTGGTTTGGACAAGAGTTGGCCATGAGTGTCTCACTGACTCTCCCCTTCCCGTTCTGCCTCACTGTGTTGTGTTGTCAGCATTATGAACATCCCAGGATGATGCTTCAGTCCAAATAAACAGAGTTGCCATGGCAATTAAAAGAAAACTGGAGAAGCACTTTTGTCGCTCTTGTATAATGCCTTGTATGATGCCATGTTCATAGAAACTTCATCTCTGAGTAGGATAATATAATTTTTTTAAGGAGAAATAGTGAAATTAGAATCTGATGGATAGCCGCCTAGTGGTGATGGAGTTGTTGCACTTCATATTTGCAGCCTTTTGGTGCCTCACAGCCTCACAGAGCTCTGAGTGCACTGGGCAGGGCAGGTTTTCTTTGGTTTCCTTGAACATTTGTTTTGGGTAATTTTCCTCTCCAGACTGTGCCACTTGCTGTGATTTGTGGTGGGTCACTTTGAGTCTGCTCAGTGAAATGAGCAAAATTTCTGTTTTCTTCTCCTGACAGCACCATGGCCATCACCAGCTCACAGATGCTCATGAAGTTAGGTCAGTGGTGCTCCACTGCCAGATGATTGTAGTTAAAAAAATATTTGTAAGTGGCTAGAACTTTTTTTTATTCTTTGCATATTGATTGATTGGCTTTTAGCTGAAGCCAGTATGTATTTTAGACAGATGAAAACCAGATTTTTTGTGAGCATTCTTCTTGTGTCTGTTTGCTTTAAGAATGCTTTTAATACTTGGCTCAAAGGAATTTAATATTTCTTTTCTTCAGAAGATGATCATTTTATAGCATGTTGGACATTAAAGTTAATACAGGTATTCAGAGTGTATGAAAGGTTTTTTGTACATACATTTTTAACACAAAAATAGCTTGCATGCCAGCAATGCCATCAGCTTATTCTCTCCCTTTACCCTGTTCTCAGACCATTTCAGTTCTTTAATCTTTTACAGATGTACCTCTTTACAAGGAGGATTGTAAGTCTATAATTTGTAATAAAGTTCTGCTTTCTTTATATATCTTATCTTGGCAAAAGCACATTAAATATAAACTGGGAAAATTAAAGTGTAATAAGTAATTAATGACAATGGTTTTAGTGCAGACATCATAGAAGTAACGTACATGTGTATTTTAGAATGTTTCCTAAAATTTGATCATGGGCTAATTGCTGAAAGTATTGGAAAGATTTGAGTACAAAGGAGAGAAACAGTAACTATATAATAAAATTGGGGAAAGTGTAAAATAAAAAATGGTGTGGTGATCATGATCCATTAGTAGCATGCCCCTATGAGGACTATCAGAGGCTTAATGCAGATGTCACTTGATGAAATTTGTTGTGTGGTAGGCCAAAGGTCAGTCTCCATAATTGCAATGATGTCTTCTGGCCTTGAAAGCCTTGAATTGAGTAGCTCTAGTCATGTTTCTAGCAGTGTAGGACACAAAATATGGAAAATCCTTATTCTGAAGAGTTTGCAATGCAAACAAGAGAGATATGGAATAAACAGGATGTGCCAGAGAACTCGGAGAGGAAATGACTGGGATGTCATTGTTTGTGAAAGTGTCATCTGTGAAAAAGCACTGTAGATTTATAACTTTGGGGCATCATGTAAGAAATGAGCAGAGAGGAGGACTTGAAATGGGTGGAATGATGCATAGGAGGAAAATGATGAAAAGCATTTTATACTTTGTGGGAAGAGGGGAATGGAGAAAAACGCACAAGAATAGGCCAGCTACAGTCTTTGGCTGACATATAGGAGAAAAATGAACAAAAGCTGCTTGGACCTTAAATAGGGCTGACTCATTCTGGACTTTCAAGGCAAGGCTGCTGAGTGAGAGATTTTCGCACCAGAAAGCGTCTGTGATCCTGTGGTGTCTGGTACCCAGACTGGTGATGATACTGAGCTTTGTTCTGCTCCTTCATTCGACCCAGATTCTGCTGGCAAGACTGAGTTCAGACTAGGCAGGTACAGCAGTCCTCTTATCTGTTAGCAAGGGGAAAAGATGAAAGTGGTGACTGTGTGCCCTGGTGGTAGAAGTGGTTGAGGGACTGGGTTTTTACCTGTTTGGACCTGAGCATCTGAGATTGTGTCTCCAAATCTGGGCTGTGGCAACCAACTCTAGGAATGCCCATTCAAAATGGTTACATCTTAATCCATTTGAATATTAAACTGAGAAGAAGATGTGACCACTTCCAAGCGTTTGAAGATCTACTATGTCAGCTGCTAAGTACAAACAGTGCATTTAGTGTGGCATGGCTTCTGTTTCTTGCCAGCATGTGCTGCTCCAGGTATGCATGGATATGCACCTGCTTTGTCAATACAGTCACAGGTTTGTGTGCAAAGATCAGACCCATGTGCATGCCAGGTGTGAACTTGGCACAGATCACTTGCCTTGCTGGAACCACTGGACAGAATTACTCTTTGTATTATAAAGACAATTGCAGTCTATATTGTTCTGTTTAATATATCTTTTAAATGGGAGGGATTCCACATGATAGATTCTTTTTTCTGTGTGCACTGAAAGCATTTTAATAACTATTTAAATATAATCCATATTAATTTGACTGTACTGATGCCTTTTTAAAAAGCACTGAGAACAGAGAGAGGAGTCTTTGGGAGCATGCTATGTGCTGCCTCCCATCACATGCCAAAATCTGTTAGCAGATGAGGCTTTTGGATATTTTCTTGGCGGTCAGGGGGTTCAGAGCAGATGTGATATTCCTGTGGGCGCTGTAAATCATTTATATTTGCAGCGGAATGGGTTGCTCTGACTGGAAGAGATGAGCAGTAACACAGGCATGTCTCCCCCTCACCACTTTCTCCTCTGGGCGTTGGAAGACCTGAATGCTGTGGGTGACTTGCAGGGATGGCCAACATTTGGTGTGTGCGAGCTCGGTGACCATTGCGGGAGGCTGGGGAGAGCTTGGTGTGTGATGGCCAGAACAAAATTTTCAGACACGACAATAGTGAAGATGCTGGGCCACTTAGCAAATACACATGAGAAAGGAGTCAAAAAAAATTGTGTGTGTGTGTATGTTGGGTGAATATCTCCTGAGGGTGGGCTCTGAGATCTGCGTGAGAAAGGAGTAAAAAAAAATAATTGTGTGTGTGTGTATGTGTAGACAGGCATGGTTTGGGTGAATATCTCCTGAGGGTGGGCTCTGAGATCTGCTTAACAGTTGATGGTTGAGGTGAGTAATTGTGATTAAAAAGGATTTGATCTGTGCTGTGACAATTTGGCTGCTCCTCTGCTCTCTTGCTGCTGCATTTCTGAAGAAGGGCAGTGGGGCTGATGAAGGCTCTGGAGCATAAGTCTCATAAGAAGTGGCTGAGGGAGCTGGGGGTGTTTAACCTGGAGAAAGGGAGGCCTCAGGGAGGAACCTGATCTCTCTCTGTAACTACCTGACAAGATGGTGTAGCCAGGTGGGTTGGTCTCTTATCTCAAGTAACAAGTGACAGGACAAGAGGAAATAGCCTCAAGTTGTTCCAGAAGAGGTTTAGATTGGGTATGAGGAAAAAGAGTTGTCAAGCACAGGCTCCCCAGGGAAGTGGTGGAGTCAGCCATCGTGGAGGTGTTTGAAAGAAGCGTAGATGCGGCACTCAGGGCTATGATTGAGTGGTGGGCTTGGCAGTCCTGGGTTAATGGTTGGACTCAGAGGGCTTTTTCAACCTAATTAATTCCATGATTCTTTATTGGCCCTGTGAGAGAAGCCTTATTCATGTAGCATTTATTTGGTTCCTGGCCTATAGCAAAATTGGTTAAAATTGAAGCATTATTGATCATAAGTACTACATTATTTTCCTGGATCTTTTTCTCATCCACACAGAAAAATGAAATGCTGTATTATTCATTTTTTCCCTGCATTACATGGTTGTCTAGTATCTCCTGATCTTTTGAAGTCCTGCACTCTGAAGACCTCACAGCTGAAGTGCTAACTTGGCCTTAATCCAGAATTTTGAATCAAAGTCCCATTACGTTGCTTCTTTGTTCAAGGGATGAAACCTGTGTTTCTGTGGGACCTGGGCTGGGCACACAGTGTGGATGCTGCTGCCAGCGAGAGCAGTATGGAGGGGTCCCCTTCTCCCCCAGCTGCCAGCTGCTTGGCAGAAGAAGCAGAAGTCAAGGAGTAAGCTAAAGTGGAGTCTGAAATGTCCTCAAAGCGCTGGAGAGGACTTTTGGCCTGGTTATGGCTTTTTAGCTAAAGGGAGAGTGTCTTTTTTTGGCAAGGCAAAAGTCTCATGAAACAGGTCAGATCAATCCATCTGCTTTTTTGCTAGAAAAGCAAAATTCAGATGAGACTCGTTATCTGCACAGTTTATATATTTAGGAGATGCGTTAATTATCCTCATTAGATTAGTTTCTTGAGAGAAATGCTCTTGATCTTACCCCTTGTGCCAGAAATACAATCTGGAACGAGTCTGTGAAAATAAATAACACATTGATATGGTTCATGCAATGACTTCTGAGTACCCTGCTTGGGCAGCATCTGTCATTGTGATCATTCCTGTCTCGTCTTGTTGGGACCCTTCAGATTATCTTTCCTGGACTTCAGCTGGTAGGAGCTGCCATTTAGCAAATCAGTCCACGTGGTTGAGAGGTACTGCTCTCTGATAATACTCCGTGCAGCTTACACTTGTCAGACACTGGAATTTATTTACTGAATTCTTTTCAGACAAGTCGTTTTTGGCACTTTGCAAAGTTCCTTTCCATGTGTCCTCACTGGCTGAATGCTAATTTATTCAGAAAGGCTCAGCTCCAAATGCACGAGACAGTATTTTCAGTGTTTCCTACTGTCTGGACAGCGCTGCATTTGGAGAATTCATGCCTCCTCTCTCCTTTGTGTCCTTAATTTCTTTTGCTAAATGTGTGATGATGTGACACGGACACTTCATACACTTACATTAAATGGCATTGTATTGTGATGGGAAAATCAATCTCCACTCATACCCTCTCCATTGGGAAACACCCGATAAGCCCATTGTATCTATACAATAAATTGACTTGAAGTGCCTTTGACAAATGACATCTCTGAATTTTCTAGTCTTTAGTGATTCCTCTAGCCTGGAGGATACAATGAATTAGCTGATCTAAGCTGAATTGTCCTAAATATCCTGATTATTTCTACTGTCTGAACCAATAGTGGAAACAGAGGAAAATTGTAAGGCGAAAGGGTTAGAAATTATAGGGTGTGCAAAAGAGAGATTGTCAGGTCTGAAGGGCAGTTGTTTCCATTTAGTCTGACCTTGTTTATAAAAAGTAGCTGTAGACCTTCTTGAGTGACGTTTGAAACGTATAATCACTTAGTCCAAGCTTTGGGATGGGATTTTGTTCTCAGTTCAATTCCATAAGCAGCTCAGATATCCATCTGCATGGTTCTCAACATCGCAGCACCCGATTATTCACGGTAGATTAATGAGATGCAGAAATTAAACCAAGGAAGTGCTTTTGATCTCCTTTACAATCTAGGAAATAAGGCGCAGTGTCCCCTACTCTCCTTCTCCTGGAAACTGCTTGGTTTGAGTGAGAGTCACATTAAAAGGTGTGTAAGCACCAAGAAGGGCTTATGTGCTCTGCCAGCACAGAGCCCTGTCCTGCCCTGGCACCGGGCGTGCTCCGCAGTGACTTACCCACATGGCCTGGATTCTGGCTGTGTTTTCCAGAGCGTCTTTGCAGCAGCACGTGCTCCATGCCACTGCCCTCGTGGCTGGGTCAGGAAGCTCAGTGCTGATCCTCATGCCTGGACATGCTGCAGTGACTTGTGAACTGCATGTTCTTAGACCTAATTCCCCGCAGGTCTGATCACTGAGGTGATCTCTGGGTGTGCCAGCCAGTCATGTGCATATGCACAACAGGCACAGTGTGCAGATGAGCTCTTGTGGCTGCTCTTTAATTATAAAAAAATAGTTTGAAAGTGGTTAGAGGAGGCCACGCCTGGCTTTGTTGGTGTTGGGAGACTGGGGCATTTGCTCATGGGCAATTGCATGGAAGGACCTTGTTAAAGCTTTAATCCAAAAGTTTTCTCTTTTATTGTGTAAATTTTGCTTTTTTATTGGATTTTTTTTTTTTAATGAGAGGAAAGCTAGATGCATCCTATTAATTAGTTGTGGATGGTTCATTGCATCTGATCTGACTCATGCTTCCTCAACCCAAATTTCAGACCTTTGGTAAAAAGAAGATCTTATTTCTTGGAATCGGGTCATTGGAATCTGTTAGGAAAGGAAGCAAAACAAGACTTTTGAATTTAAGGAACTCCTCCAGTGGTGCCTTGTTCTTAACTGGGCAGTGTTTTAGCAAGGCAGGTTACTAAATCTGTCTCTTGAGTTTGGAAATCTTTGTGAGATGCTACTAGTCAACCAGGTTTGAGTTTGAAGAAAAACACGCAATTAAGTGGGGAGGCATCAGTTTCCCCTGCCTACCACAAAGAGCCAGCTGATGTCCCAATAAATTACAGCTGTTGGGAGGTGGTGATTCATCTCTGCAAGCTGCACAACAAGATGGAGAGCAGTTGTTTGGCGAAAGCAATGTTCAGGCACACTTACTAATAGCACACTTACTATTTTCCTGTAGAAACTTGGGGATGGATTAGCACATGTTGCTCTTCCTGGAGCCTCCTGAGAACTCTTTCAGAGGGAAACAGGAATATCGTGTTTTTCCTCCCTTTGCCTTGATCATGGCCATGCTTTCTCACCCTGCCCTTGTGCTGATGCTACTCTTGGCATGGGTGGATGGTCAAACAGGTCAAAGGACTAGTGCTGTTGAAAACAAACTCTTTGTGCTACACTCCTGGGTTGGTTTTTCATACATCAGCCCAGTCTGGAAGTGAACTTGAGACATCATACGGTCAAATGTTTCATGGGAATAGGAGACTGCATGAGCTTTTCTATCTAGCACCCTGCATGCTCATATCCTGGAAACCTCCAGCAATACGGCCTCTCCTGCATCCCTGGGAGGCTGCTTTTTTTAACTGAATCATATCCCTGGTTTGCTGATGGAGCAGCTGTGTGGCCTGGGCACATGGATGGGAGTGCAAAAGCAAACAGGCACAACACCATGGTGGCACTGATTCTGCTTGTCCTAATCTTGCTTCTGCTCTCAACTCTGCTGTGGGTTTGCTGAGTGGCCTCAGGCAGTCACTGTAATCCATCACAGGTTTCTTCACAGCAAGGCTAATGCTAGTGACCTGTGTGGAGCAGAGGGATGCATCCAGCTTTAGGTAATCCAGTTTAGCATGTGGACTAATAAGGGCTGAGAGTTGAGCCCAGTTTGTTGGTGAAATACTTGTTTGTTTCTTATCTCCTCATGGCTCTGCGGCCATGGACGAGCCCACATCTGTGTGGGACATATACTCACATTACATCCCAATGCAGGAACTGATGAAAACTGAAACAGCTTGGTCTGTCAGTTGTGTCCCTATAGGGGACCCAGGGCATAGGATTGTTTGAATGGCATGCAGTGATGAGAAGGACATCATGGAAACCCTACCTGAATGTGAAAGTAAGTGTGGCTGCTGTGAAAATAGACACAACAAATTGGATTACGCTTGAGAGGAAAGTGCTCTTATTCACTGCTGAGTGATGAGCAAAGTGAATTTTGGGCTGTGAATATCATGATGTGATATATTAGTAATCACTTCCATAGTGGTTTTCATCTATATATATAAAGTGACAATTAGTATGAAGGCAAAAAAATATTGTTCTTTCTTTATTGAGGCACAAAACCTTCAAACGACCTGCTGTAGGGCATTTAATGAGTCAGGGGGGTTGGACATGATGTCTGCTTTGAGTAGGATAGTTTTTCCTATGATTGGTTTGTGTCTGCTGATGTGATTTGATTAATAATTGTGAATGTGACTTGAAATTTTATGGAGTTGTTTGCTGATGGTGGGTCGGAGTGTTGCCAGGACTTGCTGACAGTAGAAGCTAATTCATGCTAATCTGTAGTCTTGGTATGGTTTAATCCAATTCATCTCGAGTAACATGTTTCTCCTTTTAAATCCTAGTGCTCCCTTCTATTGCTTTAGTTAACAAATAGATACCTGCATTTTTAAATGGGAAATACAAAAAGCCCTTCAAGCCTTGAGAGCTCTGTAGGTGTCCTAGCTGCTCTTAGTTTGCTGCTTTCTTAAAGTTGGAGCTGGTTTTCTTCCTTCTCCAATTAAGTCAGATAATTAAAGCTCCCTTTTTTAGTCATAGCCAGCATTTTTAATCCTGTAGCTCAGCCTGCCACAGTAAGTCCTCTACATTTCTCAACGCAGCAGATCTCTAGTAAACATGGCATTAAGTCCAATCCCATGCTGCTTCTCTCTGTTCGTCTGTCTTTTCTTGACCTGGTGCTTTTATGCTCTGTGTTTCCTGTGCTAATGGTTATTTTATTTAAATGCCAGATGCACTGTGATTATACTTTTAGCTCAAAGTATAGGGAGGGATTTTTTAAGTGTTAGATTTAGTTACATGTACTTGATATTTAGAGTACAAGCACAAAGATGTTTTGACTAAAGCTGCCTAGACCCCATTTGACAATCAAATAAAAAGCTGGAAGTTTCAGCATGTCTTCAGCAATACTAATTGCTTCCCCACTTTTGTATTCATTGCATGTCCTTTGTTTGATGGTGAAAGCTTTTAAATCAGCCATTGCATCTCACCTGAAGGGTGCTTTGCAGTTGCTAAGTGTAGGTGTAGGGGATGATGATGTGACAAGGAGCTGAACTGAAGAACTTGAAGTCTTATGTGGCTTTGTACATGATGCTTGATGACTTCGATGTACCAAACAAAATTTGAAGGTTCTACAAATAATGCTTCACTTAATGGATAAAGAAATACAGACATCTCTTCCCACTTGGATGCTGTTCTTGTTCAGGATTTCTGAACTGTTTCGTTTTTCCATACCTTCTCCTCATGGAAACTGCTTTTGGAACTAGATTCTAATAGTTGTTTGCTAGTTTCATTTTCAATTAAATTGGAATTTGCTGTGTGAAAGACATGAAGATGTATGCAAGAGACTACTTAAATGGAGATGTGCAAGAAAACCCAGTACAATATTTGGATTGCTTTATGACACTTGAAAATGAAGACTTGGAGTCTGTAGCTGCAGTAACTTGGCCCTTTGCATACAGTGGTTGGAACAATTTTATGCTTATTTTATAGGACTCAGGACTAGATTTACTTTCTTGCTAAGCTGTGGCCTGAGGCAGCAGAATAAGTGATGCTGTGGGCAAGTCCATATGCTTGTGTTTGGAATGCACAGAGCCAGCTTGGACACTTCAGCCTGCACACAAGTGCATCCAAGATGTCTGTATCATGGTGTTCCCAGCTCCTCTTTGTGTCATCAGGGTGCCTTTTTGACAAAAGGCTGTGATGTACAGGGTTTGTGTGTGTTTATTACATCTCATTGATTACTGTCTGTTCTGAAGACACATTAATAATTAGCAAAACAAATTGCTGGGGAGGGGGTGTGTTTGGGGAGTGGTGCTGGTGCTGTCTGTTGTGATGTCTGGAAGAGATCCAGCAAGGCATGCAGCTGTCTGCTGTACAGTTAGAATGAGGTCAGGTCAGTGGTGCAGAGTGAGGCATCCTTCTTGTCTAGGAAAGGAAAAAAATAATAGTTTAGAACACGGAGACAAGTGAAAATAAGAAAGGAAAATAATTCCCCATTTTTTGAAGTGTTGTTCCAAATGGGCAGTACTGTGAAAGTAAGAGTTGGCTTCTGTGTTATGTGTATTGGGAGAGAGCTTTCAAACAACTGCCTTGGTATGTCATGCTCTTCCTTTCCAGAATTTTACTTTTTTTTCAAAGGAATGTTTTCTTTTTCCTCTTTGCTTAATTACTGTTTTCTGTGAGGAAAAACCTCAGTGTGAATAAGTAGCTCAATTTAAAAAAAGAAGTCATTGAAAAACTGTTATTTTAAGGGTTTGGATGGTGGGAATTAACTTTTGATTCCCACCTAATGTAATTTCAGTGCTTTTGCAGGCTGGGTGTACAGCCTGGGGCTACTGTGGACCTCTAGTCAGGGGACACCCTGATGCCTGGTTACTCAGGGACGCAGGGAAGAACACACCTGGGAGAGCCTTGCCTGTGTATGTGCAGCATAACTGTGCCAGGTGCTTCTAGAAATGACACTGCACTGATGGGGGATTATTTCTGCTATAGAAGTGAAAATTTCTGGGCCTGGAATGTACCGTGGAGGAGGGAGTAGACAGGGAACTCCACAGGGGCTTTCTTCTGGCCTGTGTTTTCTACAAGAGAAAAGCAGACCTGAAGCGTAGCTGCGACTAATGGGATCCTGAGCTGAACTTTGCAGCTTTCCCCTGTGATCGCGGAGGACTGACCGAAGCTCTGCTCTCGGAACTGGCTGATTTCAGGGTGTGTCATTGATTTGTTCTGGATGGTGGCAATTCCTCTGACTTCACTGCAGTTTTCAAAAAAGGAGGGGTTTGTGTTTTTCATCCAAAACAAAGCAAATCCACAGCAAAATAGTGTTGACTGCATTGTCCTTGGAATACAAATAATAAATGCCCCAATTTTTGTTGAGAAGAAAACCAATCGAGCTTTAGTTCAGGCGCTGCTAACTTGCTATCTTTTTATTCCCACAAAAAATTACTCAGTTCTGATTTCACAGAATTGGAGGCAAAATTTACTTCTAAGTTTAGAGCTAAAATTCTACCATTTTAGTTATACAGGCACCGTTTGTATCATGCTGCAAAAAAAATATAAGAACTTGAGTGTGCCTCTGTAGTTATTAAACGTTTGCCATTGGGGATAAAATTGGAAGGAGGAGGAAAAGCCAGGCTGAGCCAGAGGGTGATCAAAAGTCCAAAAGGTCTCAGAAGCCCAGTGTGCCTGGGAGAGTTTAAAAATGGGACATTGATGTCAAAGCCATTTTGGTGCTTTAAGATGTACCATCCTCGGAGTTCAAGGACCCTGGAGCCAAAATGAATGGCGTGGGTTGGAAGCAGTTTATAACTTCAAATTGTCACTTAATTTTCTTGTTGTTATTGTCATGCAATTAATGTCATGGCCATTGAGCTAAAAGATGAGGGGTTTTGATTGGATTTTTGGGTCTGTAATCGCTGCTGTGATGTGGCTGCCTGGAGGCAAGGACTTGCAAACTGATCTTTCCAATAGGAGGATTATAGCTGAGGAGGGAGTGCTGGGTTTAAAGAAAGAAAAGTTTAAAGCTGTCATATAGTGGTTTCCACTCAGATGAAAAAGAAGAGGATTATAAAGCTTTTGTAAAAAAATAAAAAAGTTAAAAAATACCATTGTTAAAGGACTCACAATGGAAAAATCGCTCTTAGGGGAAAAAAACACCACTTGGGACTTGCATTTTGAAAGCATTGTTCCCCAGAAGTAGAGGGTGAAGTGAGCTCCCAAAAGGCATGACAGGCAGCTCTCAGGGCTGTGCATCTCCAAAATTCTGCTCCTGAGAGAATTCTTCTCATCCAAACTGGTGGCTGAGTTGCTATTTTACAGGGCTACTCTCAGCAATGCAGCTGCTATAATCTGAGTCTGTGACTGGCAACTTCAAATATTTTGTTGGTTATCTTTCCTGTCACTGCATTTTGGACCCGCAGATTTTGTGTGAAAAGACCTCTCCTATCCTTGTTGAGGCTTGAAGGTATTTTTTGCAGATAGCAGAGAGGTCAGGCTGCCTCTGGGAGGTTGCTGGGCACAGGGGACTCATGCATGGGGTGGAGAAGGGAGAAAATGAGATGGAGAATATGGAGATGGAATATGGAATATGGAGAATATGGAAACCCAGAGCCATGTGACAAATGAGAGGAAATAGCTTCGTTCTTTCAATATTCCCTTGGTGCTGCCTTAAGCCTTTGGGTGAGGAAAGGATTCAAATGTTCATTTCAGACCTTAATGTGCTGTCAAGGTAGCCCAAGTAGACAGGCCACTCAGGTACCTGAGATGTGTAAACCCAGATTTGTTTCCTTGTTCTTTTTGTGTGATTTACCCAGGATTATTTGTATTATTTACCCAACTTTCTAAAGATCAGTGGTATTGCAGCATCTGAAGATTTTTCACTGTTGTGCTCTATTGGGTCTCTGAGCAGCCTGTGTTTGACTTGGATCTAAACATGAAGCAGTGTCACAGGCTTCAATACTCCCTGGTAAGGGCCAATATATTTAGTCATGGCAAGTGTAAAACATCTCCATTTTGCGATTAAATTTCTTTTCTATTCATGGTAGTATTTTAAAATACCACCTTCATGATAACAGCTTCTTTCCAGAGCATGTCTGCATCAACTGGAAGGGTAATGGGTATAATATTAATTGTTGTAGAAAGAAATTTTTTTTCACGTATTAGCAGAAATGAGTTAAATGAGGTAAAGCTGGGTCACACTACTGCACAGCATGTGCAAGGCCGTGCCATAACCCTTGGCTAAAACACACATATCCACATTTGGTTTTAAGATGCAAAACTAGAAGTTGAATGCCTTTGTAATTGCCAATGCTAATTGAATTACTGAGGCATTGTGAAAACCTGTGGAAAGATTACTTGGAAAGAAAGCAGCTTGGCTCGACGACCTAAGCTGACTGGCATCACTGCGGGATGATGTTTCTGGAGAGGCTGGAGTTGCCAAAAGTTTGCAGACACTGTGCAAAACATGGCCAAGGGACCAGGTTAGCATGGGAGTCCTGCCTGGCTGACAGCCACAGGGATATGCAGGATGCTCCTTGAGCTAATGTGGGCCAGGTAATGGAGAAGGCTGCTAAAATCCTTGAGGCTACAGGAATGGTCAGGTCCATCTCTGCTTCCTAATGATGGTGAGGAAGCAGAAACATTGGCCCAAGCAAACTGAACCCTCAGTTTGCTTCACACCAGGGATCACTGCTGTACAGCTGGCTGTGGTTCTCTCTCTTTGTATTTCTCTTTTAAAATTCAAATGCTTGGGCCAGAAACATTATAGCACAAGTCTGTGTCTCAGAGGATGTTAGTCTGTAGAGACACTTGGCAGGACCACAGAATATCTGGATGGGGAGTAACTTGCTTTTTCATTTTGTAAACCCTTATGTAAACACATTGTTTGGATCACTGGGAGTTGATTTTTTAACTTTTCTCTCTACAGTTTGAGAAGTAACAACAACAACAACAACAAAAAAAAAAAAAAAAAAAAAAAAAAAAAAAAAAAAAAAAGCCCAAAAGGAAAAAGAAACAAAACACTACTTCTTTTCCTGGTGTGCCTATGTAACACTTTCCAAATGTAAAAGCCTCTTAGGATATGGAAAAGCAGCAACACTATTTATACTGCCTTTATGAAAAGAGTGATCAAAGGAGCACAACTGTGCTTGGCTTTATTTAGCGTTGATGACTGCATTAAGGTCAGGGTGCTTATTATTTTATTGAATTCAGAAGTTGTGGGCTCTGCAAAGCATCAAGCCGGCTGAGGATCTGGTGTGTGCTCGATTTATATCGTATTATGTGCTGCACTGTCACAGCATGTTTTGTGCTCTGATGGCTGCATTTCCTTGCCAGTCTTTTGGAGAGTGTACCTTGTGTTTGGGGCTTGTCTGTCTCGCTCTCTCCCTCTCTCTCTTTTTTAAAAATTTTTTTTCTCTTAAACCTTGCTGAAGGGTGTTGAGAATTAGGAAGGTTTGACCTTGCTGGGGGCATATGAGTTTTCTTCCATGGAAGAGAGCTAATCCCAGCTGTGTTCAGCTGAGCAGCCAATACTCTCAGTGCACAGGTGCAGAGGGGTTAAAAGACATTCATGTGCCCTGACTCATCCTGCCCAGCTGCTGTGGTCAAGCAACTTTCTTGGCTGCTAGCAAGGCTCTGAAGAGATCTGTGGAGTAAAAATAGGCATACAGAAAAGCCTGAAGACATGAGATGAGGGCAATTTCTGCTGATTTTCCATAAAGACATGATACCTTGCACCAAAATGTCTTCATGTATTGTACAGATATGGGACAGAGTGTGGGGTTAGGGAAGAGCGCTCAGATAGATAATTAAAAGGGTTACTATTAAAATGATGGTGTGCCGACTGACTGCACAGCTGATTAAAGCTTTAAGAGGAGGATCAAATTAGATCCCAGACCAGAAATCTCACTAAAAAGCTTTGCATAGCTTTTTATGGGAGCCATTGTCTCTTCTTCTGCATACAGGGTAGTGACACAGCTTTTGTTCTGTCCTGCGGACAGTGGCTGTGAGTGGGCAACACGGTCTAGCTCTGAATATTGCTGGCGTGGGACAGTGGCCTTTTGACATGGCATAGTTCAGCACTTTATTGTTGAGATTTTTCCTTTTGTAACCGCTGGTCACATTGGTGGTGAAAGCAGTGCAACATTTAATGCAGACAAAAGCAATTCTTATGTACTAGGCAAGCTTGAAATAGTCAGGTTTTCCCATGTTCTCTGGACTACCGAGGTTGGCTGTGATTACTGGTCCCCCATTCCTGCTCCAGTAGCCCCATTTCTCACTTTATGTATCAGTTACTGTTTTTATTACCTTCATTTAGTTACTAGGGAGGGTCTGTCTCCTTTTTTTGCTTTCCTTTAATTGCCTTTTCCCTAGTTGTAGTTTGACCTTACCACCTGCTTGGCAGTAAAGATGATGTGTGACCCTGAAAATGGAAGGTGAATCATTCTTTCCTAGTCTGCTCTTGTACCACAGGCACGTTTAGGCAGCAGTGGCCATGATGGGTCTCATGCCTGCAGTCCTTGTTGGCTGCCTGGCAGAGCTCTCCTGCTGTTGGATTTGGTGAAGGCAGAGCCCAGCTGACCCAAAGCCCACCTGCATTAGCCCTGGTCACATGAGCTGGAGGTGCTTAAGAGCTTCTCATTTTCCAAACTCTGAAGACTTCGATCCGACTAAAACTGGCAGCTACTCCAGTAACAGCAACACTTCACACAGTATGAGGGATCTGGGAGTTTTCCCTTTGATCGCTTGGAAGGAGGGCTTGTAGTCAGGACCCTGGCAGAGCTGCAGATATCCCTGTGTTTTTTCTGTCACATCTGTGCACATCTGTTTGTGACCAGAGCTGTTCACAGGGCCGTGCTCACACCTTGCCTGCCCTCCTGTGAGAAGATTAAAGGTCAGCCCTGGGTGCTAGGAGCTGCAGGTCTGCGACTGGTGCTCCTCTCAAGGACAGAAGATGGAGCTGAATTTCAGGGATGCAGGTTGTGTGTGGTCCTGGCTGCTGCAGGGTGGAGCACATCCAAAAGATGGGCTTGCCCTCAGTGTCTGTAGTGGGGGGGATTCACAGCAAGTGCCTGTAGAGCTCTGGTCTTGCAGCTGTATCCTTGAACAGCTTTGGTGTTAGAGATTAATGCACTCTCGATGCTGTGAGGTCGTGATTTGATTTAATTTATTTCACATTGAACTCATTAACTGCTCTCTGTCATGCATATTTTTGACCATCAGTGAGCAAACTGTGATGTGGGTGCCAAGGATGTGTTAGCAGACATTGAATAGTGTGTAAAAGGATACGATGGGATGGGTGGGGAGACACTTGCCAGCTCCTGACTTCCACTCAGTTTCCACTGCAGGCTTCACTGCTCATCTGGGGATGAAATGCAGGATCTGGCACTTGAGTCTGCAGGGGTGCTTGACCCCTCTTGGAGGTGTCATGATATAAAGCAAGTGTTCAGCTGCAGTCATCATTTCCTTAGGTTAAGAAGCTCAGTTTTGAATTCTTTATGACAGGATCTGTAAAGGTATAAAAGAAATGAATAAACTGAGTAAATCGATAGGTCAGTAAATCTAATAGGGATTTAAGGTCTGCCCTCCCTTCATTGAATTTGAGTAATGATGATTATATATGAGTTTAAACTGCCAAGTTTGGACTTGAATCCAGACTGCTACTTCAAATTTTATGTCCTGGCTTTTAGCTTCTGGTCCAGATCCAATACATTAGGATTAATACGTGTATATTGGCAAGTGCAAATAGACCTTTAAATATGGTAGGTATTGGTGTGCTCTGTTCACAGCTCTGTTTCAGATACATGCATCAAGGTCTTGATTTTCATATAAAACTGAATAAACTGGAGGAGGTGACATGCTTTTATGTGCAGCAAATGACTTTTGTGACCCATTTTGTAGAGAGCTGGAAGTTTCACCCTGGTGGCTGCTGGGCAATACTGGCCTCTCATCCAAAGAACTGACTTAGGAAAGTACAGAAGGAATATAAGTGGAATGTATTAAGTAAGTTGAAAAATGAGAGTGAAATGGCACAAAATATATGAGTTTGGTGTGATAGCTCTTTTCTTTGTAGGAGTTCAGCTATTAAGTCAGATGGCTGTTACTTTGCTGAAGGCAAGTCTCTCTAGGTGGCAAATTGTCCTCAGTCCCCCCAAGGTTTAGATCCCTTTTTTATGAAAGCGATCCCTCTTGCAAACTGTATTTTGCCTGTGGCAACTTCTCAAAGGCATTAACTTCAAGCTCGGTCCAAAGCTAATTAAATCAAAGAGTATTGATCAAGTAGTTGGCCTCATGCTTTGGCTTTGCGTTCTCCTTGCTTGAGCAAGGAGCTGCCTTGAAACCCTGACATCCACTGATGTCAGGGTTTCAAGAGCTAGGGAAGGAAAGAAAAACTTGTGCCTCTCTTCCCTTGCAGAAAAAAGTGAAAATGCTGTGGGAGATTGAGGAGAAAAACATTGGAGAGGAGGGCTAACCTCTAAACTGGGAGGTAGGCTGGGATTTTCAGGGTTAGGGGCATGTGGAGAGCTGACAGCATCTTCTTCTGCTGTTAGCCAGCACATTTCCATAGAGTCTTTGCCAAAACCTTTCCCAAAGTGAGGGAGTTTAGTCATAGCCACTACAAGAAGGGCTTTGTGAGTACAGTACTGCCCCTTGTCCCCTCTTGCTTTCTGTGTCACAGGCAGCTTAGGCCAGCTCTGGTTTTGGGAACATGTAGTGTCTTACATGGAAAATGCAGTAACACCTGTAGCATGACAATTCTGCTTGGTCAGATGAAACAGGAGTTTGCAAACAGCATGATGAGAAGACAGAGCTCATACTGGCTCTCTGCTTTCAAGGTAGTCAAGAGCTTTCTGTTTTCCTGCATGGAATATGTGTGGTTTATATCTGTACAAGAAAAGTGAAAAATCCAGAATACATCAGATTTAATCAAACTTTTGGAGTTTGATAATAATTTTGATAACTGTAGTGGTTAGGATAACCATTTTGTTCTATTTTTAAACATCCTACAACTTTTATTAATATCTATATAATTGTCCTGCATTTAATGCCAAGATTTACATCCTGTAGTGTTTTAGTTTTAACATGTATTGTGTTAGTCACCCAGATCCCGGACTTTGAGCTGGCACCTGAGCTGCTGGTAACCAAATCAATTGCCCAGCACCCTTCAGAATTTTTGTGTGTGTATGTCTGATCAGTGTGAGAGCACATATCCCTGACAAATAAAAATTGTTCATGGGAGAGCAACTGCCGTGATATTTCAGAGTAAAGGCTGAAGCAGCCTAAATTTAAGATTTTGCATATAACAGATGAAGCTGCTGATAGCATCATAGCATCAAGATAGTACCAAAGAAAAAGGAGATAATCAACAGGTGCCCATCCTTTGGTTTCAGTATTTTCCTGTTGTTGTTTTTAATACCTCATTCCTTATGCTTAATGGGGGTGGTGCCATCATTGTCATGGAAACGGGGCACAATGTCGAATAAAATGGATGCGGGTCTTTTGTTTCTGGGACCATGTGGTTGCTGAAGTGTTTCTTCTTGTGCTCAGTGGCAATTTGCTGAGGTTATCTGATGTGTGTGACTTCCAGGAGCACAGCCAATGGAGATCATGCATTTTGTTGCTTCTCATCTGAGTAAACACCAACAAATGGGACCCACAAATCGCCTTTAGCATTGAACACAAGGGCCTTGGGGAAGTGGTGGTGGTGTTGGATATTTCTGTCTTCAAAGAAGCTGGTATTACACTGAATTGCTTTAATTTTGGCTGGTAGAGAGGGGGTGGACCCAAAACCTCCTTGCTGCAGAAGGATAAGTGAGAAGAACTTGGAAACTGGAAGTCCCCGGGGCAGTTGCTCTGCTGGGTGTCAGGGCTAAGGGCTCCTGTCCTGGCTGACAGGAAGGAGAGTCTTGTGCCTCCCGATGAACAGGGATGTGTCTCTAAAACATGACACTGTGCTCTTCTTGGCAAAGCTTTTCAAAAGGCTATGAAGGAGCAGTCATGACTCTGAGCCATTACTGTGCTCCCAGAAGGAAATCCTGGTCATTCAGGGCAGGTGGCAAAATGCCAGCTGACTTTTGGGGAGGGTGAGGGTTTGTCAGGGTTTTACTGCTAGATGTGGGGGTGGATGAGGACAGAGGGTGGCCTTAGGGCTGCTGTAGGGTTGCAGTGGCCAAGGATGATTGAAAATACTGCTGTATTGAAGTGCCTGTGGCAGAGTTACTTGGCATGGACATGTACAGTCTCTGCTTTGCATGTGGGCTGTCTTAATGCCCTTCTGTGTTGCTAAAGGAGCAGAAATGTCCTGCTACAAGGATGTGATCCAGCCCCCTGCTTGTCAAACAAAGAAATTCTTGTTGCTAAACAAAAGGCTTTCTTAAGAAATATATAGATGCCCAGAGTTTGAATTTATGCTTTTCTCTGTGGGATGAGTCATTGCACTGGTTTTTAATAGAGCCCCTCTGGATTTATGTGGCTGCTGCTCAGATTAAACTCTGATCTGGTGTGTGAAATAAGATTCAGTAGTTGTGCTCTGCTGCTGTCCTGACACTTGCAGAGAATTGCTGGTTAAAGTCTGCTTCTGTTTTTTTCTGTGCAGATAGCAGTTACTAAATACATTGCGGAGCATCCTCCTTTCAGGTGACACTGGCTGTCTGCACGTGTTGCTACTTGATGGTTTTTTTTAAGCAAACATCCAATACCTGCTGGCTTGTTCGTTGTATTTCATTTAGTTGAATTCAGTCTTATGTGAGAACATGCTGACAAGTCCAATCAATACAGTCAGTGAAAGTGTAAGAAGAGGAGGGGAAGGAAATCAGCTATATGACATGTTACAAACTAATAACGAAGTTGTTGTGATGGTTTGTAATGGTAATTTTTAGTTCCCCCTTCTCCCTGTCAGAACTTGCTTTTTTTACCCCTCCCCATAGTTGCTGCCAAGTTCTACCCTGAAATTCAGAATTACGATTTGTCACACCTTTGGAGCAAGCAGTGTTGATTCCCTTGGGGAGGGGAAGTGAGCTGGAAGAGCTGGGTGCTTTGGGTGGGGCAGTGAGTAGAGGAGGAGCAGGAGAGGAAGGGGGATTGAGGTTGTAGGGAGTGCCGGTGGTGCTGAGCCCTTGGATGCATCCCTGCTGGTCTCTGCTGTAAGTAAACCTGCATGTAAAGCAGATAGAGAAGTCAGGAAGAAGGGAAATTTCTTTTCCTATGATGCTGTTGCCTTTCACTTTCTTTACTTTTTTTATTTTTTTTTTTATTTTTAAGAAGTAAAGGCTTATCTGCCAAGTAAACTCGCTCTTTAAGAAGCAGGGATGGGCAGGAACTCTTGGAATTAAAATTTGTGAGCCTTGCAGTCTGCTTCTCTGCCCTTTGCATATCTTGTGGGGGTTTGTAAACTTTGTTTTGCTTGACAGCCTATCTGCATCTATGAGGGAGGGTTTGCCTTTGGCTAGTGTGCCCTTTGCATTAAATTAAGCAATCCCCACTGCTCTGTCCTGCGAAAGTTGAACTGGACCAGCTGTACAGCTCATCTGTAGCAACTATTTTTTTTTACCCTCCCTCTTTACTTTTTTTACTGCAGCTTTTGTTTTCTGTGTCTTCTTTTGTGTGTCTGTCTTCCATCCCCTCATGCTGTCACTGTTGAATATTCAAACTCTTGATCTGCACATGGGCTAAAAATCATTATTGCTTTGAACTTACAAATGAATTAAGTGAATTCCCACATCCACCGCAGGAAAGGAAAATATTCAGTTCAAAATATAATTTGGAGCCTATAGGAAAATGCATCTGATGAAGTTTGTGCTAATTCTATAGCTTCAGTACCAAAGCACCAGCTCTGTTATCATCAAGAGTATTGAGTGCAAGCTCTGTATTTTCATAGTAACTCAGTATGGCTAATTAGTTTGAAAGCTCTTTGAAGAAGCCGATGTATTGACTAAATAAGCTCTTATTTTTCAAAGCAACTACAGGCATTCTTAATTTGCAGAGCAGATAGTTCTAAAACTGCCTTCAGTTTGCATACCAGGAGCCAGTTGAAGCTGAGTGTGCTTGGATTCAGGCTTACTCCTGCGCCGTCTGCCAGGGTTGGTGTCAGTGTGCTCGAGGGAGGTTTCTGGGTCTTTGGCACAGTAGCACAGCATAAATGTGTGCCACTGGGCTGGATCTGCCCAGGAGGGGGATGTCATGTAATGACAGCCTCTGCATCATTGAAATCAGGGGCAGTATTACCAGTCTGTTTCGTGTTTGCAGGCAGGTTGGATCCAATAATGAAGAGCAGCTTTGAGTTTTTAACCAGATGACATGGCTAATCCTAAGGCATGTATAAAGCGGCCGTAGTTATTAGGAGATTTGTGGCTTTGAAAGTTCGGATTCCCTTAGTGCAGTTTGTTAATGGCAAGGATTTGCAGTAAGTGAATAATAGATGAAAGTCATCAAAAGGCTTACAGGGGATTTCTTGTGACGTGGTGCTGGTCTGTCTCGTGCCAGAGCTGCAGATTTCTGGGTGGATCATAAAATCTAAAAAAAGAAAAAAAATAAAAAGACAGAAAGGGAAAAGAAAAAAAGAGGGCAGTCATTCCTGTTTTGTGTCACTTTGGATAATCAAGTTGATGGTGTGATGCATTGGGAAGTACAGCCACAGTGCAGAGTGCTGTATGCTTAATTCACTTGGCTCTGGCTTTTCCATGGGCCAGCAATGCCCCAACAGTAAAACAGACCCTTCATAGCCCCAGGGTCTGGCAGCTGGAGGGGAAGGGATGCCCCTGGCCATCTTCCCTTCTGCATTTTGCAAGGTGAGCAAGGCTGCTGCTGCACCTCCTCACCATCTGGCACAGCTTTTCACTGGGCTCCCAGGAGTATTTCTGCTTGCAATGCCTCTGGTACCACGGCACCAAGCATTTCCTACAAGCCAGGAGCTCCTGACCCCAGTGGGGTCTGCAGTCCTGGGTGAGGTCTCTCCTATGGGACTGTCCCCCCGGCTTAGGCAGGAGGGTGTCCCAGTGCTTGTGCCAGGGACTTTGCTCAGCTGGGGTGGTGTGCAGCAGTGCCTGCCCTTACCTGCTTCTGTGGTCATAGATTTTGTCCTTAGTCACTGGGCTGGCGCACCTGCAGACACTTTTTGGATCAACCCCTGCTCAGAGCCCAGGTCAGGGCTGCAGGCAGCTCCTCCTGAGTCCATGAGGAGCACAAATCAATTAACAACTCTCTCTGTTATCATGGTTTGATAGAGGTGTGAGGCAGAAAAAAGTTGGTCAGAAAAGCTGTGGGGTGGTATCCTGACATGGGATGAAGTGTGAGAGCTTGCTATCTCCATTTGTTTGAATTAAAAAAAAAATGCATTTAACTCTGCTGTTTTGTTCCAAGTTGAATTGCACCTGTGTTGTATTTGGCAGCATCTAATGAAGCTACAACTTGGGCAAATCCTAATGATTTTTGGCTGCAAAGCAGCTGGGGAAGATAGATTTGATGCTGGGAAAAGCCAGTTGTGTGAATAGCTGCAGAAAGCAGGATCCTGTCCGCCTGCCTGACTGTCAAAATAACCTTCACTTCCAGGCGTGTTGGTGAGGGCTGTCTCAAGGCAGTTTCTGTGATTTTAGTCTGCATCATGGCCTGCCAGAGGGCTCATCGTGTGTTTTGTAGCTGGAAGTGTGGTTACAACAGCCTGCAAAATCTGTATTAAATCCAGAAACTCCACTGTGTGCAAAGCATTTGTTGGGAAGTTAAAGTCATCTGCAAGCTCTAATCCATGGACCCTCCAAGGAGGGCATGTCTGTCTTGTTCGTGTTGCAAAACCAAGTGAAAGTTGGGAAATGTTTATGGCTACTGCCATGTGTGTTCCTTAATTCTTCTCCCTTTGGGCTTCGTTCAAACTCACTGTGGTAAAAACAGAAAGTGAGGATGTAATTAGAAGGCCGTTTATGTGAGGATCCATGGAAAGAGGCAAACTCCCTACAGGCAGATAGGCACACATGTATCTGGCATAGTTCAATTCCTGCCTTGCAGACTGTTTTGTTGCAGAGACCTGCCGTAGTTCCCAAAATTTACTTGAGCGTCTGATTTTGGGGATGTGCAGTGTGGAGGATGGAGGTTTCATCCTGGGGGCAGTTGTCACCTGAGCAGGTGTGACCCCTGGGTCAGTGACAGCCTCAGCAACTTGGTAGATGGTGCTCTTTTGTTGGTGATCTGCTTCCGGCTGGGAATCCTGAGCATCCATTGGTGAAGTGCCTGAATGCAAAGCAAAGCACTTGCCTGGGCATAAGCAACCTCAGCCCCATCACTGGGCAGCTCGCTGGGAAATATTTGTTCTCACAGAGAATTGTAAAACTGAATGAGTGTCAGCATGGTTTGCTTGTTTTAGAGAGGGCGAGTCCTTTATTCTGGCCAAACAGCAGGAATATCAAAGATGTGTTTAGGTAGTGGGAGAGAGAAAGGGTTTGGTGTGACTGACGGAAACTGTTGAGCAAGAGATGGTGCTTTGTGCAGGGTTATTATGGTTGGAAACCTGTCCCAGCACGCAGGGGAAGCACGGTTCAGCAAGCCCATAGTCAGAGCCGAAAGCAGTTCATCCCCAGGATTTACTGTGTGTGCAGCTGGTCCCCACCGCAGAGAGCAAAACAGTGAAGTTAAATAGCTAAATAAACCTCCTGTCCCTGCAGGCAATGGCCCTCAAAAGGCAAAATTATTGTTTGCAAGAGTGGGTGCAAGTGAAAGGAGATGCTGACAGGCTGGTAGGGAGGGCTGACTCTGGGCAGTCTGTAAGTATTGTGGTCGGGTGACGGCATGGCCAGGCGTGTTGAGAGTCTCACCACTTGTGGAAAATTCACTCCTTTTCTTCCTTGGGCCTAGGTGTCCTGAAGTCACAAAGAGTAATGTATGTATGGGTACATTTGTATGAGTTCAGGCTCTTGCCCACCTGTTAAGGTTTCTTGCAGTATTTTCAGATCATACTTTCCAACTTTCCCCCTGCTCTGATGGATTGTTCAGTTTTCCATTTTGCTGTTAGTGAAGAGCTGTATTTGTCATCTCAAATGAGAGATGGTTTTGTTTCTGGCTTTGCGGTCAAATTGCTAGATCTGGGGATGCTGAATAACAGGAAAGAGGAAACAGTTGATTTAAGCAGCTACCATTTTCAGTATTAGGAAGAATCCTGGAAAATGCTCAAAGCCAAGCAGTCTTCTGAAGGCAAGTAGCCCTTTCTGCTGGAATTGGCCCCCTCAAATAAATCTGAGAGCTGTGAATTTGTTGCTTCCCTATCTGCCCCCCAGCAGTTGCAGGGTTATTTGAAGCCTGGCTTCTCTCTGTTAATAGGGCTCCTCTCAGGAGCTCAAGTGAGCCTGCAATAGCATTGGATATAAGTCTCTTCTAACCCAGCATACTGCTTCCTGCTGTAAAATAGACTTGATTAAATTTTCTGGCTCTCATTTTCATTGCTTGCAGACATCCAAACCTTCACTTCTCAGTGGAAAGAGGCACGTTGGGAATTACAACTAATGTTAAAACCTAAATAATGTGATTTGCCAAAACAATGTTGCAGAGATTATTATTTTGTTTTGTTTCATGTTTTTTTTTAGTTCTCCCTCCGCTTGAGATACCATTGTAAAACTTTGCTGGTGGAATAAAAGGTATTTCAGTGAGATGTGTTTGTTCTCTTACATTTTGGGCATTTGTGATAATTTCTGCAGGGGGAAAATAGGCAGTTTTATTCCAAAGGGGTGATCTCACCTCCCAGAAACACCCTGTACCTGCCACTAGCACTTCCCTGTGCTGCTGTAGCAGCGCTGGCTGGGGGCAGATTCAGACCCCATGGTCTTGCAGCCCTCCCACCAGCAAGCTTGGCATCAGGGAGTTGTCAAAATCACACATGGAAATTTTTGTGGCATCCTCCCTGGCAGCTCTGTCTGTGCAAAATTTCTGGATTATGGTAAAGAATATTGTCTGTGCTGAACTTCTCATTCATTTTTGAGTACAAACCATTTCTCTCCGGTTAAATCTATTCCTGGCTGTCACTGCTTCCTGGTGTGATTTGAAACTGGGGGCAGAATTAGATAAAAGATTTGCAGGGAGGAAGAGAGAAGGATGTGAGCTGGATGCTTAGAAAGCGGTTGTTCTAGAGGGATGATCCTAAAATAGAATGGAGGAAAGGCAGGAAGCCCTGGAAATAGGGTGGAAAGGTGTAAACACAGTGACAAGATTGTAGAATTCGCGGTGAAGTGGCAGCAGCATCACACACTGGAGGTACTTTGTACGTGGGTCACACGTGGATGGCTTTTGACCCTCTTTGCTTCATGTGAGGCATGTATGCTTTCCAGCTTGGTGCTTTATTTTGGACACTGCTGTCAGGCACATGGTGTGATTCTTGGGATTGTGTCCTATGCAGGACCAGGAATTGCACTCGAGGATCCATATTGGATCCTTTCCAACTCAAAAAGCTGGAAACTTCCAGCTCAGAGTGTTCTGTGATTTTGCTCCGTGTTTTGCAAATGGGCTTGTTTGGGCTTTCCAGTATGGAGTGAGTCTTACACCTTGGTAGGAACAATATGTCATGCAAGAAAGAGCAGATCCACCTCTGGGCTTCCAGAGGAAGGGAATTTGATGCCTTCTTTGGTAAAAGCATAGAAGAGGTGTAAAACTCAGTCTGCTTCTTAAGTGCTCAGTGAAACATCAGCTGTACAGGGAACCATTGGAAACTAGGAGGAGTTGCACAGGACAATGTTTGGAGCTTCCAGGATCTTGTATTCTAAAGGAAATCATCATAGTGGGAGAGACTATCTGATCAGCAGTAACACAGCACAGGTCACTCAGTAAACACAGGTGATAATGCCCCTGTGAAACTTGGTATCATTTTGGCCTGATACAAGCCAAGGTTTTTGTAATTTTTAAATTGATAACTAGCCACTTTAAATTGTTTAGTATATTGTAACTGGAAGTTACATTTGTGAATGTGACTGTGTATCTAGCTGAATGTCTTTGCAGCACAGCTATGACCTAACAAATTGGAGCCAGGATGGTTTTTGGAGTATCCCACTTTGGTTTGTACACTCTGCCACTAACAGAGGAACAAAGTGAATTTGGCTCCTTAACACCCATTAGTCTGTCTCTAGGACCTAAAACCAAAAAGCTCCATGTGTTTCTGTCTACTGTGACTTGTAAATGCAGATGTGGAAGTTTATGTTCATTAAGTACAGGACCTCTGTAACGCTTGAGTCCAAAATTTCTGCAGTTAGAATGCAGCATCACTGCTCTGCCCTGCTAGCACTGCCACACATTAGCAAATTCCAAAGGATTTTAGGATGCCTGCAGCTGCAAAATCTGCTAGGTTTAGGATGTCCGTCAGAGCTTTGGGGGATCCTCAGGTGTGGAGAATTTATAAAGCTCCTCAAGTCATCCTATTCAGCTGTTTGTTCTGGGAGGGGAGAGGGATCAGTGTGGCCATTCACATCTTTTTTCCATGTGCAGTGTAATTTGGGGGTCCCTGCTCTGCTTGTTGCTCTCTCAAAGCCCAGCATATGCTTTTGAAGCATCTCAACAACATGCAGGGCAGAAGTATGTGAGTTTTGTGCTGTGCCACCGTCATTGAAATAATCCAGTCTGTCTTCTCTCCACGCTGCACACATCTCTCAGCCCTGTGTAGGGCTGTTGGTGGGAGTGGAAGTGTGGTCCCCTGCCACTGCCATTCTTCTCCTGTCCCTGCCTCTGTGCCGCTGGGACCAGATGAGGGTGTGTGATCAGATGAGGGTGTCGTCTGTGTTTAAAATCCTCATCTTGAGGACTGAGTTTTTAGAAGTTTGCTGTGGCTGGGTTATTTTCAAGCTGGATCATTTCCCTCCTTGTGTTCATTTGTACTGTTGCCCATATGACCGTGCCAGCAGCTGAGCAGGCAGGATATGGGGTGGGAGGAAAGCTGTAGTGCTATTTGCTGTAGGCTGATCCCAGATATAAGTTGATTGTGAAACTGCAATATTTAAATCCAGTGGCTTCACCAACTCAGACCTTACAGTAACTGTGGAATGCCATGTTGTTGGCCCTATCTCTTCATGGAAAGACTTGCCTGGGGTGCTGTCAGGGATGTAGAGTACAGGAAGAGGAAAGGAATTCAGTCTTCCCAAATTCAAAGCCACATCATTGCGCTGATACCAGGTGGAGTGAGGTGTCTCACCAGGCTTTATCTTGGTCCTGTGTCACAATTCCATCTTCCAGAAAAAGCTGTAGGCAGACACGGAGTCCCTGAAAGCAGAAATCCTCCCTCCACTCCCTTTCCACCATTCCTGAGAGTTCAGGATTTCACGGTGTGCAGGGAGGTCTTGCCCAAGGCCTCCTGCCAGCCTTACTAAATATCCCTTGAAGTACAACTTCCAAAGTTGTTTTTTCTTCAAAATTGTGCTAAATCTAATTGCATTCTGTGCTATAATTTTAATTGTGAAAAAGGTGCCATAGACAAAAACACTGGATTCAGAGTTTTGTTTTTCAGAAAGCTGCCAATTAGGCTATGCTGAGAAAAGTGCAGTGTGCCATGGAGAGCCATGGCCTCTGTGAGACTTAGGGCTGTTACTGCTTGACCATGCCCACAAGCTGAAGGCTGAGGGCTGCTCATCCTGAAAAGGGAGATGGGAGCACCTTCTGCATTCCCTGTGCTGTTTGAATGCTCTCCCTCAGTGTGATCAGTAGCTGAGCTCCATGACTGACTTCTCCTTTGCCCTTTCTGCCTTTCCTCAAGTTTATTAAGGCAGGCAGGGAACATTGTGTCCCTTGTGTGTGCCATTCCCTGCAGAGCCTGGGGCAGGAAAGGGCTTGTTGGTGATGAGATATTGGATCAAGCTCCTTCCTGGTGTGCTTCAGTTCTGTGCTCAAGACTATGTTGAAGTAACAGCCAGGTTTACCAACACCACTGCTTTCTGCTATGATAAATTTTGTCTGGAGAGCTTAATCCTCCAAGGAGATGGATGAGAGGGCAAGTTGTCAGGTGTCCTTGCATCTCTCAGGAGGTGGAACTTCTTGCAAGCTTGGATGCAGCAAGGTTTGCCCTGATCTTTGTAGGTTGGTGTTTCCTTTTGCCTGCAGACATTAAGGCAGGCTTGACTCCTGGCTGAAGACGTGGCAATCAGTGGAAAATTCCCATTGGTGCTTGCCAAAATCAGTCCTTAGTGGGATGGATGTTCTTGCACAGTGACGGCAGTGAGGTGAGGGTTTCATCAGAAACATCAGTCACTATCTGTTAGTCATTAATTTGCCTTACCTGAAAAGCAAGTTCGCTCCTTTGCAGACGTCATGGAGAAATGCTAAGTTTAGCTTTTAAAATCCCCCTTGAGTCTGGAGGGTTCAGTTCTGCGAGGATCTGCACTGCCCTTCATCTTTCCAGCCTGAAGAAGATTGAGTTTCAAGACATTTTACCACGCCAAAGTCCTTTAGAGAAGAGCATAAAAATGGTCTATCTGTCCTGCAAAGGACATTATAGGTCCCGGGAGGGCTAGGCAGGGGCTCTCAAAGTGGTCATCTCAACTGAGGTTTCTGCTCATTTTCTGCCTCAGTTTCTGTCTTGGTGAGCTGCATGATGGGTTGGCTGGCGAGATGTCAGTAATACTCTGTGTGTATAATTTCCAAAGCACTTTTTGATCTGTCAGGATGAAGGTTTCTGGAGAAATGCTAAATAGTATTATTAGTGTAAAATAAACATACTTCAATATTTCTGACCCTAAAGTAGATCCAGATGCTTTCTTGTGGCTGATGGATCTGCTTTGATTTTTCCATGGCTCAGTGTGGCTGTCTGTATTTGTTAAAGTGAGATAGGATGTCACAGAGAGCTTGTCACAGCATGCTCTTGTCAAGTCAGAAAACCTTTATATTTATACATGCACACGCTCAAATATATATATATATATATATGTGTGTGTGTGTGTGTGTGTGTGTGTGTGTGTGTGTAAAAAAAGACAAAATTACTGTCTTAGTCTAAGACACTATTTCCAAGTCTGACACTTCACATTTGTGCCAGGGAGGTTGGAATAAACTCAGTGAGTTTATCAGTTTTTATGATCACAGCAGTCAGTTCAGCTGTGTAGGGAAGAAATGGGATTTGGCTGAATAACTCAAAATAGTCTCCCAAGGAAGTGAACGTGTGTCTCTGTCTTTATAGCTCTGATACAAAAAGGGTATTAAATGGCCCTTGATACCAGCTACAGGTTGCATTTTCCAGCCTGTGGCTGAGCTTTGCGAGAGGTAACTTTCCAGCTCTGTTTCAAGTGTAAAACAATTTTTCTCTGTTTTTAAAGATTATTAACATTTTCATGGTTTCTGTACTACAGAGAAGAATAAGCCTTCCCCACTGCTTGAGGGTTATGTTTTATATGGGTTGAGATTTTACCAGCACTGGTGCCAGGATGAGATCAAAGCAGCAGGAACAGCTGGATGGTCCTTCGTTCTGAGCATGCCAGTGGGAAATGTTTCCAAGCCAGTATTTCAATGATTTTTTTTTTAGATCCTGTTTATGGAGATGATGCTGCGCTGTCTGAGGGGACTCCCAGCTGTGCCAGAGAGATTTGGCACTACCTTGCAAAGACTAGAAAATACAGAAAGTGTGGATGGGTGTTCTGCTGGTAAAATGTTTTGGTTTGGCAACTGATACTAACAGATGTATGATCAGCCAGTAAAATCTCCTGCATTCTTAAAATCACTGATAATAGGATTTGTTATGTTTTGTGATTTGGTGGCAGCTGGAGTATCTGCTCAAGGTTTCTTAGCTGGTGTATGAGATACAAAGTTTTCACCAAAACTTAATCCATCCTCTGCAAACCAAAGTGAGAAGAGAGAGTCTCATTTTCCAATAAATTTAGATAAATCAAAGCTGAATTAGGGACGTTTTTTGTCCACACACCTTCTCCATTCAAGCTGAGGTCTGTGTTCAAACTCAGTGACAGTTGGGAGGTTGCTGCTGATTCCCCATCTGTGCTGAGAGGTGCTGTGTATGCTCATCAGCTCTGATCCTGCCCTGCCTGAGACACTCTTGGTGTATTGATTGCTAAAATCTCTGCAAGTGCTCTACAGGGACCAAATCTAAAAAAAAAAGCTTTTCTGTATTGCACAGTTTAAACCCCTTGACAAGGGTGACTTGAGGTACTTTACATATTTTTGCAGTTTTCTGCTGTCCAGACACTGTACAATTACATTTTTTTGAGTCTGTCCTAGTGCTCCGAGTACTTCTGGCATGGGATGCTCCTGGATTGGTAGAAAATAATTTAAAATATGAAGGTTCTCACTCATTTAATACAACCTTACCTGTTCTTTGCACAGTGCTGAGAGCTTACTGTGCTTCCCTCGTGATTTATTTTTTTGCTTTTTGCTTAAACAGGAATGAAATGGCAAAGGAAAAGGAAGCCAGCCAAGCAGCTGGCTTAGCAGAAATGTACTTAGCAGAAATCTCAGGTGGATCAGGCTCCTTGATTATCATCCCCATCTTGGAAGGGCAATACAATAAAATAACCACAATTTCTTAGTGTATTATTTTTGACTTGTGTTATATTTTGTGGTATGAGTTTAGTGTTCTATCAGTGCTGGTTTTCCCGGTCTTTAGTTTGAAAGAAACTCTTGAGATAATGGTGCCACTTACTGCATCCCCGGTCCCAGCAGGACTTAGCCTGTCTGAAAATACCTGACGTGATCCAGTGTATGCAGTGACTTGCTGCCGTGCAAAGGTAACTGCTCACTGACCCAGAGAACACCTTTTTATTTTTTTCTTTTTTTTTTTTTCTGTGTGGAAACTTACTGTGTCTTTGAACTGCTGAGAAGTACTCAAGACATAAGCCCATGAGTTACTACAGGCTGCATGCCTGGAACATACAGGCCATCTCAACATATGGAGTAAATCAACACAGCTCTGCTGACTTCAGTGCAGCTGCATCTATAACCACTTGCTGTAACCTTGCTCCAGACTGGAGGATGATTGTGTATGAAGAGTGGATAGGAAAAAAACCCTCCCTTTTTTCTTACAGCTTTACACTTTATGAACAGAATAAATGGGCCATGAGTGGAGGTGAAATAGTAAATTATTTTTGCCTCTTTAGAATTACTTTATTTGGACATATGCGAAGTTCCCTCTTGTTCTCCGTACTTCCTAAATCAAGTAGTTGATATGCATGCACTTGATTGCTGCCATTAAAAAATACATCAGTAATTAGTTCAGAGATTGGTGTTTCAAAAAGCCCCATATACATGCACCTGCACAGAAACAAATCAGGCAGAGTTGACACTGCATAAAGACAGGGTGGGCAGCACCCGCGTTAAGGCACACAACTATGGGAAGAGGAGCTGCTTTCCTGTTTCCATGTGCCAAGAGAAGCAGTGCTATCAGGCTTATGTGTGATGGATCAGAGTGCACTGGTATTGCTGCAAGCAGAAGTCATGAATTTTAATCAACTTTACTGGCTGCCTTGAAATTTGAGTTGAAAGATAAATGTGAAAAACAGGCAGCCCATATTGTTTCTGAAACAGAACTGCCCCTTTTCAGTTGATTAAAAGAATTCTTCTTTTAACTTGATAATAAAAAATTCTTCCATGTTAGCTCAGGATTTTTTTTTTCCTATGCTAACCCTTCAGGTCCTGCCAGCTTCATGTGTCTCCCAGAGCCAAGTGTCACCTTGTGGCCACCCAGACAGTTGACCTGTGCTGCAGAGGCTTCCCAGCTGGCAGGGATTGTTGGCTGTCTGCTTTCAGCCATTTGGAAAAAGATGGGTTTAGGGCTTTATTTAAATATTCTTTATGTCTGGGGAAGGGGAGGAAAAAAGGATTGCCTGGTGAAAACTGAAAGGACTGTCCAGGGAGTTGGAGTTCAATTTATATTCATTGGGAACTTTGGCACAGCAAGCTTACTTGTCCTTCCCATCTGTGGCTCCAGGGCTGCTTTTAAGGTTATTTAGTTGTGGTATTCATTTAAACATCGGTCTTCCTAATTAAATATAAGTGATTTGAATGCTGATGTTGTCTGTGGGGGACATCAGAGCTTTGCAAAGAAGTGGAGTGAAAATACCAACCCTTGTCCCTGGACAGAAATACACACCCATCACGTTACTTCCAGCCACTGCTAGGCTGGTCTGGCTTACTTTGAGTAGTTGAGAGTGCTTTCCTCACTCGTTTGCTTCAGGGGTTATCATAGCTGCTTTTCCTGTTTTGCCATTAAGTCACCTCTGTGCAGGATTAAGTTTGAAAGATTTATTTTACAGCCAAACAACTTTTAAGAAAGGGAAATGGAAAATTAGACTACAAGCAGCAGGGAGGGAAAAAACTTGGTGGCAGACTCCTGAGTGGTTCCTCCTCTCTCAAGCACAAGTGCTGTGCTATTTTCGCTTATGATCTGAGGTTCAACTCCACACCTAATTTCTCATCTCATCTGAAAGCTGTAGGTTCAGCAACTGGTCTGTATTAGTGAAGAGTTCATTTCATTGCAGCTGCAGCAGAGGCTTATTTAATGCTGTGGGAAATTCATGCTAACTTCACTAGTGAGAAATGCAATATAGTTTTGGGGCCTAAATTAGTGTGAAAGGGCACATAGAAACCTGCTACATACAAATTCCACCTTGTTTGTACTCTCGGTTGGTTACGCCCTTGGCTCAGAACCCAAATATTTCAAGAATTTGGGTTGAGGTATATCCTTTCCTAAAAGAAGCATGAAGTTAGATTCCCCTTTTGCATCAGTGGGTGCAGTTTCTGTAAGGTCACAGAGGGTTTGTTTGAAGCAGAAATGTTAATTCCTCCAAGGCATATGCAGAGACTTCAGGAGAGGAAGTGATGCTTTGCTCTGGTGAGAGAACCTGGGGGCTGCTCATTGCACAGCTGAGATGACTTGGCCCCTGTTTTGATTGGGATATGCTTGCTATGAAGGAAACCCACCTGATTTCCATGTCCCTATAAAGCATCTGGGATGTCTTGTCAGTGCTGTGCTTTGCTGTACTGGGGCCATTGGTGCTGTGCCTGCTTATCCTAATGGCTGATTTTTTTATTTTCCCAGTGGCCTTCAAAGTGTGTACATATGCTGAAGCAAAAGATTAGTTTCGCTAAGGAGGCTCATTTCAGATGCAGATGCTCTATGGGCTTCTGCACAAATGAATCCTGTCTTATTTTCATTTTTTTAATAAAATATTTCTTTATTTTAATACTCTGCTGGAAACATTCTTTGCTCTCCTTACTTCACCTTTGCATGTTGCTGTATTGCAGATATGGAGCTCAGGGCATGTGAACTGGTGGCATTTATCAGCTGTCATGTTATGCTGTGTTGGGATCAGCCTGGGTGGCTGGTATGGCTGTTAATTATTCCTGGTATTTCCTTCTGATACTGAGGAAAGAGCATTTGCCAATTCCTCGAGTTATCCTAACACGTCCGTACACCGGGTCATAGCTGGCTGAGACAGTATATGAACATCACGGGGCGCAGTGAGTTGGGATGCCAGGGTGGGATATGGGCACTGCAGGACAAGTGGTTGGTGGCTCTCACGCATCCCTTTCCTTGCAGTTACCTGGCCGAGCAGTGCTGGAATGGCGGCTTTGTCTACCTGATCATGTTGCGCCGCATCAAGCGCAAAGCGCCTCTGCCTCCCTCCAACGGCAACAACAGCAACAGCTGCGACCCCAAAGCCAAGCCCAGCCCTGAGCCCGGAGACAGAGCTGCTCAAAATGGGAAAAGGACCAGGAAGTTCGGGGTCATCACCAGGACGCCGGGCAGCAAGGACAGCAAGGAGAAGCTGGGCTCGGAACACGGGAATGGGCACTGCACCCCGATGGAGGTGGAGGTTGCTCAGCCAGAGACCTCTGAAGCAGAGAGCAATGGGGAAGAGCAGCACCAGGGCACCGGGGCACCGTACCGGGGCCGGCTGTCAGATGATGGCATGCCAGACATTGGGGACCAGGCTGCCCAGGTATGTTTGATTTGATTCTTCTAGAGAAGAAAGCAGCAGGTGTGCAAGCAAATAAGGTTGATTTCTCAAACAATTCTCTGGTTTCAATGCTCTGACCTTGGGCTGAGCCTGTAGGTGACATGACAAGCTGTCAGGGCACCCGGCTGTGGGATGGCATCTAAAACAAGGGGGCAGGAGGACTGGAGAGTTAAATAGCAACTGTTGGAAATCTCTGTCATACTCCATCTCTGATGGGAGGGTAGGTCCTTTTATCTCTTGACCTGTCAGGGTTGACCTCAGGATTTTTTGTTGAGACAACTGATGACCCTACAACACTGGAGCAGGAGGTGTCAATAGAAGATGGTAATTTTTGTCCTTTGGAGCTTCATGTTTAGCTCTGCTTGTACTTGATGTCACCTCACAATTCATGTTAACATTGGGATTGAAGCTTCCCTTTTTGATGCACCAGATCATGTTGCATGTATTTGTGATAAGAAACTTGTTTGGCCACTGTCTGAGAACCACATGGAAGTAATTGTGGATTTTGCTCGGAGTTGATGAGATAGACAATCTGTTAATGTTTGGGATGACAGTGGGATTGGGGCTTTCATTGCTTCTCTCTTGGTCCTAACGGAGATCTTGGGGTTTGTTGCCTGTCTGGAATTGCAGCATTGCTGGATGGAGGAAAATAACCCAAGCCTTGATCAGGTTTCAGTATGCATCTATCACCAGAAGCACTGTCTGCCAATCTTTCCAGAGGCATTGATAGTATAAACAGATGAAGGCTGCTTTGCTGGGCTTGGGGCTGGCTGCAGCAGCTGGTTTTGGTTTTAAGACTTCGAAGCTGGTAACAAAGCACTGAGAGTGGACATCTCATCACTAAATTCTGTTGAGAAAAGCAGGGGATTAAGCGTGCCCTCTGAATTAGTGCTCCTCAGCACTACTCCAGGGTAGTGGTGATCATGGTTGTAAAGTTACAATAATTTAAAGTACTTTGTAGGAGTTAAAAGAAATTAACTCCTACAATTAAGAAAACCTCTGTTTTTTAAAGAAGCGTAATTGCAAAAACTTGCTCTTCGCATCAGTGAAACATGTTGGATTTTATGGTGCAACAGAAAGGGTAGGGTGTTTGTGTCTGTGTTCTTGCAAACCTCATAGCTGTAATAATTCTGAAAGAAAACATTAAAAGCTTAAAAATAAATAAGTGAATCATTTGGTATTTTGAAAGTTCTGATCCATGTAAAGGCTTCTTGAATCTGTTCTGAAGATGTCTAAACACATGTCGTAAAAGAAGTTGATCAACTTTTTTTTGAAGTGCAAAGCCAAAAATATAGATGTAAAAAAAACCCAAAAAACCTCTTGATCCAGAGCCATCTCATGCTAGTGCTACCTTGATGTTTTGAATAATTTTGGTCTGAGGAGTAAATTGTTAAATTCAGAACATATATGTATCAATGTGAGCAATAAATACAATTTTAATGCAAAGCACATACAGGATGGCTTTGTAAAGCATAAAAAACATAGCTGAGGCACTGGAAAAATTCAAGAGCTGTAATCTGTTCAGTTGTGGTGTAGTGTCATTTAGTAAAATTGCTTCTCTATTTTTTTTTATTTCCTTCCCCCCTAATATTTTGCTTAGAAATATGACCTCCGTCTGTGTCAGTACTAATTACATTTTCCTGACATTTGAATGAGGAGAAATGTGAGTATCTGGAGCCTGAATAGCACGCATAGCTCATCCTTTGCTTTTTAATGACAAGGGGGGCTTATAGAGGCCCATCACTTACAGCATCTGTGGGTAGCAGCTATCAGAGTAATGAGTGGCTTAATTAAGTTTCTTAAGAATTGAATAGGGAAGGTGAATAAAATTTTCAAAATTATTTGTTTCCTGTTAAAATAAAGAAAAAAGGTAAGAAATGAAAACACTTGGGAGCCTCAGATGGCACTTCCAGCTCCATTTTCAAAGCGTGACCTGGCACTCAGGCATGTGAGATCCAGTTGTGTCAGGAGCCTTTTGAAAACGGCATCCAGGATGTCCTGTCAGAAGTTGCAGCCTCCTTCCAGGCTTCAAAGCAGGAGCCAAACCTCCCGTAGCCTCAGGATGAGTTATCTGCTCCTGAGCAGGGACAGGGTGCATTGGCAGGGCACCCTCTCCATGGGGAAAGCAGCTCCATCCCTGCTGCCTGCTCCATGCTCACCATCTCCTCCACATGTTGGCCAGTTGAATATCCACAGTTGTCAGCCCTGTGCCCTCAGGGAGCACTATATTTGCTTTCAGGGGAGACCCAGCCTGTGTCAGACTAGATGGCTGCAGGTGGGAGGAAAGGCTTTGAGAAGCCACTCAGGGATCAACATGGATGTGGGAGGAACTTGCTGGTCCTCTCTGTTGCTCTTTTGCCACCCCAGGAGGCAGATTGGAGCTTTACTGAAACTGAAATGTGGAGTAAAGGAAAATTCCTTTTTTTCTCCTCTCTTTAGGAAATTAGTTTGAAGTTGTAACCAAAATAGAGGAGAAGAGGTTGGGTTGATCTCCAAGTGTTCAGACACTGCTGTGCTGATTCCAGTGGCCAGCTCATGGCCAGTGCCTGGAGGGGGTCGTGCTGGGAGAGCTTTCGAAGCATCTACACTCCATTTCAGTGCCTTTTGCTTTCAGGGTGCTTCTCCCACAAGCGTGGGGTTGTTCTGCCATTTTGTCTCCCATTTTCTGTGTGCATGCTGCTCATAACAGCAATGCTGGTCATGAAACAACAGGCGAGATGAATACTGTTTGTCGAGTGAACCTGCCAGGAGATTCCTGTGTTACTGGTTTGTGTGCATGTGCCAGTCCCCTTCTTCGGGCTTGCTTTCATCTCTCAGATCTTGATCTGTCTCTCCTTGCACTTGGCATTGCTATCGCTGTGTATAAACAAATCTGCTAGGCTGTCTGCTGGTATGTAACCCTCAGTAAATATTGTACCTGTCAATTAGCAGGCAGCATTTAATGTTTACAGGTGGTTAAGTTATGCTGCAATATTTTAGGATGAACCTAAATGACTTTTAAAAATGTGGGAATTCAAAGCAGCAAAGCTGTGTATCTGCCTGACAGGAGGATCTCCAAGATCTGGAAAGCAGACCTCACCTTGGAGAGGACCCAGGCTGGCAGCAGTGGGAGTCAAGGGCAGTGATTTAAGATTAGGCAGTCTCTGAGCTGGAGTAATGACCCATCATATCCTGTGAAGATAGGGAGCTTAAACACAGATTATCAACGTTTACTTCTTGTATTCAGTGGCCTGAGACAGGGTGTAGTTTTGCAGGGTAGTTATACAGGCACAGATGGAAGAGAAGTGTGGGAATGGGCTGCTGGAATCCACTAAAAATTATAAAGAAAAGGAAACTGTGAGCTTTCCTCACAATATACCAGTCCTGTGGTTTCAGTGTGTTGACTGGTAGGACAGAATCTCTCAGTTTTGTTCTCAGTTTCTCTGTCCTGGTCTTTTTGGAAGATCTGTGGACTGCTTTCTGTTATTGTTCAGCCCCTGAGGAGTGCCCAGAGATGGCCAGATACAGCTGGCATGGGCAGGAATCAGAAGTAGAACTGGGGTTTGCAAAGACCAGATTAGGAGTGTGAAGGGCTGGAGTCTGGTTCTCAGAGGTACTTAAACTGATCCAGGTTTTGCTGGCATGATGAGAAGTTTGGCTTTCAGTTTTGGCCAGGTTTGGCGTTCACTAATGAAGCCAGAGGAAGCTTGGACAAAGATGAGTTACACCAGAACAGACTAGCCACCTTGGCTGCCTCCATCCCCAGCAGGGGGATGAAAAGCCCTTGAAAACCCAGCTGTTAAAAGCAAAAACGAGACACCCCCAGAATGGCCTTGAATTATCTTCTTTATAAGCATCCAAATTATTAAGGTCTTGAAATCCAGATCCAAATTTATTGTGGCTGGTGGAAACTGTGTAAAGGACATCAGGCAGAGTGAAAATGCTTTAATAGTTAAGGGACGCAGGTGAGAGGGGCTGGGGCTGTGCATTTCAGTTTTTCTCCAGTGGCAAAGATACATGGCACAGGAGGAGTTTCTGGGTGGTGGGGGTTCTGGGGGTGGGGTTGTGGCGAGATGCCTTTCCAGGATGGAAACACATTAGCATCTGGTGGTTCTGCAAACTATGTGTGATGCTTTTCTGAAGACAGTGTGCCATCTATTAACAAAGTGAGAGAAAGGGGAAGGCAGAGGAATGTTAATTCCTTGCCTCCTAGAGGTTTTTGGGCAGGTCTGGGTTATAGCAGTGGTTCAGGATCTTGACTCTATGCTGTGAACACCATTGCTCTGGTCACAGTCCCCAGGGCAGTGTGCCTGCCTAGCCAGCTTTGCTCTTACAGCCCAACTGAGCTCAGCTTGCATGGACCACAACCCTCACCAGACGTGTGAGCCTGTGCACAGGTGCACACAGATGTGTCTGTATGTAGAGAACCAGCCAGGACTTGCTTTTGTACTGCATGGTACATTTTATCAGCAGCTCTTTTCATTCTTTGGGCCCATTATTGCTTTCTTAAGCAATTAGCATTGCTCATCTTGGGTAGGGATGAATGCTTTTGAATTGCATGTTACTTTGCAGTTAGGGAAGGCTGACAGCCATTCTACAGCAGTACTTGCCAATTAGTGTTGGTAAATGCCAGCATTACCTTGACTTTTGGTTAGTGGAAAATGTTCCTTATCGTGCCAAGCAGAAGAGGAAGGCTAATAGCACATTACAGGAATCAAAACATGAGGCTTGAGATAATGTAATGGCTTTAAGCATTTTACTGTTTTGTTAAACTTGATGGGAAAAAAAAAATTCTCACCCTTTTGCTGTACCAAAATGTATAACTTGCTGTAAGCAAGGTAGTCCAGTGAAGCTGCTGAAGCTAAGTTGCTTTACATCAATTTTTTTTGGCAGCCTAAGCAGTAATTACTGTTTCATCAAGGCTTTTATGGGATTCTTGTGATGCATGGTTTAGACATAAATAACACTGGTTTTAGGTGTTAATGTAGATACTTTTAGTCATGTAAAGGCCTTCCTCAGAATCTGATTCAGTTCTTAACATCTTTTTATCTGTTGTGTTTTCTTCCAACTTTCATTAACATGGATCCTGGGGCTATCTACTGTCTTGAAGTTTTAATGTGCACTGTGATGAGCATGTCTTCCCTCTTTGTTGCCTGTTTTGGGTTGTAAACTCTCTTAGGGACAAGGGCTGTCTTTTAATTGCAGCTGTACAGTACTGACAAAACTTGGCCTTTTTTTGCTTAGGGTTTTAGGAAGTGCTTTGATGTAACTAGCAGTGAAATTACAGTTAATATTTTTCGCTGCCAGTTATGTTCCACCTTTCCATAAAACAACAAGCATCCCGATTTTCTGGGGTTAAGTCGCTTGCTGCCAAATTTTTTCAGCTGACTTAAGATTCTGCCTGCCTTTGCTGTGATTTAAGTGATAGCTGCAGCTGTGGTGCTGTAGACTTTAATTTTGAATAGCGACCTGTCCTTTTATCTTGTTTTTGTACTGAATTTTCCAAGGGTGCTTGGATGTAGAGATAGTCGGGTAATAGATAAGTTACAATGTGTTGGTTTTACTGTGTCACCTTGAAACGAGGTCTTCACTCTTGGAAATGAGCTATCCCCAAAGGCAGCGCAGGAATGTTCAGGGTTCTGTTGCAGGAGGTCTCAGCCATACTCAGCTATCATAAACCGTAGGTGAAAACACTCCTGTGAAAGCATTTCCCACCATGGGTGTTTGGGCCTTTTCTCTTAATATTTTGTGTGCCATATTAAAGATACAGCAAACCCACAACTAAAATGCAAATGACTAGCTTTAGCTGAAATTCAAGTTCACACCATTTTATGTTTTAATCATTAAGTGTGAATAGTTGAAACCAAGTGGACATGCCTAAAAATAGAGGATGTTTTCTGCTTAGGTGCTGTAACGTTTCAGGCATTTGTTGGAATTATAATGCTACATACACCTAATTTTTGAGGCAGAGTGCTGAAAGCACTGAGCAAACCCTAAAGATTCCTGCTGTGGACAGCTGTAATACCAGTCCCCATGAGACACCCCTCTTTAGCTGTGTATGGTGGCTGGGCTTTAATCTGCTACAGGCTGCAAGGGTGTTTTCTGGGAAACTTCAGACTAAGCAACCAGCCATTCCCAAAAGCTCACCAAGAGCAAGAGACTGGGTGAAGTACTCAGTAGAGTGCAAACACCTGTAGCCCTTAAAAGCCTGAGTCTCCTCAGGGGCAATTGCCAGGCAGAAACCCCTGAGGGTCAGAGACAGAGGAGAAAATCCTTTGTCTGCTCTCACAATCATGATTCAGCTGATGGCAAGAGTGGAACAGTTCAGAGGGGTGCAATCCAGATGGTGATAGTTCAGGATGACAAATGATTCCAGCAGGTTTTTGTGAGGGGCGATGGTATAGTTCAGGTGCTTGCATTGGCTGATAAAGTGTTTAAAGCCCTTGCCAAGGAAATGATGTCAACAAGCAGTCTGTCTCCAGAGATGGATCCCTGGGCGACAGTCTTGCTTAAAGTCGTGGAATTTTCATCCACTCTGCTGTGCTGCCTGTTTTGTGTATTTTAATTATGTGTTTGTGTTTGGAGGAGGGTATGTTTTTGCTTTTTACTGTTCCCCAGGCTTCATCCCCTAGGACACTTCTCTTTTCATGGGGAAAATACTCATTTTAGTGAAAAGATGCCAAATGTCTGGCGGCTGTTTGTCCAAACAAGGCGACTTGTGAGATCAGAAACCAACACTTGAATGCAATCACAGTTGTGTCTGTGCTTCTGGCTCCTACTTTGAGGACATGGAGAATTTATATCATCAGTACTTCGTGATTCCACTTGGGTTTGGGGATTTTCCCCCTCTTTTAAGTAGTGTAGGAGGCGCGCTGTATGGCTTGCATCACCCAGATGTAGAAGCCAAAGGCTTCAGTGGTTCAGCATTAAGAAACTTTCATAGGCAGCAAGAATGGACAAAGGGCTCCTGTTTTGGAATAATTTATTGATAAAGAAATTTAAGATTGTTTTGCTCCCCTGCTTTTGATTTGTCTTGGAGTTGTTTAGCTTGCTTGTGCAACAATGAAAACAAAACCCAGGGTAGTAGATGAAAGCAGGAGTCCTGCTTTCAAATCAGCCTTAAAAATAACCTGGCTAAGATTCGATTAAAAATACACTCATTATCCACTAATGAAATAATTGCTTTGTTATGAATCTGCAAAAATCAGATTTTGGCATGATTTTCTGGTGCTGAGTCATTCACATTAATATCTGAGGTGTGAGGAGTGATGGCTTTTGACTGTATCTTAAGACTGAAGTGTTCAAGCTGCTTACCTTGTATGCGATGGTGCAATTCCCCAGCTACTAATCTGTCTTTCCCACCTGCCTGCCAGGGAATGGGGAATAGTGGGAGCAGGCATGATGTGATTCAGGGGGGAGCAGGGAGCTGGGAGTAGTGCTTTTAATGGATCTCACATCAGTGGAGGATGCTGGGCAGTGGTGTGTGCTGGAACCATCCCATTGCTCTCCCTGTTCATGTAGAGAGGGTTTGTTGCACGACAGGTCTAATGTTATGTGTTTCTGTTTCGAGAATTTTGTGCTGGTTTTCAGCTCTATGTGATCAGCATGCTGGTTGCCAGCTGCTGTGAAGCTTATTGAAGTAAATTTTTATAATGCATGGAACTTGGAACTTTCTGTTAAATGTCGCATTTCCAGAGCAGCTTCATGGCTGGTGAGGAAGATCCCACTGCTTGCTTCTGCTGCTCCTAATGGAAGACCCTGAGAAGTCTGTAAGTGGGAACTGGTCCCTGCAGACAGACAGTAAAAATCCACGCTGAATTGCAGAGGGAGGGAGACATCCTGTGGGCTGCATTCAGGTCCATGTCAGTCAGTCGGTGTGTGCATACAGACTTTGCATGGTTATTGATATTCTTATCAGTGCTTATCTCTGTTTTTGTTTTAAAATTGTTGCGTATTTACATCAGCTTCGTCTGAATTGCTGCTGTGACAGAAAGTGGTTTTTCGTAGACAACTATTTTACATTTTCCATTTTACTGTCTGGCTTTTTAACTACTTATGGTGTTTCTGTTTTCCATTTGTTTACACCTTGCTCCTGCCAAGCTTGTCTTTTATGAAAGATTTCAAAGCAATTTTTTTTCTTTTGTATATACAGATTTGCAGCTCCTGGAACACGGCACAGTCAAAATAAGTCAAACCCCTTTTAAATCCCCTGCAATTAGCTAGTGAAGGGGAAGCGGGGGAAAGAATGGCTCCAGTGTCTTTTGCTCATTTATTTATTTATTTTCTTCAACACTCAGAGGAAAAACGTTCCTTTTTGTTTTATTAATGATGTGCTTATGAAATGGAGTGTTTGATGGTGTGCACTCGGAGCAGGCGGAAGGCGAGCTTCCCCACGTTGCGCTGGCAGCACGCTCCCTTTCTGATCTGCAGCACTCTTAGTTTATTCCAGATGTAGGCTTGCTCTCAGCAGAGGCTGTCTGATGTACAATGGTTTCACGGTGGAGAAAAAATGGCCTATGGGGACCCACTGGAAGCTGCCAGTTGTATTCTCTATTCTCACTTGTGGTCTGTTACATAAGATGACCCTTCCCCTGTGGGCCCCCCACTTCACAATTAATCCAAGTAGAATATTCATATTGTCTTTTAAAACATTTTAATTATTTGTAACCTAGGCACTTTGAAGTAGATCAGATTCAAGCGGGAAAGTCTGCTTGAAAGAGCCAAGTTGGGAGGAAAGTTGAGTCACTAAGAGTGATGTAACTGCGGAGAAGAGAAATTAGCCATTAGTCCAGCTCCAGCCTGACTTGACCATTTGTGTGTCTGCTTGCTGTGTGAGGGAAGTCAAAAAATGCAAGTCTGGAAGGGATTTCAAGAAATGACCCAATCTCATCTCATCCTCTGAGACTGACTTCGACAAATGTTGGTTCATCATGTCCATGAAATCCTTTTCTGTGAGGAATCCATGTAGGCAGGGTTGCTGCTGCTTGGGATTACAAGCGAAGTCCGTGGGACACATCTGGGCAGAGTTAAGGTTCGAGTCCCTAACAATGAATTTTTGCTCCTTATTGCTTTGAAACTCTCAAAGCAAGCATGTCTTTCTGAGTGTCCATCTTGGCCAAATCTCAGGTGAATTGCATGGTATTTTTTGGATTGTCATATACAAGTATTCATCTCATGGTGAGAATCAAAGCCCACTGCTCAAAATTTGAAAAGTTTAATAAGGGATAATAAGGGACAGATCAATAAGGCAAAAGTAACAGCTCTGGGTGCATGGCAGCAGCCAGAGGCTCACCCAATTTTTTTAGCAAGCAGTCCTTTATACTGTTGCAGTTGCATTACTTTCTCAAGTGACTTAGCACGTTTTTGGAGCCAGCTTACCACAACTCCGCCTTAGGTTTCCACAGAATTGTGTAAGGCCACAGCTACAGTCTCCAAGGTTCCATTGGGGGAAAGTCCAGGCTGGTCTTCTGATGCCACTTCAGACTCCTTTTATGGTATTTTGTTCTCTGCCTGTCCTATCTTGGTTATACATTTTTCAAGAGCGGTTGTATCTTGTGATACATCCTTTGCAAGCACGCTTCCATCTTGTGATAGCCTTGCTTTAGGAACAATTTTAGTTGTACTGTTCACAAAAACAATTATGATTTGCACTTTATTTACAGAAGTTGTTACAGTTTGTAATAATTTGCAAGGGCATATACATAGCAGCAAAAGCCAACTGTTGCATAGAGTTCATAACATCCTGTTATGTCATGAGCCAGTCCTCAAGTGCTGCCCAGGGTGCTTGTGACCTGCCTTTGGCTAAAGGAATATAGCTCAGTCTCCTAAGGAGTAAGCGGGGTTGGATATCACCTGGTCCCTGGCTGCAGCAGGGGCTGGTAGTGCCTCGCACTCTGTCCTTGATGAGGACTTCTGGAGTTTGAGACTGAGCTGGCATCAGCACATCTGTGCTTTGTGCTTGAAGTGCTTTTGCACCAAGAGCTATGAGCGCATATGTATAGATTTCTTGTGTCACTGGTGGACAAAGCTGGGGGGAGGTTATTCTGAGTTATTTATAAGTGAAGCTGTGAGAATTATTCTAAGAGGATGGGAAAATTCAGATGTTAATAGAAATGTGGAACTGACAGCAGCTGAGCAGCAACTGGAATCGTGCAGCTGATCAAAGAAGAGTGGTCAGCATTTAAACTCATCCTCTGGGCAGGGATTAAGCAGGCTCCAAGGGCAGTGACATCAGACCTGCAAAATGCCAAAACTAACTACACTTGGAGTTTCCTTTGGGTATTGCAAGTCTCTAGAGTGGAATGAACGCACCAGAATCCTATCTTTCTTTTAAAGACTAAGTGAGCTTGTAGCCTTTTTGTTCATGAAGGAAAGCTTGAAAATAGGATACTTCAACAATTTTAAAAAATAAACATTCATTACTACTTTTTTTTTTCTTTTCTTATTTTTTAAAGCATTTAAGCTTGGTGTAGTTTAACCTGGGAGTCCCCAGTAACTCAACAAAATCAGCTTTAAGTAAAATTTAAATGCATTTATAAATCCTTAGAACTGGCACAGAGCTTTACTATTGAGGCTTTCCTGTGATGGACTCACTTAAGATGCACGTTCAAAGCAGCACCATTTTTAGCCAGCTGTGAAGTATCCCATGCTGCTCTGTACAGAGAGCACAGCAGCTTCATGGGGAGAGAAAGGGCTTCTGCTGGACATCCCCTTTCTCCAGAGGCCTCAAGGAAAGGCTGGCAGTCTGCTCTTTTATACATAGCTTTCAAAATCTGGGAGTGACATCCCTCATAGGTACCAGTGTGTTGGTGGGGGGCATTTGCTTTCAGCGCATGGTTAAGTGAAGAGCTATGAATGTTTTATGAAGGAAAGGGAAAGAACAGTGAGGGGTTCTGATTTCCAGCTGACGGCGCTGAGTTGTTTATTCCCAGTGAAATCCCTGCAGCTGACCAAGGACTGAAGGGACAGTGTTTTCTTACACAGGACTTGGTGGCAGTGGCATTTGAAAATGAGTGAAAGAAATACATGTTTGGGCATGTGCCAGATGGTTTTGTTGTCTTGTGGATGTGTTTTTCTGCCCATGTTTGCACTGAGCAGTGCTTTACTTTGCAATTGCTTTTGATTACTTTGCAACAGCTTTTGATTTTAGTGGGCATTCAAAGGGAATGAAATTGGTACTTGCATCAAGAGCATTAGAGTCTTGCCATTTGCTCTTATTAAGTGTTCTGTATATGAATATTTGAGAGTTGGTCAGTTAATAATAAATTTGGGAATTTTTGCAGTAAAATATGTGATAGAGAAGAGTGCTAAGAAGTGCAAGCCAGGCACATCGCAGGCCTTGGTGTAACTTAGTTCCAAAAAGCTTTTCCAAGTCATTAAAGGCAATTTTATGACTGCATTGTTAAATTTTATTGGAAAGTCTGCTTCCAAACTGGATTTAACAAAGGGACATTCAAAGTGGCATCTTATGAGGAGAATGGATGGTCATCCTTTCAGCCTGGGCTTGGTTGGGGGAGGTAGAGAGATTGTATTTCTCTGGTGTACTCTCTTCATTATGTGTGCAAGGTACTTCACAGCAATAAAACTTCTCTGGAGCATTTTCATGCTGTAGCTCAGTTCTGTTTTTTAACTAGATAAATATAGTTGACTCTTGCCCCTGCATTTAACACAGTGTCTCATGTGTCACTCTAATTTATTTTAAAGCATCCTCTGTCCTGACATGTCCTGTTATTCAGCAGGAGACTGGGTTTTTAGAAAGGCATTGAAGATCCCAGTTAAACCTGCTGGGATATTGCCCATCTGCAAGGCTTTCAAGTTAACAAATTACCCACAGGTGTATGTTTCCGGGTTCAAAGTTTTGGGTCACCTCTTATGGAATGTGGTTTGGTTTTTGTGTTTCTCCTACCTACCTGTGGTCTGAGGGCTGGGATTCATTGATATCATAGTTGTTGTTATTATTAATATTCATGTTAACATTAGTAATGTTAGTAATTGATAATAATTAATTATTCTTGTTATTTTTCACTTTATTATTAAGGTATTGTTGTAGCTACTGACCTCTTTGTTCCTTTATCTGAAAAAAGTTGTATTTTAAAAGTTTCAGGGATCAAGTGAAAAAAAACCCCATGTTTTCTTCACTTAATACTCTGATAAACAACAGTGGCCTAAAATCTGCAGGTTGCTGCTACAGCCCTTGGGTTTGCCGATATATTTAGCAGTTCTCCTTCTCAGAAACAAGCAGCAATTTGTGCATGCTCTTCACAGTTTGCTATGAAATTTTAATCATCTTTGCTACTTGGGTGTTTGGGTAGTGCGAGAATGTTACTTGTGTGCATAACACACCCAGTCAGAAATAGCTGACCTGGTGCCTGGTGACTACAACACATGGCTTAAAAATTGCCTCCGAATTGTGCATTTTGCTGTCTTACAAGCTTGAAAACTTCCAAGGGTTTTTCATAATCCTGTAGTCCTGGTTCTTCCCCTCTCTTGACAGCATCCTGACAACTGCCTTACTTGTCTTGCTCGCTTGTTTTTCTCTTTCCTTTTTTGCTCTGCTGATACTGTCACACTTGAGTTTCCTTGTGCCCAGTCCTGCCGGTAGGACTCATGGTAGCTAGTTTCTGTTTTGCATTTCATATTGCTCTGAAGTTTGTAAACTGCTTTTTGGTTTAATCTTTACAGCAGTTAAAAATAACCAAAACCAATAAAGATGTCCTGAACATTGCTTATTACCTTACTTATACTGAAAATTATTCTCCACAGTGGGTAAATTTATTATTTGCAATCTGTGCCACAGCTGCCCAGTAAGAAATACTTGACTGGCAGCTGATAATTTGAAGTTGGTGATTTTTTTCCTGTCTCTCAAATCCTGCAAACCCCTCTGGAGAGGGAAGCACTGCTGTGTGATGCAAGTCTGGTCCCTGCTGCAACAGCAGCTGCACCACCTGATGTTCAAGGTCCCCCTTGAACCACGTCTTGCTCCTCTACAGCCCTGCACAGCTCATCCTTGAGTTTTGGCGAAGGGGTTTGAGGCCGCTGGTTGCTCCGGGAAGGATCAGGGCATTGAGAACAGTGCATCTGTCTGGCTCAGAAAAGCTGCAAACTCCCCTGCAAGGAAACATCTGCGTGCTCACCCTGCTCTGTGCTGCCTCCTCCTTTCTGCCTCCTTCGCTTGGACCGCAGCTAACATAGCAAAGCTCAGCAGAAACACCAGTATAGCTTGGGCTATACAGGTGTGTGGTGATGGGCAGCAAGGTGCTAAATAGCTCCCTCCCATACCTTCCCAGCCCTCTCTTGGTGTTCCAAATCCAAATTGAAGGACTTTCTGCACATTTTCTCTCAGCGAGAAGGTTGCCGCATATGGAAGATGCACATCCTGAAGGGGACGGACGGGCTGGGAATCCAGATAACGGGAGGCAGAGGGTCAAAGCGGTCCCCTCACAGCATCATCGTCACCCATGTGGAGGAAGGCGGCTCTGCACACAGGTGAGGTGACAGTGGTGCCTTCATGGTGGTGGGTGTGATGGAATAACCACAGCCATCACTGTTACCTGGGTTCATGAGAGGAGTTTGGGGTTTTGCCCAGCCAAGGTGTGAGGGTGGGAATATGGCACTGTCAGACTAAAAATTTATTTTTGTATTTGATCACTGAAGCTTCTTCTAGAAGGTTTTGTCCAAACTGTAGACAGATCAAACACTTCCTTGATGTTGTAGGGGAAACCAAAGAGCTTGATGGCTTGTTGGGCTTTTCCCCCAAATCAATTTTTGGAAGATGTGCCTTTCCCATGGGATCAGTTGTGCAACACCAGGGTGCTTACTGACTGCCCTGCTGTTCCTGATGGGGTGGAGATGAGGCTTGCTGCTGTTCCCTTACCTAATCCAGTGGGTCACAGAGAGGACTTCTGGAGTCTCAGCCCTGCTAAGAGGGTGAAATTGCCCTGGTTATAACAATGATTTCAGGTGGGCACCTTTCTGAGCCCCGTTTTCTAGAAAGTAATACTGCACTGATCGGTGCAAGCTTAGCATAGTGAGATCCTACGTTGTCCATGCCTCCGTATCAGACCACGTTCCAGCAGAGCCGGGCACTGTGGTAGAAGCACCCTGCAGCTCCATGTTCCCACTCTGTTTCTGCAGGGATGGCAGGCTGATGGCCGGCGATGAGCTCCTCATGATCAACGGGCAGTCGCTGGTGGGGCTCTCCCACCAGGACGCCGTGGCCCTCCTCCGCTCGGCCGCTGGCCTGGTGCAGCTGGTGGTCTCTAGCAAGGTACAGACATCTCCTGGGTGGTCTCACAAATGTGCATCCACAGGTGTTTGAGCAAGTGCTGCATGAAAAGGGCGTATTTTCCACAGGGAATCACGTGTGCACTTCTGCTGCTCTAAATTTAATGCACAGCGAGGGGAAATACATCAATAGCTGCCATAAATCTGTGGCAAATCAGCACAGTATAGACCAAATTAATGATTTGCTTGTACTGTCACTGTCACTCAGTACGCAGATGAGTCTTTATTCATGCAGACATTACCTACGTTTCGGCCAAAACCATCTTCTTAAAATTACATGCTAAGTAAAGCAGGCTGTTCTGAGCCTCTTCTGCTTCCTGCCTGCACAGCTTGTGTACCTCTCATCTCTGTCCTATCTGTGTGCCTGAGATTTCTTGAAAATTATCTCTTGGCTTGAGTTCCTTATTTTGTCCTTGTTAATAGCGTGGAATGGAGCTCTTACAGATAAAGGAACATGAAACTTTCATGGGAAATGAGAGTGGAACTCATTTATCAGTTGGACTCTTTGTTCTGCCTTGATCACAGAAGAGGTTGAGGGGATATTACATAATATTTTGCTTCTTTGTTTAAGAAATCCTGCTCACCTCCATTTGCTCTTCTCCATGGAGCATATCCTGCTGCTCCTGGACCTGGGTCGCTGCAGGTGTTTGGTGCGTGGCCAAGTGACTGCCAAAAGCACCCAGGGATCTCAAATTAGGACCTGCCTGCAATGTGGTGTCACCAGGGCCTTTGAGGTGGTGACAGGAACATATTGGCCCAAACAGAGCACTCATACACCTGCATTTCCAGGGTGTCAGCAAGCCACTGTGTCAGAATTTTAAATTTTTTTCCTTAGCTTCACCTTCAGATTTCTCCAGCCATCCCAAAGCAGATTTCTGTGACTTTAACATCTGCATGCTCTTAAGGCTTCCCTGGCTGCTGCATGCACATGTTTTTCACGAAGATCCTCTATTCCACCATATCCAAAGTGAAGAGCTTGTGACTTCTCTAGCATTTCTGTTAGACATTGAAGTTCATTGCAGACCTTCTTCAGAGTCACAGTCTGGCGTTAACCCCACAAGTGTTTTTTCTGGAAACACCGCACTTCGTCCTGAAGTAGGTAATTTTGTGTTTCCTTTAGACAGCTGGACTCTGCCAAAGCACAAGACAGTAGACTGCATTTATTTCTCCTTAAAATTAAGTGCTTGTTCCTATGGTGACCTCATCAAAATAATCATCATGCATAAACTTAGGGCATAAAACATCACTTTCCTCATCGGGCTGTGAATCTGCTTGTCCTGTGCTCTGCGCACTTGGACAGTTTTCATGTCCCTGGAAGGGGGACTTGGAAAGGCAAGCAGTAGGAAATACAGCCTGTCCCGTATATCTGGCAGTCTCAGAAAAGGTGTAGATAGGTGAAGTGCTCCCTAGTAACTCCCTCTGGGCATTCATTATTTGTTAGTATAGAAATGCAGCTTGTCCTTTTGGTCTGGTGATCAGTAACACAGAATTTGTTCTCCAAGCAGTGAGTCTGTCTGGCCACTGCTTTTGGCTGAGGCACATGTTTGCCTGCCAGAAAACATGGCAAAGACTGGAAGCAGATGCTTGAGCATCAGGAATGAGTTGGTAGAGGATTGCTGGGTCAATTTTCATTGTATTGTCCTAAGTAGCATTGTCAGTGTATTATTCTTATGTCTGTAGGTAGATAAACATGTAAAGGGAACATCCATAGGGAGGGAACCAGGAGCACAGGGTGTGATTTGGGTTGCAATGGAATGAGTAATGAGGTCTGTCAACTCTCAGTTCACTCTCAGTGACATTTACTAAATCCAAAGTGGGGAGGAACAGGCTGCCAAAGAAGCATTTATTTTAAATTCTTCTTCGTGAAATCTAAAGGTTTTAAATGTGTATTGGCCTATGTTTACTTACATATACACTTTAAAACCAAGCCTGCTTTTTATAACCAGACCATTAACAGTTTGAGCGTGTGGAAGTGTGTAGCACAGGGAGGATTACCAGGGAGCTCACACTGGCCAGGTGAGATGGGGCAGTTTTACTGTGACACTGGTGTTTTTCTGCACGTGATGTAATATATTGTGTTGTCTCTCGGGTAGGAATCTTCTGAAGGGGATCTTCTGAAGTATCCATCTACCAGTTTGCCAGACTTGCTTAGCACTTGCTCAGTCCAAGATTCTGTCTCTTGCACTGACAATAAGGAAAACGAAGAGCCAGAAGAAGAAGATGTGAAAGGAGTGAATGTGTCTCCTGAAAAACTGGTTGCTGTAAGTGTGTTTTGGTGTGACATTTCCACTCTCTCTCAAAGCCCATTTGCATGGGTCACATTCTTCTACAGCCTGACACAGAGCACGTCCTTGGGACCAGACAACCCCATCCCACCCAGCCCTTCTCTGCACGAGATGTGGGGAAGGTGCTGGAAAAGGGATGGCATTTACCACAGCCCTTGCCATCTCTGAGCTGCAGCAAGGCAGCAGCACAGGGAACAGGAGCTCTCGAGGCCTCCAGCCTATGTTGCAATCATGGTTTTGTTTTTCTCTTCGATTGTTTTCCACCCACTTCCACTGCTTTTGTTGGATCTGATGCAAAGTCTCTTGCCATGCTTACGCAGTTACATGCTCTTCTTTCCCCTCCTTTTGTAACAAAACTTCTTTAACAGTTTATGATCCAAGTCTTGAAGTTTGTATTTGCTCTGTCAAAGCCAACAGACACTTTGGAGGAGGGATAGGAATTTCTGGCTGTGAACCATAGTTGAAGTTCTGAATAAATGCTGCTGGTTGATAATCTCACTTGCATTCCCTTCAGGACTACATTAAGAAGAGATTAAGTGGGTTATTGTTATTTATTTGTAGTGCAGCAGCTCTATGAAACTTCATAGGTCTTCTGGGCCTTTCTTGTATGGTGCAGACAAAAAATAAAATGATGTTTCTAATCTAAAGAGCTTGTGGACTGGTTTTCAAGCAAGGGAAGGCAGGTGGATTCACTTGAAGGTTTTATCTATGTCTTATTATCCCTTCTTCCTCTCACACTCTTTTCTGTTAAAATAAATCAGTTAAACCTTTGGATGACTCAGATATGATACTGGTTTGGTGATTTGTTTTGATTTTATATTTTTACACTTACACTTCAGCAAAAAGGCTATTCCCTAGGATGAGTCTCATGATGCTGGTGTTTACTTCCTACCTGCCTTTTGTGTCTGACTTACTTTGAGTCAATGTTTATAACACTCTCACAGATCTTAATACTCTAACAAATTTTGTTACTTCTTCACTGTCTTCTCTTCTATGTGCCAGGATGACTTTTGTGGGGATGAAGGGAAAAACAAATAAATGTGGGACGCTTAGCATGCTGATGTTGGTGTAGTGTTTGTATGTGAACTTGAGTGGGCATCTAAGCATTCTTTTGACTATCAAAATACTTTGAATTCTTCTGCATATCATGCTTTCTGTTCTGGTGATTTCTAATAAGGTTATGGCTCGGCAGCACTTAAATATGAAAATCAATTTTGACAAAATTTAATTATGTGTGGCTTCAGGATTAAGCTCCCTGGCATACCACTAACTCTTTCAGCACTGGGAGTTATTTGTCATTTGGTTTGCTCAGGTCTATTCCAGCAAGGCTCTGCCTGGTTGCCAGGGATGGTTTTTTTATCAGTTGTTTCTTTTCCAGATAAACGTAGTGCTCAGGGAAGCTCAAGATGGTTAAGGTGCTCGTGACCATGAGGAGAAAGCTGCATGAGCCTCCCAGAGCCCTTCTGCTTGGACTAGAGTTTAGAGCCTGCCCTGATGTCCATCACAGTGCCACTGCAGCTGGCAGTGGTGGTGGCCACTAACTCAGAGCCAGCTGGATTTGCCTGCCTGTCGGGCGCTCTCACCCCCAATGGCAATAGCTCTTTGCTTTCAGAATATATCATTGGAAGGTTGAGGGGAAATCACAGAAATATGGGTACAATAAACACTTTAGAACAGTGGCAGCAGGGTTTTTTTTTTTTCATTGTCTTTTCTGCTTCTAGTAATTTCTTTTTTTGAAGGATATAATTTAAAGAAATGTAATAAGTTTTTGGTGACTTTAGGACCTCTTCTGTTTTTGCTTGATCTGCAGATGAAATCATTGCTTTTCTGATCCAAAGCACAGAACGTGTTTGTGTTCCCGTTGCAATTGCTGTGTCAGCCTCAGAGTGCAGACGGGGCTCGCTGCAGCCTGGGGTGGGCAGTCTGTTCTGTGTAAACCTCTCAGCTTTACCTTCATCCTCATCCATCCCACTCAGGTCTGGGCAGCCTGAACTGGGCTGGGCTGTGCAAATACTGCATACCACAAAGGAAGGTAAATGTATGGAAAAGATAAAATTCATGTGGCTTTTTTCCACCTGGCAAGACTGGGGGGATTTTTCATAGCAAAGCTTAGAAACTGATTTCAAGGCCAGTATGAAATCAAAGCATTGCAAGATTTTATTTTTAAATGTATATAAATGTGTAGTCCAATTTATTATTGCAAAATTGCTCTGGAAATCACTGCTCTGTGGTGCTCTCATGCTTTTGATGGTATTCATGTGTCTTCTCTTTCTCTCACATATATTTCATTATATCTGTACTGTAGATAAGGGATGACAGTGTGGCTGAGGATTAAAGCAGGAACTAAGCTGCACTATTTTTAATCAGCGCAAATGTAATTGTATTAGACTTTCAGGATGGGTGGTACTCAAGGTCTGTACCAGGTAACTGAGGCTGTGATCTCAGTCTGAGAGTCAGACATCTTAGATTTGAAGCTGACTCCCAACTCAGCCCTGTCCAGGAGTTACCTTTCTCACCTCTGACAAGAGGTTAATGGATTTTCTTGTTTATTCTGTGGGGCTTTGGAGGGATTTAAAGGGGTGCTGTCAGGTGCGGGGTGGTTATGTCATAATGAGTAATTCAGAGTGTTTTATTGTCAGCTGAGGCTTCACTGTCCCTTTTCTGAACCAGAACAATGTCTATCTAATTCTTAAACAAGTCTAGAAGATACTAAAAAAATTGCAGGAGCTTCTAGGTTTGTCAGAGGTATTGTGTAATTAACTTCTCTGTGAATATAATTCATTGCTGAGTGTTCAGAGCCATAATTAATAGACCTGATGGACTTGTGCTTTAGCACCTCATTGCCTAAAGGCTGAACCAGGCAGAAAAAACAATCACTTGGAATGAAGGTATATATTCAAATATTCATCCTTGTAGCTGCTTAGAACTCAGCTGGACCAGGCTCGTAAGGAAAGTGATGTAAGTGGTCACTGTTTTGAAATGGGACACCTCACCAAGGTCCCTTCCAAACTGGCTTATTTTTAAAATCTGTGAAAAAAATAGTAAAAATTAAAATTATATTTTCTAGATGCTGGTTGTTAAAAAATTTCCCCATGAGCAGTTGTTTCCAGCTCTTTTAAGTTCTGCTCTAGGATTTTTAGACAGGGAAATAGAGTCTGAGCTAGTCAGCTTCTGCAGGACACAGCAGAAGAATTTACTGACACTTGAAAACTGTAATTTAAGAGAAGTATCACTTTAAGTCTTACTTGAAAGTCCACTTGTTAAGTTTCATTAATAAAAATCACTTAATACAATTTAAATGGAGTTCTGCTTTTACAGTCTTCTTATGTAAAGCCCTGTTTAACATGAAACATGCCTTAAAGTTTTAACTTCATTAAGACTTGTACTGCCAGGCAGAAAAGGGATTACATTAATATCCTTAAAGTGCATTTCTTTCAGGAGTAGTTTGTCCAAAACGTTCCTTAACTTCAGAGCCGAAGCACTGGCCAGAGAGTTGTGTTATCCTAAATGGTCCTGAGACATTTTAGGGATTCTAAACTCCTCCACCCCAATCCATATTTTGCCATGTGCAGTTGACACTGCTATTGTAAAATGTCACTATTTATGTCCAAGTGTGAAATAGGATAATATGATAGCATTTGCCTTGAATGATTTATTTGTAATTCTAATTCACTTTTACTAGTGTTTCTGTTGCTTGAAATTGAACCTATCATTGCATTGCTGGCTGGTGGAGCTACCTGGGAAGTCAACTCTAAAGAGAAGGCTCATCTACCAAGAATTTCCAAAGGGTCCAATGAATTTGGGGGGTTTTTCATCCCTGGACAGAAGCATGTGCCATTCTTAGTTTCTTGAGAACTTACCTACCTTTGTGTGGTTCAATATCTGATGGTCTGAATATTTTTTAAATGTTCAGCTTCAGTGACCAGCTTTATATTAATGGCTTGAAATTTCTACAGGTTAGTAAAACACAGCAAGAAGGGTGTCTGCCTCGAAAGGTTTGGATCTGTAGTTGCTGGGGGCAGGGATGGAAGGTTGGGGACTGCTCCTCTGTACTTAGATCTTGTGTTCTCCCCAGATTCTTAAATCTGCTTTTCCTGATGCTGGAGGCAGGACCCTGAGCTGAGTCTGTTCCATGCAGAATAGAAGTGTAAAAAGAGAAAAGGAGGTCACTCTCATCTCTTCCTTTTCAGGGGGCACTGGGAAGGGAATTTGCCTCCCTGTGCCCAAGCTCACCTTGCAGGCAAGCCCTGGGGACACCACCTCTAGCAGCACCCCCAGCTGTGTGACCCTCCTGTGGGATATCAGGGCCTTTCTACTCATATTTAATCATTTTGAGATGACCTGAAGGGTGGGAAGTGTGCCTTCATGTCAGTGCCGGGCACGTTGCACACGGAGACATCCGTGACCCTGCAAGGTCTTCACCCTCCTACCAGCAACAGAAACAGGATGTTTGCTGCTGAAGGTTCCCTGCGTGGTCTGGATTACCTGATCCCTGCCAAAGCCCACTTGTGGTTTTTGTGCAAGACATGTAGCTGAAAGGGGATAAATAAACCTGTTTGGTGAATGTGAAGAATTGCATTTGTTTAACTCCACTCCCTCTCAGTTTATATTTTTTTTCTGTGCTGTAGGACTGACTAGTTGTTTTCTGCCATGAGCCTTTCTGTCTTACCAGGGAATCCACACATAATTACCTGTAGCCATGCAAACATAATGAAGAACAGGATAACAATGCCATAACTTTAAAAACAGTCTTGGGGTCAAAAGTTCTTCTGGAAACACTGAGAGAGAATTTCAGAGAAAGCATTAGCATTGAGAAGGAACAGGAAGCATAACTCAACAATTAAATGTGTGCAGGGCGTGGAGAGGGGCCCTCGTTACTTGGAGTACTGGAGTGTTTGTTCCCATTAGGGCACTGCAGTCTCAACACAGGCTGCAGAAACACAGCTCACTCCTCAAACAGCGCTGCATGGCTGGGAGAAAAGCAAGAAAAATATTTTCCTGGCAGAAATTTGCTTAGCAATGAAAGGCTTTACTTGGGAGGGGGGGAAGAAATTGAAAAGCCTGGTGTGGGGCTTTTTTATGTACTGGGAAGTGTTCAGCAATTCTTTTCCTCTTTGTGGTGATGACTGGCAATGTTTGCAGATCCTGCCCTGTGCCCCATCACTGTTGGAAGGGGCAGGCAAGGGCAGGGTCCAGCTGTACCTTGGCATGGCTCACAGCTGCTGCTCAGCTTTAAATGCTGAATTTGTTGAAAGTCTGGCTGTACTGTACTTTCTGAGGTACAGTATACGTCCAGCATATCGATGGGTCTGTGTCCGTGCAGTGCCCTTCCCTCATGCTGTGGCTCATGAGACACACTGGGTCCTACAGTGACTCCAGAAGCAAGTTTTCAGAGTAAATGTAGTTAGGAATTTGGGCAAGAGAAAATGACTAAATGCTTGGAGACCAAATCTCATTCACACAGTATGTGTTGTTTCTAGAAGCCCTATCACATTAAAATAAGCAATTGCAGTTGGATTTGTTGCAGGGGGTTGCTCAGCAATGGGCTGGTTGTGGTGGTGTGACACTGGTCAGGGCTGGGGGAAGGTGTTGGCACACATCACATGAGCTGAGGGAAGAGTGCTGAAAGGCCTCCAGTGGTGCAGTGTCACTGGATTACTGAAAAACATTACACATTATAAAATTCACCTGTCAAGGAGACATTAATGTTCTTCATGTCAGGAGGGAGCTCCTCAGAGCACTCCTATCGTTCCCTGTGCCTGGCTCCCAGCCCTTCTGGGCCTTTTCCTACTGCTTCCATCTTAAAGGCAAAGACCAAAAGAGAAAACTCTTTCACCCAGGGTCCAGTACTTGAAGGGTTCTCTGTAGACGTGATGCTGTCTACAAATCATGAATACCTCGTGTTGCTTGGGCTTGGTGGAACATAACCTTTCTTACTTGACCATAAATAAAAGTGTGGACAATGCCCAGAGTTACAATTTTTGCTCTTCCCATGTGATATGTTTGAAAGCCGAGTCAGCAGAGTAATAGAAACACAAGTTTATCTACGGTACAGGTTCTGCATCGTCTTTGTTTTTGTGAATGAGGGCTTTTCCCATAAAGCATCAGATACAGTACAGCCTGTCTCTCGTTTGGCTGTTTGGATAACTGCCCAGTTTTGAAGGAGATGAACTGCCTTTAACAAGCTAAAAATAACACCCTCATGGCACTGGAACAAGAGAAATGCTGTCACAGCCATGCAGTTCCCATACATTAGCAGAAGGATGATACTCAAGAATTTTTTAGTTAGTGTGAATGTCTCAGAACCACATCTGCAAATTTTTGACCATGTGCACTGTCCAATCTTGGTTGGAATCAAGTAAAAATAATTTGTGATGTGCTGTGCAGCATCCATGATGTATGAGGCTTCAGGTCCTTGAAGATGCAGGTATGAATGACACTTCATCCAGGTATGAAAGACAATTCTTACATATTCCATATCTTCTTGTATACTTAGGATGGTTTGAAATGCCAGTTTGGAACTGAAATCCAAAGCTTCTACCAGTGGTGTCATGGGAACGCTTTCTGCAGCTGTTGGTTGACGTCGGTATTAAGAAGGTCTTGTTTCATTCTCAGGAGAGCTGTTTATTTTGATGAGTGATTATTGCATGTTTTGTCCTTCACTGGCAATTAAAAGATTGTAATTTAAAAAAAACAACAACAAAAAAAACAAACAAAAAAAACCCCCCAAAACAAAAAACAAAAACAAAAACAAAAAAAAAACAAACCAAAGGAAAAAAGATAAGCAATTTATTGTTTGTTATGATGTAAAGGCTCCAGATTTGCGGTAAGCCAGGAACTGAGCGTGTATTAAACAAAATAATGAAGTAGCTGAACCAGCTTTCACACTGCTTGAGTTCCATGTTTGCCATACATTCATGGAATCCCTTAGGTCTCTGCTGTTTACTAAGTCTGGTCTTCTGGGATCTCCCTGCAGCACTTAGAGACATCTCGTGGACAGTGACTAAACTGCATGGAAAGCATGTGTCCTGCTTTTTTTGTGTTTTGGGGGGAAAAAAGGATAAAGCATAAAAAAGAGAACAGCAGGAATCTGTTTGTGTACATTGGATTTCCTTTAGCTCAAAAGCTGTTTCTAGTGGAAAATCATAATATACTGCAGAAGAAGAGTAATCTTGTCCAAAAAGGATTGGGAACTGTTTTGTTGGGAGCATCTTACTGTTTCCAAGGCATGTGTTGTCTGCGATATGTGTTTCTTGGAAAACGTAACTGCGTTAGCCATTTCCTGCATTTCTTCATATTTAAAAGGATATTTTTTAGAAACTTTTTCTCTTCAAAACATTATGAATAATTTTAGTGACGCTTTGGATATCTGAAAATGGAGTGTGCTTTGCTTAGCTGCATCTCTGACCAGTGAGTCATTGGAGCCAGCACAGCTGGGACCCTGCTTGCTTCATCAACAACCTGCCAGCATCCTCTGAACAGTGGTCAACTCATGGTGGCTCCTGGTGTCAAACACATTCAAGAAGGTTTTGGACCGTCTTGCAAAAAATAAATATAACATTACAGAAGATGAGAGTAGCTCAGCTCTGCCACAGTGCATTTCCAGTCTGTTTACAGGGTGGGCATAGGCAGATATTGCTGAGTCTTTGTGCTGGTGAATGCCAGGTTTTGTTTCTTTGTGCAGGTTGTGTATGACACTATCTACTCTTGTATATCTACTCTGTATCTACCCTTGTGTATCTACTTTGTAGATTTTGAGAAGAGACATAACTGCTGGGGGTTTGTGCCTACTGAAGTGAATAGTAATTCCCTGTCTAGCAACTACTGCATTGTACTGTAGGCTTAGGGTCGCTTTTGAGTGCAGGCATTTCGTAAAGTGGCAGACTAGACACCACTTTAAAAGCTTTTGTTTTGTTTATTTGGCATTTCCACCTATTCAGAAAGCTGGGCAGCTCCAGTTCTTTACTGTTTATCAGATTTCCTGATCTCTTGTGGCACATGAACCAAGAGTTTTCCAACACTTTCTTTAAAATTAAGTAAAGGAGGGCTTGAGTTCCCGTTCCCTTTGGCTGGGCAGGAGGAAGTGTGGGCTGCTCCTGGTGTTACCAATATGTGTATTTCCCAGGTGAGCTTCTGGGGAAGGTGGTAGAGGCTTTGCTTCACCAGTGCTGCCGAACACAGCCCAAATTTGAGTCCTCCTGAGGCCTCCCTGGTAGATGTGCAGAACTATTGTCTGCCTTGTCAGGCAGAACTATTGTCTGCCTTGTCAGTTTTGTGCCAGGGGAGCAACCATGAACTGGTTTTTACAGAGGTGCCAGTTCAAGACACTGAATTAGTGCTGACCTGAAGGTGATGTTCCTTCTCTTTACCTCCATCTGGCTCCAAGTGGTTCTCTGCTTTTGTGTCATGAAAGAGAGGAGCAGCAATACAAGTGTCCTTTGGAAGAGGGGAGTCCTCTAGCTTGCACCAAAAATTGCTGGATTTAATTTGGATTTCTTGTGAGCCCCGTGGTTCAGTTTAGGAAGCTGCCTGAGCTTTGGGATGTACTGTGTTTTGGAAAAATGTCCCTGGGTGCTGCAGCCCCTGATGCAGTGTGTCCCCATTCATCAGCCTCTTTCTAGGATCTGTGCAACTTTGTACATGCCCTAAAACAGAGCAGTAAGGCATGGAAAACTCAGTGCTGTCCAAGATTACAAAATCATGTCCTCTGCATCACTTGCAGTGTTAATTCTCGTAAATTATAGTGCTGCAGTTTGTAATTTATCTGTGAGATGGATTCAATTAAAGTGAAAAGGAGCTAATTTAAAAGTGAAGGTATTTTACTTTCTGTGCAAGGCAAAAGGGGCATGTGGAGTTCCCTGCCTAGCAGATGCATTTAAGGCTTAAAGCATGCTGTGCCCCATAAAGCAATAAAGTAATTGCACAAATAACTGAAACAGCTAGAATTATACCAGATTGTGGGAAAAAAGGGACTCAAAACTCTCTCAAGGGACTAGGGAGAAAGACTTGGTGCAGGGAAGAGGTGAAGGTTTGCATTGGGTCTTTGAGGCATTGCTCTGAAGAGTCTGTGCTGGCTCCTCGTGGAGGCCTCTTGGGTTCCTCCTGGTGCTGCCCCACAGACGGTGGTGTTGGGATAATTAGTGGTTAAATGTTTGGGGTAGTACTGCTTGAGGAAAAGTTGTCATGGCCAGAGACCAGGACAGTGAATGAATGGGATCAGAGAAGATGTGGAATTTTCCCATTGAACTTGCCCTGGTGCACAGCCATTCCTCTTGCACATGGCTGTTCTGAAGAAGGGCAGTAGTTGTCTTGCTGGTGGACTTGCTTTGCCAGTGCAGGTAGGACAGAATTTGTTATGCTGTAGACTTCTCAGTCTTGTTCTCACTGCTTCATTCCCAAGCCACCAGGACAAACTGGTCTGCATGCTGCCAGCACTCCTCGGCAGAGCCAGCTAGGCTGTGCCGTGGGAATTGGGTGGGCTTGCTGATGGGAAAGGCAGCAGCTGAGGAGCTCTGCAAGGGCAGCAGAAAAGCAGTTTGCTTATTAAATTGTATCAACTTCTGTATCCAGTCTTGTTTTTGTAGATCGGGCAAGGGATTGCCAAACTGTTTGCGGTTAAACAGGGCAGGCTGTCATAATCCTGCTCCTCATCTCACCTAATTAAGAGCCTGGTCACGCTGGAGCTTTGCCGAGGCGAGGACTCCGAGGGCAGTTGTTCGTTCTGGTGCAGTGCCAGGACCGCGTGTCCCTGATAATGCCGTTTTCCTTCGAAATCAATTGAGATGTCACCGTCACTTGATCCCAGAGCTACTTAATGAACTGGCAAAATGGGCTCTATTTTTAGATCTCCCTTTAAACTACTGTGCATGTTAAAGCTTCTCTTGTCCTTAACACTGGGACAGCATTGGGAGGGATTTATTGGTTTAGTTTAATAAGAGACCTACAGGACTGAAATAATAAGCTTCATTTCCCTGAAAGTGAGGAAAATTAAAATGGCATGGTTAAATCTGGGCAGCCACCTCGAGACAGTAAAGCAATATGTTCATGGCCAGAAGGATAAGGTGGAGCTGGGTTTTTCTTCTTGTCCAGGTTATGAGAGAGCCAAAGTTTACAGACACACACCTTTGGGGAGTTCTTGCAAGCTTTGTAGATCAGATTTCTAAGTGTTTTCTGAATAGGATAAAACTCCTGGTGCTTTATTAGGCGAGCTCAGCATCTTAAGGAATATCTACTTCATTGCAAATATTAGTGTCTTCCCCTATGTGTTTATAATTAGTGTCAGAAAAATACTTCTGCTAAAATTAAAAAAAAAAAAAAAACAACAAAACAAAAAACCCCCAATAATTTAAATGTTTTTAATGACACAGATAATTTACATGTTTTTACTTCCTTGTACTCTGAAGCCTAGTTGGATAAACTATAATTTCAGGAAGCTGTTGAGAATGTCTTGAGGCTTTCCCTAGCATTGGTGTTTGCACACATGTGACCTTCTGTGGATCATACATGAGGTTTGGGGTTTGCTGTCTGTAGGCTCACAGGCTCCAGGATTGCCATGGGGGGAAGGTAGCTTGAGGTGCAGTTTTAATAAAAGTAACAATTGTGTCCTGTTTTTCTTCCCACCCCAATAGATGAAAATGTATATGGTTGCAGAATGCACTGGTACTTTTCTTCTGCAGCACAGTCAAAATAAAAATCAGCAAAAACCCCAATGTATCAGCAACAAACCAAACTCAAACCCCATGTAGTAGAGGCATAAGATGTACTGAACAGGTCGCCCTTATACCTGGGCTCAGGGTGAAAATTTGCCCTGGCAGAGATGATTTCAGCATCTCTTTGTACAAAACTGCAAACTAAGTCATTTTTTCTCCCCTCCTCTGAGCTGGAGGAAGTGGCTCCCAGCTTTGGCCTGGGAGCTGTGTGGTCTTACCAGGTACAGCCGCCCATATCCATGCAGACTGTGAAAACCAAACAGCTCTGCAGCTCCACACTCGATCTGTGTTGTGCTCAGCTTCAGAAAAGTCAGACTGGACCCATCCCCATCTGTTGGATGCCTAAAGCATGCCAGCAAGACTGGCTGCTTTAGGGAGACATTTGTCCTGTTTTTCTTCATCTCTGTGCTTCACGTGTTTCCCCACCACAGTTGGCACTGGCCCTGTGCACCTCAGTTGATTTGTACGCCTGTAAGACCACCATATGGTTTTGTTTCTGTGCAAATAATTTCTGCCCTTCTACAGGGGAGGCACCCTTACTTCATAAAGAGTGTTCCCACTTGTTTGGCAAATTTCAATGTATCTTTGTGAGATCTGTGAGGTCCTGTCTCATTTCCATGTGCTTCTGCTGTCTTCTGGGTATCCCAGGGGTCTCTTGGAAGGAGAGCTTGGGATACTTTGTCTGTGGCCTAATAGCTGATCAGTTGGGTTTCTTAGGTGGGGTTTCAAATCTGCTGTCTTACATATCTTCTGGAATCAGGCCCTTATCAGGGTGACCAAATCACAAGTGCTGTTTTTTTTTCAGACTGATGAATGAATCGGATGGTTCTAAGTTTACACGGAGCTGTGAGCTGTAAAGCATTTGATGCTGGAGGTGGACTTTAAAGTAGTTGCTGCAATGCCTTGAAAAATCAGCAATTACTAGCTAGGATGTACAAACTGTGTGTAAATTAAGTGTAGCTGTTTGTGTTGAAGGGGAAGGAATAAAAAGCAGTTCCCATTCCAGCTTCCTGTTTCTGCCAGTTTTATGTTTTCCTGAAGTTTCTACTGTTCAAATTAAAATCACGAAGTCTAGACTTTGCACAAAAGATAAACTTTGGCTTTGTTGGCTTGGGTGTAAGGGGGACTGGGGGATGGGAGGCAGGCTGTGGGAAAGACTGACATTTTTAAGATTGAATAGCAGAAGCAGAAATTATTTTTACAGGAAAGTGTTTGGCTACTTGGGTGGGGTTTTTAAAAACTGACTTCCAGCAGTTCACCAGCACCTTCCAAAATGCAGGGGCTGGGCAGAGCCTACCCATGGGCAGCTCTGCATGTCCCTGAGCACAGGAGAGCAGGAGGCAGAGGACATGTGGCCGTGCTGCTTACCTTGTTACTTGGCGTCCGGGCAAACACAGTCGGTAAAGAGACTCCTCCTGTGCTGGTGCATTTACTCGGGGTTGTGGGGTTGTGGTTCAACCTGTAAATTTTAAATGCTCATTTTCAGGCTTTTAAAGTGCTTAGCTGTCATAACTTTCTGTTAAATCAGCTTTACATCATCAAGCATTGCATTGATGCTCAGCAGACGCTAAGAGTAAAATAATGCTTTTTAAAAGTAGTTTTCTCTATGAAGATGTGATGTCTCTGGAAGCCTGCAGAGCAGCATAAATGGGAATAAAAGCTAGAATTTTGTTCAAATAACATGTAGAAGCAACTGAGTGAGGTGCCATGGAGTGCTGGATGCATTCTGGAGGCATTAGTGTAGTGTCTTGCAGAGGATGCAGGACCATAATGTCCGAAGGCATTACGAAAAATTACTTACAGAAAATAGTTAATACAATGCCATGGTTTGGAAACAAAGATGACATGCAATGGAATTTTCTGTCCCATAATGACAATGAGAAAAATGTTATCAACATCTCTGGTTTATAATAATTTTTTTTTTAATTTCTTTTAGGTGATGGAAACGGAGAAGTCTCAAGATCCAGCTTGTGCAGAAGTGTGCAAAGGAAACAATCAGACTTCAAATCTGGCAAGTGGTATACTGAAATACAGAAGTCGATCTCAAGGTAAAGCTGGACTTCCAGAAGATAGCAATTGTAGATTTTTTTGTTGTAGTGTATTTATTTTAATTCTCTAAAAGTGAGATAGGATTTTTTTGAAGTCTTATTGGTTTATTTTGGAAGGAAAATCCCATCTGTTGCATTCAGCCTCCTGAGTTGAGCTATTGTAGGAACAGAAATATTATGTATTATGCAAATTTTAGAAGTGGCTTGTTTGTTTGTTCATTCCTTTCTCTCTCTTTTTTTTTTTTTTTTTTTTTTTTTTTTTTTTTTTTTACTATTTGCTTTTGTCTGTATATTTCAGTGTGCTCTGTCAAAATGCCAGTTACAGTGACTAATCCCCAGATTTTCTGTTGCTTTGTCCCCAAGTCTTAACAGTAACCTGTGTGCAGAGCTTGATCATGTTCTCAACCCAAATGCTTTCTGAGGCTCCCTCCCTCCTGTATTGACCCTAATTTCCAATTACTAAGGTATTTTTAGGACACTCCAGGGGACTCCTCTGCCTGTAGTTCCTGAGGCTGTGAGTTGGTGGTCACTGGGGATCCAGCCCCTGTTGGCGTGAGTGCTGATGCCTTTGGGCTGTGGGTGAGCTTGGAGCATCCACCAGCCTGGACTGCAGCTGAGAAAGGAAGATGCATTTGGAGATGGGCAGAAAACACAGAATTACAACTGTTCTCCTGAAGAGAGGGAGAACTGATGGGAAAGGGTTAGTTGTAGGTGCCAGGGAATGAAAGAATGCCAGGATGCTGGTCCTGCCAAGATTGCTATCCTGTCTGTGTGCAGCAGCAGCAGCCTGTGTGCCAGGGGAAGGGGAGTTGAAAAGCAGATTCCAATTTCAGATCCCAAAGCAGGGAGCGTGTTTAAATTGCGCTCTGGGCAGCGGGTACAAATTCTGCCTATGGATGCGTCAGCAGAATTGCTTTCATGCTGAGTGAAAAAAAAGCAGCTGCCCCAGCTCTGTGCTCCATCCCTCCCTGGCACTGGCAGCGATGCTCACAAAGCCTCCGGGCAGGAAGGAGGTGGCAGAAAATGTGTTTGGGGCTCTCCTGGGCAAATTTTCAGTGTAGCTACCTTAGCTCATGACTCCCTGTTCCTGGGGTACAGATAGGGAGGATGAAAGGAAATCAGAGCTGTTGCTCTCCGTGGCAGCTCCAACCTAAGGCTGGTTTAAAGTAATCTGAAATCCTCATCACGAAATGCAGCCTGTGCAAATTCGGCATGTGTCTTGGGTTTTCATCTGTAAAATAGGGGTTAATGGCCCTTCCCTGTGTGGTGTGGAAATGACAAGGATAAATGTGCAGGAACTGCTGTGACTGGGGATTCTGCAGGGACCTTGGAGAAAATGAGAATTGGAGGAGCCCTGTTGCGAGGAGTAGGATACTCTGTGGCTAATTACAGGATGTCCTTCAAGACAAATAATTCTGTTTCTTACATGAACTCTGCACTCCTCTCTTAAAGACAACTAGAATTGTTGCCAAAAGGAAAGAAAATAGCATTTTTTGGCACATTTTTACTTTTTCCATTCCAGAAAAAATTCCCTCAAAGTGACATGACACCTCCAGAAATGAATACTGCTACAGTGTCAGGTCTTTTAATTTTAAATACATGAAGCTTGAGAGCTTAGTGCACTGGCAAGTGCCATTGGGTGTGAACAGATGAATTTCTTTCCTGTCCCTGAGCTACCGACTCAATTATCTTCTGCTTTTCCTTAATACCACGAGTTCAGTATCAATAAAAGATTGCAGAAAACCTATGACAGCAGGAAAAGTTCTTGGTTGAGTGTGATCGACACTAGTTTCCAACTGCCTGGCTGGGAACTGTGTAGTATTGTTTTAAGGCACTTTAATTTGGGATTTGCAGGAGGTGGTTATTGCCTGCTGGTGAGAGAGGCTAAAGCAGCTCTCAGATGTTGCAGGATGTGTTTCTGTGGCTTTTTTTAGGTGCCGGATCCCGCTTGGAGTCTGTGGGAGAAGATGATGAGCTGATGGTGGAAAATGGTGAATCAAATTACGAAATAGCAGTGAAATATTCCCGGGGTGGAAGAAAGCACTCTCTGCCCCAGCAGCTGGAGTCAGCAGGAGCCAGACAGGTGAGTGGGAAGGCAGAGCTGGCTGTGAGCACCTCATGGTGCTCGGTCCTATGGCATCTGCCTGAAGCTCATAGCAGTGGGCGAGGGTCATGAAACAGGATCACATAGGTACATCATGGGACTGAAAGCAGGCCTGGACACCAAACTGGCATGTGTTGGCCACCTGTAGAGGGCTTCTTTGAGTGTTGTGAAGGAGAGTACTGCTTGCTTGTGGCCACAAGGTCCTAAGGCTGTGGAGTTCTAGAGACCTGATGACTTTAAAAAAAAAATTTAAAAAATCCCTACTGCTCTTTATTTTAATTATTTTGAAATGTAGGTCTTTCCCTTCTCCTTTACTTCCTCTTTTTTTTTTTTTTTTTTTTTAGCAAATAAGGACTTGAGTATATTGTAAGGTTATCTTTAATCCTTTTAATTTAAATTGTGACTGATACATCTCAAAATGATTCTACTGTGCAAAATGTGGGAAAATTACTGTGGCAAGATTCACTTTGATTGCAGTGGGCTGGGATTTCATCCCTGAACATTTCTCTGGATATATCTCTAAGATACTGCATCCCTCTCCCTGACACATGCAATTTTCCTGGTATGACATCTGCAGTCTCTGTGCCAAGCAATCAGAGCAATTATCCTTGTTTGTTGATGTTAGGACTACCATATCGTGAAGAAATCCACCCGTTCCTTCAGTGCTGCCCAGGTGGAATCTCCATGGAGACTGACCCAGCCGTCCATCATTTCCAACATTGTCCTGATGAAAGGGCAAGGCAAGGTGAGGATTTCTGCATGTTTCTCACAGGTAGCAAGAGCTGGCATTTAAGAGGTGTCTCCTGTACTTCCAGCTGCTCTCAAGGTAATAGTGCTAATGATGAACAAATCCCATTTCCAAATATAAATGCCAAAGTTACACCTGCAAAATACAGAGGATGTGATGTTCATGTCATCCACTTGACACAGGGTGGCTATCATTTTGGTTTGGTGCATCTTGCCATTACTGAGATATCAAATATTTATAATGGATCTCTAAATATGTATGTTTATGCAAAGTCAGTGCAGCTACAGAACAGTACCTGTTCACATGTATATTTATGGACAAGCATATTTTCCCTCTGTGGAACGTGGATGCATTTAAAAAAAAAAATTACTGCAAATTAAGCATTAAACCTGAAGACAGGTTACTGGCTGATTGCTTCTCTGAGAGCATTGAATTCATGGGTCAAAGAGTCATCTTTTCTCCCCCAGTAATGTGTTTACACACTTGCTAGATGCCAGCTGGCTGAATGCTAGGAAAAAATAGAGAAGCATTAACCTAGGTATACATTGTTTTCCCTAATCAAATCCATGCTAGTATTGGAGCTGTCATTTAAATATGCTAAAAATATGCATGTCCTTTTGTGAAATAGTCTTCAAAGTCATCAGATGGATTTGTTTTGGACTAAGAAGATTTGTTTTGACTTTCAAGCTCAAAGGCAAAACTAATTCTTTGTTGTGCTTTATGTTAGAAAAAGAGTTAGAAATATTACTTCTACGGGTAGACTGGCTCACAGTTGCTTTAACTGTCTTTGGTTTAGGAGCTGTGGGTCTTTCATGATGACCAAATGTTTCTTCATTTCTCATGTACTTATTTTTTTACTCTGTTTTTCTCATGAAATTAGATTATTTCTCCCCCTGGGATAAGCCACCCTCTCCTGCCTTTCTGTATTTAGCTCCAGGATTTTAGGAAGCAGTGGGAGAATGCAGACCCTAGACATCATGAACCACCTAAAGCAGCTGCCATTTTGTGTGCCTTCCACCCGCCTCGTGGGCGATCTCCTCTGTTAGGGATTGCTCCTTGTACAGTCTGTGCAGTAGTGCTCGGTTTATTATCCCAGTGCGGACCTGGGACTTGAAATATTTCTCCACAGAGTTGCGGTGTTGGTGGCAGGGAGCCCAGGGTTTGCCTTTAGGTTTGCATCCAGATGTGCAAGGGGTGGTCTCCTGCTGTGCAGTGGCAGCATTGTCTGGGAAGGTGAGCTAGTGTAGGAACTGCTGTACTTTGCAAACATATTTCTCCCAACCTCCCATGGGCCATGGGGAGACCTCCTGTATCCAGGCACAGGAGTGTCAGGAGCCTCCTGCCTTCTGTCGGTTGATTTGCAGTAGGTAATTGCACAGGGCTGAACAGTTACTGGAGTTATTTTGTTCTGCACGAGGGAGCTAAGTTGCTTCCTGTCCAGAAATCAGTAATGTCTTACCAAGTTACTGGACTTGGTAAGTTACTAGACTTGTGGTGCCTTGCTCTGTGTTCATATAGTGAAATAAAAGATCTGATTGTTGTGCTGGATTGTAAACTCAGTGCTTGCCCTGGCAGCATCCCTCAGCTGCCCAAGGCAATAATAGTGTCCATGGCTTCAGATCACTAAAGCATAGCAGTTCTCCACATCCTTTGTCCACCTGGTCCGTGACTTTTCCCTTTATTCTGTAAAATGCATGAACAGCAGTGATAAGAGGGGAAATATAGGAAAGGGTTGTGGACCAAGGAAGTGATTTGTCTGGGAAATAACTCAGCAGAAGGGGGAGAGGTTCATTCTGCTGTGTTCATCAGTTCTCAGGTCAGCTTTGCGAGATGGTCCCACAGCCTGCTGGGGTAGTGCAGGGGTAACAGCTAATGGATGGAGCCCTGGGGAATCTATTGATCTAGATTTATTGAAATACAACGTGATATATGTCTCCAGAATAATTAAAAATGTACATGTGAGTGGTAGCCCCCACATGCCATTCTCCTTTCAGCTACATTCCTGACATTGCAGCACTGACCTTATGTCATGTTCTGAAGCTTTTCTTCTTCCTGAGGAAATGTAGGATCTGTGACAGAAGAGAAACCTATAGTTAATCCTGGATATGGATCTCAGGGGTAGGAACTGACTGTCTGTTAATTCAAAATGAATGTGTTACTGTTTTTAAAGTGGGAAATCTATTGACCCCATGTTTTGAAAAAACACAAAATATTCTCAGAGTTTTTGCTATATTAGCTTAGGGTGCCTGCTGCTGTATTTTGGGCTGATGAGTGTGTTGGTAATGGAGTGAAAGTAAATGAGGAAATGGAATGAGAGAGTAAGTTGGCCAAACAATTCATCATAAGATTTTAGATTTTCATCTTTCCCTTGTCTTGTACATTACTGGCAGTCTTTCTCACACAGATGATAACAGAGTAAGGTGCCAGCTGTGTGTCTTCTCCTCTCTTTTCTGTAGGAAAAGAGAAAATCTCTTCAAATCTCTTCTTTCTGTAGGGTCTTGGATTCAGCATTGTGGGAGGTCAGGATTCTGCTCGTGGACGAATGGGGATTTTTGTGAAGACTATATTCCCAAATGGAGCAGCGGCTGCTGATGGAAGGCTTAAAGAAGGTATGGTAGAGAGAATCCAACTTCACATAAACGACCACAGTGGGATATTATTTCAGTCCAGGAGAAAAATTCAAGTACAGCTATGTTTAGGCACCTGGCCAGGAGCAAGAGGCTATGGAAAATGTAAAATGCCCTGTTTGTTCATCCTGTGGAAGATCATTCATGGCAATTAATATGACTGTATTTCATATTGAGAGGGGAGAACTACAGAATAGTGGTGGCTGCTTTGTTTTCCTCTTTCTCTTTCATGAACTTTATTTGCCCAAAGAGCAAGCTGCAATTCTCCAGTTGGAGAGGGTCAGTGACAGCAGGAAAATATAGATAGCCAACAACGTCTGGCTTAAAGATGCTGGACTGAGAAGGCATTATATATAAGGATGTGTCTGGGAGAGGCTCTTTTGAGCCCTCGTACTCTGTAAGCCTCCTGCTATGATTTTGACTGGACAAGAATCATAACCACCAAAAAAACCCCAAAAAACAAACAAACAAAAAAATCCCAAACAAAAAAAACCCCCAAAACAAAAAAAACCCAACCCCCCCAAAACAAACAAACAACAACAAAAACCAAAACAACAACAACAAAACCCAAAAAACAAAAAAAAAAAAAAACAAAAACAAAAAAAAAAAAACACCCAACAACCCAAAAAAATTAAAAAGAAGGATGGGATTGGCAGTAGATCACTGTGGTTAGAGAAGAAGATATAGCCAGATCTTATTACTACTTTTCCAGTCCTGGTGTCTGAGCTGAATGCATAGCCTGCTCTGTGTGTGCTGTGCTGTGTTTTGAGTGCTGTGACACAGCATTCTGACAGACAGACAGACTCTTTAGTGTTGAAAATACAAAGTGACCATGAGTTTATGGTGGTGGTTTATAACCCTTCTACAGGGGTTGTGTTACTTTGCTTCCATGGAAAGCTGCTTCTGTGTTGCTTCTCTCAAGCTGCTCCTGTGTTACTTCTCTCCTCATATCCTTGTTCCTCTCTTTCTGTCTTATCACACTTGTTGTATTTGAGGCTGCTTTTGGTGCCAACTCTCACACTTGCTGCCAGAGGGAAGCTCGCATCCCTGCATCATAGGTTGTGCACTTGCTGTGGGAAGCCAATAAGTAGCAGCTGTCCTATAAACCCAGCAGTCATTTGCAGGCTATTCATAGCTTGAAAATTCTTTTTTTTTTTTCCTTTTCTGAAGCTAGGAAAGGAGAGGAGGGGTAGACTTAGCTGACTATATTGCCCTATGTAATTTTGCACAGACTCAAGTAAAATTGCAGGAAGTGGATCTGGATCATGCTGACCCTCTGTTTTGTAAAATAAAGGTAGATAGCTCAGCTGGGTGTAAGTAGTAAGACCCAGAGCCTGGAAGCTGGTAGAAATCTGACAGGATGTGTTCCTTGAGGTGAAAAAGACATTTGTTGTCACAGCGTGTGGGTTACTACATGCTTCTCTGTCCACAGGCATTTAGTAAAGGAACACATTTGCTTTCTGCACGTGGATGCAAGGTTAGTTTTCTCAAACAGGCTTTGAAGTGCTGTGCTGTAGTGTTTCACTTAGTTCCTCATTTCTCCTGTTAATGCTTACAAAAGAAAGGCAGTTTTATAGTACGTTTGGTCTATACCTAATGCCACAATAATTTTCAGACTTCAGTTAAAATCCACAGCATTTTCAGCTTGTTTGTGGGAATGGGAATGCCAAGTTCAGAATCTCTGCTGAAGAACAGTTTTTACTTTGGTAATCCATCACTAATAACTTGTAGAGACATTAGTACAAGTGAGGACAATAAAAGGCTTTTTATTGGATAGTTAACTGAAATCCTTATAGTAGTGGATCACCTCATGTTCAGGAAGGATGTTTTAAATCTTCATAGTCTTTATATTGCTGACCTCATTTTCTGTATCTGTTTACCAGGGGACGAAATCCTGGAAGTTAATGGAGAGTCTCTGCAAGGACTGACCCATCAAGAGGCCATCCAGAGGTTTAAGGTAACATGGATGTAGCACTGAAGAGATTCACGCTCCTCTTCACTCATTGCCATCTCCTACCCTCAGCCTGATCCTCCTGCACTGCCACGAGTTACCGTGTGCAGGTTTAGTGGCAAACGCTGGTCCCCTCACGGTGGTTCTGTGCTGTCCCTGCAGCAACTCAAGAAGGGCGTGGTGACGCTGACGGTGCGCACGCGGCTGCGCAGCCCCAGCCTCACGCCCTGCGTGACGCCCACCCTGCTGAGCCGCTCCAGCTCCCCCAGCGCCAGCGTGCCCGTCCCCGGCCTCGAGGAGCCCGAGGGCTCCTCCTCCAGCCGCAAAGGACCTGGCCCCAAGGACAGGATCGTCATGGATGTGACCCTCAATAAAGGTGAGGGTCCATCGAAACGGTCTGGGAGAACAAATCTCTGCTTCTTAGGGGAGTTTTTGGGAATAAGAGATTCATCCAAGTCTACCCATTTGACATGGAACCAGAGGATGAGGGGGGAAAAGTACCTTCTAATGCAAAAACTTCTGAAGAGTTCCCCTTTCTGCATTTTGCTTTTCCAGAATGGCTCTTATGGCTAGCAGTCAGTGTCCATGCTGCTGAAAGAAGGAGGCTGTGAGATACCAGGCAAAATGTAAATCAGCCTTGTGGCAGCCCAGGAGGCTGTACCCTTCCTTAAAAGGCATCTCCTGGGAAGGCAAAACTGCAGTGTTAAAAAGTTTCCTGATAACCTGTCTGAACTCCTCCATGACGGTTGCTCTCATTACTAATAATTGCTCATTATAAACTTAAAGCATATGTTATATGTGGTAGACAAATATGCCTATTTTTAAGACTTATAATATAGTGATTTTAAAGGTTGGATTCAAAATTTTGAGAGAGAATGTAAGGTGTCCAGTGACCCCTACAACAAGGGTGTTGTTACCTGAAGGAAAGCAGAGGTGAAAGTGGACAGAGGTGACCATTGAACCAGAGATAATGCCTTACTTTCCTTTTGCTTATTTGCTGAGGAATGCCATACAGATATTTAACAAAAGAGGGCAATACAATTGGCAGCATCTTCTGTGCTCATGTTTTCTGCAGTAATTTTAAGTGACATCTTGATTGGATTGCTGCCTCCTTTGTGCCATGGACCAGATCAGCCCTTGTGCGATATTTCCAGGAGGTTCCCACGGTGCACAGAGTATTTTCTGAGATACATCAATCTCAGAAAACAGTCAGGATCAGCTATTTTCAATCCTGATTTCCACTTGTTGGTCTTAGCTTCCTGACTGACTGCACCTAAGGCCAGCCCTGAAACAATGACATGAGTCCTGAACTCAGATGGGATGTGGGAACACAAACACTTGAGTGTCCTTTGCGATTACAGTTTCTTTGTACTTCTTGTTTTTCACAGAGCCAGGGGTCGGGCTCGGCATTGGTGCCTGTTGTCTCACGCTGGAAAACAGTTCACCCGGGATATACATTCACAGCTTGGCCCCAGGATCAGTGGCTAAAATGGATGGCAGATTAAGGTTGGTTAAAGCAGAAACATGCTGGAGTAATTTTTGCTATAAAATCGATTGAGATTTTGTCTTCACCAATTGGTTGATGTGGCAGGGAGAAAATTTATACTTGAGAGTTCACCAAAAAGAAAACATTTAAGTTAAGACATTCGAAAGTAGTATTAAATGCCCAGGAAACATTATTCTTTGTTCTGGAAACAGCATGATCATTAAGGTCTGGATTGTTTGGTTGGTTTGTTTTTTTTCTTTTGTTTTTTTTCTTTTTTTTTTAAATTCTCTATACAGAAAGCTGAACCTAATAGCACCCTTTGAAAAAGGGGAGCAGCAAGAAGTGCAGCCTCATGCTTTTTTGTGAGAGCTGCAGCCAGAGACCCCAGACTGGGAGGAAATTTTCAGAGCTCTGCTAAAAGCTCAGTCACCTGAAACTCTCCTAAAAAGAGCTGGGATAAATGTTCCTGCAGCTGCCTGTGCCCGTGGCTGCAGCAGTGTTTTTCTCCCCTTACCCTCAGTCTGGTAGGATTGCTGCAGGCTGACCAGCAGCACTGTCATGGAGCTGGGATGTGTTTTGGAAGCAGTCATTTCCAGGGTTCCCTTGTGCCTTACATTGGGTTAAGTGACAGAAATTTGCTTGCTTTTCCTCTTGTGGAGGTTTCATTTTTGAAAACCAATGGAGGAAACCTTGCCACTTCCTGCATTCCTCCATAAATGCTGGTGGGTGCTGGGAGCATGGCTCCAGAGGGGAGACTGTGCTGAAGAGGTGCTGGGACTGTGTGATCCTCTTCTGGTGTGTGGTGTGAGCACTGGTGCAGAGAGGCTGAGCAAATGCCTTGCTATCACATGGCTGGAAAGTGCCTTCTGTTTCCTGGCTCGCCAGGAAAACTGCGATAGAAATTTGATTTCTTGGAATAAGGGAAGAAGATAATTTTATGGTGGCATTGCTGCCAAAACCCTTGAAAGTTCCTATAATATAGAAATGTCTACAGGAGACAGCATTTAATGGTAACTTTCTTTCTTGAAGGCCCCCTTTGGAAAACATTGCAGTGCTGGTTAAGTCTGTATGTAACAGCTGCATTGTTTATTAGGTTTATGTGATTGATTATATCCAGGCACGCTTCCCAGATTTTTAGCTTGCTTCTTTGAGACGTTGCTTCTGTTGTCCCATCAGCGATTTATGGCTTCATAGGCCAAGACTTACAGGGTGGTTTTGATTTTTGGAAAACTTTGTTAATCAAATGTTGGCTTTGCAATGCCAGGGGAGGTTTGAATCCAGCTCTTCAGTATCTGAACTCCCTCTCTCAGTCATGTGGCTGTGTAAGTGACTGCATTTGTACAAGTCTGAAGGATAGGCAGAGCAGTGAGATGATTGCACAACTGATAATTCACCCTTTACTTTCCTGAGCCTGTACCAGAAGTGCAGGTTACTGAATTGCAATTGTTATTTTGCCTTTGGTGTCTGTACTCATAGTGTCACACACCACAGAGTCATTGTCGCAAGTAGCCCAACACAAGCCAGCAGTAGTAGATTCATTGAGAGGGTCTATTCAAAGCAAATGTTTCAGGAATTATGGAGAATGCTTAATGATATCCCTAGTTGATGATATTTTCTTTTGAATAGTACCAGATGTCTGAGCACCATAAGCAAGAATTACAAAACTGAGAAAACAGAACTAAACAATCATAGAATAATGAAATGGTTTGGGTTGGAAGAGACATTAAAGATCATCTTGTTTCAAATCCCGTGCCATGCGCAGGGAATCTTCCACTAGGTCAGGTTACTCAAAGCTCCATCCATCCTGGTCTCAAACACATCCAGAGCTTCTCTGGGCAACCTGTTGCAGTGCCTCACCATCGTGACAGTAAAGAATTTCTTCCTAGCACCTGATCTGATCCTGCCCTCTTGCAGTTTCAAGCCATACTCCCTTGCCGTATCACTGCATGCCCTTTTAAATCACACAGTGTGTTTTCCTTTCAGGAGAGTTTTGCTTTGTTTTTTTCTTTTTCCTTTTTAATGTGTTCTCTGTGATAATTTTTAACAAATACAGGCTTACCAGGCTCAGTCTTTTCCTGGAGTAATTTCATAAACTCATATCTAAATAATGAATTTCTTATCAGTGTTTCTGCTAAGTAATTCAGTATGGTGTGAAGGAGCAGCCCATCTGAATCCTGCGTTTCCTCTTCTGTGCTCAATAAATATCTGAATGCAGAACTGGAACTGAAGCTTGCTTTCACCCTGGTCCAAATGCAGACAGCTTTCTTGGTTCATTCAGTTGAGATTTTTTGCACTGGTAGTAAGTGCAGAAGGGGTCTCTGAGCCTCCTTTGTGAACTCAAGAGGACTTAAACCATTCACATCACCAGTAGCAGCACCTTCTTTGAAAGTCACATCTTTTCCAGAACACTTACGTCTTTGAAAAATCTTGGCCATCAGTTGAAAGCACAATTTTTTTTTGCATGGAAAGTGGTTGTGATTAGGTGACTCTGTGTCTCTGTGCAGCCGGGGTGACCAGATTCTGGAGGCGGATTCTGTGAGCCTGCGTCACGCAGCGTTAAGCGAAGCCTACGCAATCCTCAGTGAGTGTGGACCAGGCCCAGTCAGCCTAATCATTAGTCGTCATCCTAACCCAAAGGTGAGGAGAAAATGAGTGAGTGTATCTGGATTGTTTTCATCTGGCACGGTAATTTGAGTCTTGCTGTTGGAAAAGCAGCAAATGAAGAAAGTGGCTTTTTCTCGCTATGGCATGTATGGTGCAAGATGTCAGGATTGTAATGATGCTTCCCAGTTTTGTAAGTCATAGCAATGTTGGACTGTCCCTGGTGCTTTTCACTTAGTCACCCACTGATCAATTGCATTTTCCTGGAACTGCTTGAATGAAGTGTTCCCATCTTTCCTGGTACTTGCATGAAGTAGCAACGCAAATACAGCACAAGATCTCTTCCTCCTAAAAGTTATTTTGCAGTCACTTTGTCTTTGAGTAGAATATAATTTAGGGCCAGGAATATATGTATCAACAGCTTGAATTGATCAACTGTAATAAAGAAAAATCTATCCAAAGATCAAAGTTTTCCTTCAGGAATTAAAACGTGAGAATAAGGAGCGCATTGCTACTGAATCTGTGCAAGGTCAGTTTGGAAATAAGGCTGTATTTACAAAGTAAGTGGTCTCAAGCATTTTTTAAAAATTGATGATAGAAGATGAAAGCCTATTAGCCAAGCTATAGGGAATAACAGCTTCTTTTATTTCAGTATTTCAAAGAATTTTATGAGTGTACAAAACCTTCCTGTTTAAACAGGAATGAAGCTGTAAAAATATTTGCATTAGTGGGTCCAGAAAGCTCTGACTTTTGAACTCATAACTACAAATGGCCTTAATAAAGCCATATCTAGGAGAACTCAGGTTTCTGATTTTGTAATTAATAGTGTATTTTCTGCTAAATCAAATATACAGTCAACAAACAGTGGCCTACTTGCCGGAGTTTATTATCTTTGTTGGAAGGCATTGTGCTGCTAGAAAGAAAGAGGCTGTGGTTCTTTTAAAGGTAACCACGGTGAGGGTAAGAGTTGGGCTTATAGCCTAAGATAACATTATTTCTGGTGAGTCTCTGTGCTGTGCTGAACCAAAACAATGGTCAATGTGATTGCATTATTAAGACTTGCAGACTTATTGGATTGTCTGTAAGAAGCATGGAATAAAAATGCCGTGCTGTAGAGCCTGCCCTTTCTCATGTGTCCCTCTTCTTGCTGTGGTGGAGTCTTGAAAGCTGATGAGTGACCTAACCTGGTGTCTGCTGAAAGGATGAACTGAGTTAAGCTAATTGCTTGGTATTACTCAGTAACAGAGGGAAACTATTAAGTGGCTCCTATTACAGTTTTCCATAAGTGATATTTAAGATGATAACAAATCCTTTGCCAAGAAATGTATGAAAAGCTAAGAGTTGAGCTGGAGAGACCCTAAAGTATTTTTCCAGTACTGAATCCATAATCCTGGCAGTATTGAATCCATAATCTCTCATGGCTGGATCTCTGGAGGAGTGTCTGTATAAGTACCCATATTTATTGTTATGTTACTGTCACCCATTTTCTGAAAGCACTGGGGGATTGATAAATAAGTGTTGGTATTTCATTTTATTTCATTTACTTATAATAATAACCCAGCGTGCAGGCTGGAGTTAGGAATTAACTTGTCCCTTTCCATTTTTAACTGCCTGAGCCATAAAGGATGCTAAACATCAAAGCTGGCAGAGTTTGCAGAAGCATGGATTTTCGGTTAACTTAAAAAACGTACTGCAGTGTACCTAGCACCTGTTTTAATTCTTGGGATATGTTTTACCTAAAGGTTTGTGTAAGGCCATGGATCATAGTCTAAGGATCTGGTCCATGTTCTACAGGAATTCCCTGTGCCCCAGGAGCTCAGGGACTTTAGGTTTGCTGTAAGGTCATGACACAGACTGGAAACAGAGATGTGTTTTTACAAAGGTTCATGTTGTTTCAAACATTTTTATACTTAATTTCTTATTTTATAACACAAAACATCCACAGTACATTTTGCTGCTGAGTATGTTTGCTTTGGTCTTTTCATGTACTTCCAAAAACAATACCACAAAATTTTCTTTCTGCTTGTTATTCTGACTGAATATGGCATTTATGCTGTGTTTAAACTGCTGAGTTTGCTTCAGAATCTCTCAAATCTTCATGGTTCAGGAAGACTCAAGTTTGTAGTCTCTATTTATGCTGAATTTTAATTCATGTAAAGCAATGTGCGTAGCAAGTATTTTTGACAGAATTAATTTGCTTTCTGTTCTTAAATATATATTTCTGCAGACCAGTTGTTCCTGTATAAAATCATATGTTTTCCAGTAATAAGAATTAAACGTATGGCAGTAATTGTGGGCTAAATTAGCAAATATGGTAAACCGGTATTTATTCTTAAACCAGAGAAACATTAATTTCCAATTACTGATTTAGGTTTCTTTTTAAAAGCAAGGATAAAAGAAAATTAAAAAGACAGCTAATATTATGGGAAGTCTGGTATTCTTCCGGTGGGTTAAGTGTAGAATAGCTTAAGTTTCTGATGTATGCTTGCACAAAGCAGTCTTTGTCTATTTTAAAGTAATATTTTCTCAACAAATCAATACACAGCTTTTAATTGAGTTAAAACTGGACTGTAATAGCTTCATTTGATTTCTTTAAGTCTGGGACTGTTTTATTTGTTTATATTGTGTGTCACTTGGATGCAGTCTTCTTGCAGCTGGCAGGCTTCTGCTTCCTGGTTTTTGCAGGAGAGTGGCATCGAGAGAGTCTGAGTCAGGGGACAAGGGCTTAGGAGCACTCAACTAGGTCTTCTTTATTACATCTTTAAAAATAGTGGCTTACATGAAATGGATGTACTTGTGGTAAGTGGTAAGACTCTTGTAATTTCTTGTACCCTGTTTGAGCTTTGTCTTCCACCCCACTTCAGGTTTCAGAGCAGGAGATGGATGAAGCAATCGCACGTACTACCCACCGAGAGAGCAAGGACTCCAGCTCCTCTCACGTCACAGGTAGCAACATGTTCTCTTCTCTAGTGCTTCTCTCACAGATGCAGGAGCATTTAAGGTCGTGCTCTGAAGTCCCCCAGCATCAATACTTTGAGAGCCCTCAAGACAGTAGAAGAGCGTAGGGAGTATCATCACTCTGTCCACTGCAGAAATTTTAGCACAAGCATCACATCCAGTTCAGATGGATCTGCAGCTTATGTAACTTGCTTTTGTTCGCTGGACTGCCATGACCTGAAAGTAGGGTTGTCAAGAGGTGGTTGTTCTGAACTTTTTTCAAGATGAGGGGAAGCACAATGTTCCAGTAGGAAAGAGCAGGAGGGGTCTACTCCATCTATGTATGCTTGCCCTTAATGACAAAAAACTCCCAAAAAGTATTGTGACCATTTGAAGAAGTCCAGGTGTTGCATACTGGACTGTATGTTTTAACACCATTTTGATCTTTAAAGTCATGTCAAAATATGTACTCTGGCATCTCTGTGATGTGTTTGAACTCTGGCATTCCGCAAAGTCTGGCAGATGAAAGCAAACTTTTGGCAATGGCAGGGTGACCAGTAAGGTGATGTTCAGACAGAAATGTTAGATTTGTTATGATCCCCTTTTTATGTGTGTCATCTAAGATCTGCTTTGAAGTTGACCTTGTCAGTGGCTGCTGATTTGTCTTCTGAGGTTGCCCCTAGTCAGCAGCATGCTCCAACAGATGGGGAAGACCATCTTCTGCTCCTCTCTTGTTCATAGCACTGCCCTAGGCCTGGCTGGTGTAATATGTCTCCGTGGTAACATTCCATCTGAGCTGAGAGAGAACTTCTGAAATGCTGAATAAATCTCACTTTAGGAAAGCAATTGAGATAATAAATAAGTGGAATTAAATACGGCCACCAGCTCAGAAGATGAATGAGAAGCCTGTTTGATTAGATGGCGCGCAACTTTAATTTTTGGCATCTAACTAATCTGTGTTTAACAGGAGCTGTGCAAAAAAGTCCATCTCCTAGTGTGAAGGCCAAACAAGGAGAGACCTCATCTCCCCTCAGCTGGACAATGAAACGCTTCTTGGAGCCAGCAAGCCGGGTAAAAGGATTAGATGCAATAAAAATAGAGCCTGCTTCAAATTCAGCTTTTACTGAAGCTCTTGGTTATGGGGTTCAAAAACCTGCGTGCTCCTTCCCTGTCACATGAGCTCCATAAAAGGGTTTGTTTCTTGTGTCACACATCTAAATTGTGACAGCAGCAAGCTTCTCTTTGTCTGTGTGACTGTAGGCTTTGGGAGTGATGTGCAGAGTATGGCAGAGAAGAATGTGGGGTCCCACCTCCTGCCACCTCCAAAGCACCCCTGCTTTGTGGGACACATTCAAAGTTAGCAGGAAGGACCTGAGTCTGTGGGCAGAAGGCTGAGACTAAGTCTCTCTGTATAGCCATTGCAGTGGAAAAATCTGTTTTTCCTGGTAAAGCCGAGGAAGATGTAGACACAGTGTCTGGAGGTACAAAGCCTTCCTTTCTCTCAGTGTAGAACAAAGAGAACTGCAAAAGTGAACAGTTCCATCCCTTTTTTTCTGCATTGATCCACACTTGTAAAGCAGTGGGATTTGGAATCCTTTTTTATTTATTGTATTGACAAAAAATGTGTTGATGTGCAGTGCTTCAGACATCCAATTTCAACAGTTTGGCTCTCAATATACAAGTCCTCTATTTTAAAAACAGGGTTTAAACCTACTTCATTGACACAGCAATACAAGTGGTCTGTGTGGTGCTCACATGCAGGCAGGGGCTTTATGCATCGAGGACAGCTGGTCACCAGGGTCACTTCTCTTCAGCAGGGATCTGTCAGCTCCGAGGCAGAGCTTTCCCAGTACTTCTCTCATGATGGTTCGAGCCATCTCCCCTTCTCTGATGCTGTCCCTGGCTCGTGTGATGAGGAGCAGCTCCGTCAAAAGAACAGGAACAGCTGGCTGGACGATGGCTCTCTTCTCCCTGGCAGCCTGAGTGAGTGATACAAATGTGTCTGGTCATTGGGCTAGTAGGGGCAGAGTGACTGAGTGCTGGGTTCCTGCACAGGAGAGCTGTGGTGGTCCCTGTGCTGGTAAGAAATGCCAGGCAGTGTATTGTAAGCCATTGCTGATCTCATGGTGTCTTGGTTTGGAAAGACAGGTGTCTGCTGAGGAAAGCAGGAGCCTCCCCTGAAATGGAAAATGTAAACCCCCTCCCTCCAAATTGCTATAAATTTTAAATTAAGGGGCTCTCAGGCAAAAAATATGGGAGCAGGAAACAACAGTTCTTTACGAGGGAAGAAAATAAAAAAGATAAAATAAACAATGCAGTAAACTAAAGAACGCTGACAGAGTCAGAACAAAACCTGACACCCTCTTGGTCAGGGTGTTGGTAGCAGTCCAGTTGGAAATGTGGCTGCAGTCTTCCTGGGTGTGATTCTGTCGGAACAGGGATCCTGTAGAAAGGTGTAATCTTCCTCTGAAGATCCAGGGGAAGAGAGCAGGTGTTTCTCTGGGAAATCCCTGTTGTTCCAGAATCTCAAGATGCTGGTGTACCAGAAACTCAACATTATATCCAGGTGGAATGCTTGGCTCTCCCCTCTGGGCGGAGCATCTCACAATGGGATGCTGTAGTTCTTATCAGCCATGCAGTGACATTCAGTAGCCTGTTATCAGCAGATGTCTCCCTGGTGGTGGAAGAGATAAGGAAAACTGCCCACTGAAGACAACTGCCATATAGATGGTAAATAGAATACAATTTGCTTGACAATCCAGGACACATGAAGTTCTGGAAAATTGAAGGAATTTACAACAATCCACAGAAATGCCTGTTTCCATGATATTTTGTTCAAAACACTGTTCTGATAAAGTGAAAATTACTTTGATGGGTTTGGATGAGACTAGATTGACAGCACTGTGGAGTTTGGGGTTTTTTTCAAATTACTGATCATCTTATTTATTACATTTATGGAGACTGTTCATAGCTATCTCAGAACCTTTGAGAGGGTCAATATATGTATAAAAACAAACAAATGTGTAATTTTACGTCAGATATTTCTCATGTGTATCTTTCTCCCCATAATAACTGACTGAAAGAACCTTGTGTGTCCTTAATGATGTGCACCTGATCACAAATTCAAAGGATGTATTTGTTCTCTCTTTCCTGTTTTCTCAAATATTTTCTTTATCTACATCTTATTTTCTGTGGAAATTATTTGATGTTTAAAAGCATTTTTACATTTCTAACTAGCCACCGAAAAATGGAAAACAAAATAACTTCCCACAAAGTGAGATGCAGTTCTTTCTAAGGAGAGTGTGGGAAGGGTTCTTGGGTTTCTTACTTGATGATTTGAAATTGATTGTTGTGTGCTTCAGTCTTTGTTCAAGAAAACAATTTTTACTCTCTGTGAGTTAATTCAGGAGTCTTGAGCTTAGATTGAAAGAAAATGTGAAAGAAAATCTGTTGTTTAAGCTAAAATACACACTTGAATTTGCATTCCTTTCTTCTTTGAGTCATAGTCGTAATTTAGAAATAAACTGAAAATAGAACTAGACATGCTAATGAACTGATTTGGGGAATTACCCATAAATTGTAGCTATCTGCAGTCCTCTTGATGTTTACTGCAGTTAGAGAGGACATGAAAAGCCTGCTTTTTGCGTTGTGAAGAAGAGTTAAGCTTCCTCTGTAAACAGACCCACATGTATTCTGCTGTAGTGAGATGCGCGGTGTTAAAAATCATCTGTAAGTATAGTTAAGCTATAACTTTTTTTTCCCTAGCTGCTAGAGATGCAGGAGTGACAAAAGCAAATGGTTTGGCTTCTCCAGCTAGTGGGAGGTCGTCTGGCCATCACAACAAGCACATGGAGTCTGTCCGACCTGGCATCCTCAGCGACAGCCCCAAATCTGCCCGCAGCCCCTTCCACCGACAGAGACGGGTTGTTTTCTATGATGGTGACGCCAGTGATGATGATGAAAGTTCCCACTTTCACAGGAGCCAGAGGGCCAAGAGCCAGGAGGATGCTGGCATTGTCATTACAACCTCGTCTGTAGAAATCGATGATGAGAGCCAGGACAGTGAGTCATCCAGATACAGCAGCATGGAGACATCTTCCCCTGTCTTCAGCAACTCTGTGGAGTCTGCAGACAGCAGGCTGGAGCAAGCTGAATCTCCTTTTTTCCCCATCATAGCATTTGATTACTCAAGTGTGCCTGAAGTTCGTCTTGGCAGCTTGAGTTTGAGAGAGCTCCGGGAAGCACAGCTTGAATCCAAGAGATCACCAAAACTTGAGCACAGAGCAGTCACCAGAGTAAAAAGCATGATGAGCACTGAGTGCCGAAGCCTTCAGAGGCACAGGACGGAGGAACACGGCTCTTACAACAAGCCTGTTGCCAGGATGCTCCCTCACAGCAAGAAGTGTGAAGCACCTGATGTGGTTGGGCAGGGCCAGGTTGAAGTCGTCACTCTGGTTCGCAATGAGCACGAGTCATTCGGCCTGGATTTGGAAATCCAGGCCATGCCCTTAAAGGTTGTTGTCACAGGGATGCGGCCAGGTGGACCAGCAGAAATGGTAATTTGTAATTTGAGTACCTTATAGTGATGTGCCTTCCCATTTTGGGGCTGATTATTATTATTTTCATGGTTATTATTAAGCAGGTGGTCTGTTGAAAGTAACTACAACTGAGGTGTTTGTCCTTGCCGGGCAAAATGTCTCACCCCATGTTGTTGTGGAGCTGCTGCTAAATAAAATGTTTCTGATTCAGAAGTGCACCCAGGTGAATTCAAAACTAAGAGAAGCAGCACACAGATCCAGTGGGAAGGTCTCATCCCCCCTTGTAATTGCAATTTTGAGGGAATGAAATTTTTGTATTCATGTTCCAACTATGAGCAAAGAGAAAATAAGTAAATCCTGGTGGCAGAGGATGGTGGTAACAAATGTATATTATGCTTTACTATTTTATATTAGCATGTCCTCGTATTAACAGGCATCTGGAACCAAGAGTCTAGGTGCTGGCCAGGTTTGCCAAGAGCTGCAGTAGAACCAGTAACACATTGCTCTTCTGCATCTCATACATGCACATACCACTATGGATACGTGCTTCGCGCTGGCTGTGGAATTGCTAGATGCAGAAGTGGAAAAAGAAAAATACTACTCTGGTGTACAAACCTGGCTGTAGCATTTTTAATCTCATTAGTGGCCACTAGAGTAAGAGGGGATATGGCATAGCAGTTTGAATAGGGCTGTGAGATCTGGGAATTAGGGTTTTGTTCCTGCCTTTTTCTCAGACTTCTTTAGCAGTATTTAGAAACAAACCTTTACCTTAAGAGCTCAGTTTATGTCTGTGCACTGGTTTAGGAGAGTTCCACCTGAGAAGTAGTTCGTGCATGGAATTAAAAACCGACACAGTGTTCTAGTCCTGAAGAAGCTAGGGCTGATCCATCCCATTTCATTTAACTGAGAGAGCTGTGTCCTCCATCATGATACTCATCTCCCAGAGAAACCAGCAGATCTTTTGACCTTCCTGTTTTAGATTGATCTTTAATTCTCCTCCTGGCAGAAACACAGTCTGTTCTTTATTTATGTGCTGGCAAACTGACAGCAGTGGTACCTGTGCTCTGCAGTGACGTGAAACTGAGGATGTTGCTCATAAGCTATTAATTGCTTCCCTGCAATCTCTGCAGGGCTTCTGATGTGTATTTATAATTTCCTTGAATCTCTCTTTGCATCAGGGATCAATGGGCAAGATGTCTGTAGGAGATGAGATTACCACTATCAACAGCATCCCCGTCAGCAAGATGATGTACGAAGAAATCTGTTTGCTTATGCAGTGTCTTCCCACATCCGTAACCCTGGAGATCCAGAAGGCAGCGTCAGGTGAGAAAGCAGTTTTGCTTTCGTACCATTTTTTCTGGGTACAAGTGAACAAAATGTCCTTGAATCTGCTGGGCCTGACCTTCTGCTGTCCTGGCTTTCCACATGTATTCAGAGAAGAGGACAGGGGGACAATTGTGTCTGCATTGGTGAGCCAAGCAAAGCACTTTATCACCAAGTCAAGCTTCAGGGTCCTCTCTGGCACCATGATGAGGGGAGAAAACTTACTTCTGTGTGAAGTATTCAAAGTGGGTCCCTCCTGCCAGTGTTTGCAGAGGTCTGAGTCATTTGATGCAATCCTGGAACTAAAGTAGCAGTGATCTTGTCCTGACAACTCATTTTATTGCTGTACCTGTTCATTAAATATATAGGCCCCTTATAATCAAATCTGTCTCTCTTAAATCTAAAGTTCTAGTAATGTTTTTTATGAATGGACAATAAGACACTAAAAACCTATTTTCTTTCTTCTTTCTTTCCTTCCCTTTTGTTATGTCAGAATTCTCTAAAGTGCAGGAAGATGAAACAGAAAACTAAAATCTTACAAAAATGTTTATTTTTATGTTTCATTACAGAAAGTTTTCTAGTGTGAGCTGAAATACTTGATACCTTCTTGCTTTCTGCTCAGGGCTGATTTATGCTTCTACAGCAATATATGAATCCCCACAGACTGGACAAATTATGTGGTGTGGAAATGAGTGTTTGAAAAAGAAAAGCATACTTTTCAAATGCAGGAAGAACATAATATTTTCATTTGTTCTAGCTTATGATCTTCTTTGTGTACCTTTGTGTACCTGGGAACCTAAACTGCTTCCAGATGCTTGACTTCCAGTTGTTCTTTAAGGAATTCCAGGCTTGGCAGGATCTTGTTCTTGTTTCCTTAGATTGCTGTGGCTTTTCAAACCAATAGCATTGGGGCAAGGACACATTGGCAGTACTTTGTAAGGCACTTCACCCTTCCCCTTGTCCTATCCCACTGTCAGAAAAAGGTGGTCTCATCAGCATGTGATCCACCATGCTGAAGCAGGGAGTACTTCAGATTCCAATCTGGCTGCTTGACATAGCCTTCCGGAGGTAGTTTTCCCTTGTTGACTCCAGGAGGAATCAGCACTTCTTAACATGGATACCTAAGTTAAATGATGTGGATAATCCTGCAGGTTTGTGTGAGAGGTACAGAGATGCGCAAGCACCTTTAAATGAGCAGGAAAGGGTGCTGACAATGAATAGCCTCTCCTCCAGACACTTTCTGGGCCCCATGTCATAGTAACTGGCCTCTGGAAGGCAGCTTGAATGGGGATGCATGTCTCAGGAGCAGTGTGGAGAGGTGGAATCTGGTAAATAGGGTGAAGTGCTGGAAGCTGAAGATGTGGAGAAATGGGTGAGCAGGAATGTGTCAGAGTGTAGCAGTGACAGGGAGCTGCTGCCCAGGAGTGGGTTAAAGATGTACTGGAAGCCAGGAGAGGTCTGTGCCAGAAATGCAGTAAAGCCCATGTGCTTAATGTGTGCACAACGTCACCCATGCATGTCACATTGAACACCTGCAAAAGTGCTGAGGGGTCAGAGCCAAGTTATTTATGCACAGGCAGTCACTGTGTTATCTGGTCACCTTTGCTATGTCAGGGCTTTCTGTGCTCCCCAGGGTCTCTGCTGGAGACTTCAGAGATGAAACAAGTGATGAGAAGCAGTGCTGCTCAGCATGACTTACTGCATGCTGACACTTTGGTAGCTGGCTGCTTGACTGCTGCAATTTCAAAGATGAGAGTTAAACAGATCATGACTACTCACCTTGGATAAGTGGATTGCTCCCTTCTGTGCACTACTCAAATACACATGGTTATGATTAATTTGAGTTGTTGTAAACATCATTACAGAAGAGGAGTGCAGATCAAAATGAAAACATGTAGTCTATGTGGGTGTCTATTTTTGTAATAAAACCTGGTGTTTTCTGTATCACTACTTATATTTGACAGGATTTTTTGCCTTTTTTCTTTCTTTCTTAAATCGTGATGCAGCTGTCAGCAGATTTACAAACCTCATCCTGTCTCCAGGGGTAGACACTCAAAATCAGGCCAATGTCAACAGCATCCTCACAGCGGAGGAAGAACAGAGCTCTGGGAAGCGAGAAAGGGCAGGTCTGCAGGCTGCTGTCGGCGGCTGCGCGGCGGAGAGAGCAACACTGCCGCCTGATGCCACCAGCAGGGACATGCACAGAGGTGGCCCGAGGGCCAGCCGTGAGGAGGAGTGCGCGGCCATCCCCGTCACTGACATCGATGACCTGCTCAGCCAGATGGGCGCTCCCGAGGGCAGGGCCTCGCGCACCCCGTCGCGCGCAGAAAGTCCCCTCCGAGACGAGTACACCACGATGTGCTGCTGTGGCACTGACGAAGGCTGCCCCGGGTCCGAGCCACGAGCACCCAAGGAGGAGCTGCTGGAGAAAACTGTGAATTGTGGAGCCAATGCACAAGGGGTTTTGGGGCTGTCTGTGTTGGACTCCATCAACACAGGCAAACTTTTTACTGTGAATAAAAACTCTTTAAATAACTATTCTAGGAATTTTAGCAGTTTAAATGAGGATGAGTTGCCTGCAGCAAACTCTCTGGAACGTAAGAGGAGTGACCCTTTTCCAAAGTCAATGTATGGGGCTGCGGAGGATTCTCACTCGGATGCAGAGTCTGTCACAGAAGCCTTTGACAGTGCTGGTGAGGGGTTGCTTGGGCAATGTGCTGCTGCTAATGCCCCTGCAGGCTCTGTTGTAACAGAGTCAGATGAGGAGCAAATTGAGATTTGTTGCATGAACGACGAGCCGCAGAAGCCCGCACAAGAGCAGCATCTCACCTCTGGAACAAGCTCATCCTCGCTGTCCCCCCTGCACCCTTACAGTGGAAAAGTTTTGCAGAATGAGGGCTGTGCAATGTGTGGGTCACTGGAGACAAGCATCAACAAACTAGGTTTGGAAGATCATGGTGGTCCCACTCCATGTCCTTCACAGTGTCCAGATGTGTCCTCTGCGTCCTTGTGTTCTTCTTCCTCAGTTCTCCTGCCAGAAGAAGACATCCTAAAGAATTCAGTCACTGTCCCTGAAGTTTACTCTTTCTGTAACAATGGTGCCTTACGTACAGAAGAACAGATGGATTTGGGGACCAGTAATGAACATAAGAAATGCTGTGAATCCACTGAAGAGAAAGGAACTCTGCACTGCAAAAAGACAAGCTTTTGCTCTGCTAGAAATGTCAATGTCTTAGAGAACAGCTTGTTTGAGAAAAAAGGATGTCATGATGAGCAGAGATCCAAATCTGAAAGTGAAATGGCAGTTGATGACTGTAATCATACTGTTAATTACTGCTTGGTAAAGAAAGAAACCAACAGTTTGTCCACTTTGTCTAAAACAGACAGCAATCATGTGAATGCATTGTCAACAAGAGGAATATCACTCAGGTCACCCTTTCCCACTAGATCTAAAGATCCAAAGGCTAATGCAACTCATGAATTGCCAGGAAAAAGTGAGAAAATTAACTCTGTGACTTCAGGAAGGACTTCAAATGGAAAAGTCCAAAGCTCAGGCACAAATCACTGCAAAGGAGCTGCAGTACCGCACAGCCCATCCTCACAGAAAAAATCCTGTCAGGAGTCTAAGGCAATGGCACAAAAAAGTATAATGGACACCCTTTTAAATAATCAGAAATCTAAAGCAGGACCAAAGCTAAAAGGGTTCACCATCAAAAGCAAAGCAAAGACAAATTCAGATTCTTCTGGCATTACTCCTACCAAAGTCAATGGGGCTGATCAGAAAAGGGCTTCTGTTTCTCCACAAGTATCCCCCAAACTCTTGGGAAAGAAAACACCATTGTCCCGTAACTCACCTACAAACTCAGATCCTGGAAAGAGCATTTCAGCAGCCTCAAAGACTCTGAAATCAGAACTAGAAAATAAACCTTCTCTGGTAATTTCTGAAGATTCACTTCTGCCTCTCCTGAATGGCAGCAGCAGTCCAACCTCGAGTGGTGAAGTGAAATGTGGCTGTGGGGAGCTATCATGGGGAAAGCCAAAAGAGAAGCAAGTTTCCATGCTGGCTGTGGTGTGTCAGGGTAAGGATGCTAAGGTAGATGATTTCAGAGGCAGGGACAATCAGTCCATAGTCACTTCACCTCCTCAGGGGATACCAAAAGCTGAATATGTAAAAGGGAGGACTGATAACCCTGGAGGAGACCTGAACACAATCAAAAGCATCCATAGTGCAGATGACCTTAGGCAATTAGATCTGCAAAATGTAGGAACGGCTGCTGGAGCCTTCTCTTCTTCATTGGGGTCCCCCTCAGTTCAGCAGGAGCAGCTGGAAGGGCAGGAGATCCAACGCACTTTCATTGAGGTGAAGCTTTCCTCCTCATCATCCCCTTCCTCCTCCTCTTCTGCCTCGTCCTCACCAGCATCGTTTTTGCGGCTGCCATTGCTGGAGAAAACAGAAGAGGTGAATGCAGAAGTGCCTCGGCTGACTGAGGAGATGGGGACCATGCCGTATTTCTCAAGAGGAGATACTGCTGGAGACAGACGTCTCTGTGGCTTGTCAAAACCTGTGACAAGGACCTACTCAATGCCATCCCAGTTATCGGGTCACTTGAGGGAGGACTGCCATGTTGCAGAGGTTCACCCTGTGCAAGGTCCCCAGGGCCAAACTGCAGAGGAGAAATACCCACAGGCAGCAACGGGGATGTTAAAGATGGTGCACCTGAATCTGCCTAACAGCCAGAGTGGAAAGGAGCAAACTTATGCCTCCAAAAGTGCCCAGAAGGTCCATGACACATCTCCCTCAGCCAGTGACATTAGCTACCCCACTGCTGATAAACTGAGAAGCTTCAGGCGGAATTACTATTACTATGAGCTGAACTGGCCACATGAGCCGATTTCATCCTTCTCTGTCAAACAGAGGATCAAATCCTTTGAAAACCTGGCAAATTTTGACCGGCCCGTTGTGAAGGCCATTGATATATGCTCGGCTGCAAGGTTGCCCCTTGCCAGGAGGTCATGTGGTGGGTTGGCCACCACATCCAGCTCCGCTGAGGCACCGTGGGCACTGCGGCGCAGCTTGAGCTCCTATGGTGGCAGTCCCAGCTCAGCCAACACCGTGGCCAAGTCTCCCCTTGGCACAGAGCCCGTGTGTGTGACTGAGGGTGGCAAAGAGGATGGAAAGCCCCAGAGGAGCAAGGAGGATGGCACTGGGGCAGACATGGCTGCCTTCCCCAACTCGGCCTCGCAGGCGCGCCGCAGCCGGGGCCTGGGGCGGCCGCTGCTGTCCCGCTCCAGGCTGCGGGAGCTGAGAGCCCTCAGCATGCCCGACCTGGACAAGCTGTGTGGAGAGGGCTTCTCGGAGCCCCGGCAGCCCGCCTGCTTCAAGACAGAGCTGGAAATCACGCCCCGCAGAGTCCTTGGCACACCTGCCCAGAGCGGGGCAGCTCCACCAGCCCGCTGCAGCCCAGCGGAGCTGGGTGGGATGGGAATGGGAGCCTGCAGCCCTCGGGACAGCGGCTCAGGGACGCCGGGTTCTGCCTCTGATGATGACGTGCCCCATGGCAGCTCTCTGGATGGGGGAAACAGCTGGTCTATCAGGTTGGTGTCAGCTTTGCTGTTACTGGTTCATCCCTGCTCGAGGCAAAGCTTCCACTGTGCCGCAGGTCTGCCCCAAAGCACGTTTCAGCTGCAGCCCCAGCCTGCTGTCCCCTCAGTCTGGGTGTGCCATTCAAGACTTGATGCCTCAGAGCTGCTATGCTGCTGTGTCTTGGCTTCACTACAGAATTAAACATTTTATCCTGGAATGGCGGGGCTCCTTTTCTGTGGCCCCTCTAGCTGGTTTTGGTCAGTTTTTGGCCATGTTACAGCACAGCAGTAGTGGTGGAGAGGAGTCTGCACAGCACTGGCTGCCAGCACAGCCTGTGGTGACAAATGAGCTTGTTGTCCTGCCAGAAGTAGTCTTCAGATGTAGCTGTCTCCTGTTAATGTCTGTTGCTAAAACCATTAGGGAAGGATGAGGGGAACAGAACAGGGACTCACTTTCAGAGTTATTCTTAAATACTCGTCTCTGCCCCTTCCTATTCTCCCAGCATACACAATTACTTATCAGTTTTCAAGATTCCTTCTTTGTCATTTATCCTAATACAGCCTACACTGTATATGTGAAATGCATCTCTACAAATTTGGGAAATACAGAGCTCTTCTGTCTTTTTATGTTTATTTTAGCTTGGATCAGCTGCTCATCTCAAGCCTGGACCAGCAAAAACTGCAATCTGTTTTGGCAGTGGTAGTACCAAAATATGATGTTGATGCTATGCTCCAAGAAGTCAAAGCACAAGTAAAGGTAAAACCCACAAGATAAGACTGAGTTATTGTTGGATTTTTGAGGGTTTTCTTAAGGGTAGATAAAATCGTTTCCACACTATTTCAAGGCTCCTCCAGTAGTCCCATGACAGGCTATTACTATCAACTGCAGTTACTGTTAATTTTACTAATGCTCATTTTAAATGCCTGCTATAAACGTGTGATAATTTTATACGGCTTTTTGTATAAGGAAGTTCAGAAGCAGTTGTGAGTCACAATAAATAGACCTATTCTAAGTGGAAAAGTATTCTTCCATCTGGGCTCCCCAGTAACTGCACAACAGAATTTAGCTTTCCACCAGCCATTTGGGTCAGACTCAGTTTCCCCACCATGCAGGGGGAAGCTCTGCTCCTCTTTATGCCTGTTGCCTTTTGCTAGAAGCTGCACTCACAGAAATTGAATTTATTTTGTTCAGTGCTGAACTTGAAAACCACAATGTGGCTGCTGAAGGGTTTATAAGAGACTCCTGTGGCCTTTCTGTTCTCTTCTGTGGAAACTGTTTTCTGTATCAAGATAACCTGCTTTATGTAGGTGTTATGTAGGTGTTTGAAGAAGGCTCCCAAAGTGAAGTGCCTGCCAGAACATTACTTCCCTACTTTTGGTGTTTCTGTTTGTGGGATATATCCACATCCTTTTTAAATCAGAACAGAAGTTGATAAAATAATGACACTGCTGGAAGGGAAATTGCCATCTGGTCTGCATAACTGCTGGCTGAGCTGCATCTAGAGTGTTCTTGAGTTTTGTTCACAAAGATTGCAATTTCAAACATAGAACAAGCTGGGGGGAAAAGGACCTTCCCAAAATATCCAGCTTTATCTCCTTCCAGGGGACAGCATAGCTAAAGAATGCAAGTCTCAAAAGTTTGGTGAGCCAAGAGGGCTAGCTAGGTTTACTGATAAAATTAGGACTGGATTGCACAACTGGACAGAGATAATTAAGTGTTCTCTAAAGTATTTTGCATGTGTTTTTGGAGAGATTATTTATTTATGCCACTTTTCAAAGCCTGAGAGCTCAAATATTTATAAAGCTGAATGCTTTTTGGAATGCACTCCTTGTCTGCATAGTTTCTTATCCATATTTAAGCCCAGTGTGGCACATACTCTGGAAAAATTTATGCTATTCAAATGGTGGATTTTGAATGTACAATAGAACGGTTCTTCATAGTTATCCAGTTGCTGAAAAATGAGCCGGACTGCCTGATTTGGACTGAGAGCTTCTCTGGGAAGAGTTTGTCACCATCCTTTACATTAAACAGTGCTGAATTTACTGCTAGCATTTAATAAATTCTACTAGTATTAATTTTAAAATGATAATTTTATTTAGGTCTCTATGACTGGTATCTTTGGCTAAGAGTCTAAACAGAGGTGATTACTGGAGGCCTGGTGTGTCCTTTGTGTGTCCAAGTAAAGCAGTAAGCATCTACAGCCAGATCTCTGCCCAATATTATGTGTGCTGGCAAGGAGCAGATTTGAGGGCTGGGGAGGGAGGGAATGCACCTTGGGAATGGGAAGCCAGTATCCAGACTGTGTTGTTCACTGGCCCAACACATATGATCCTTGGATAACTCTTTTAACATATGAACTTCTGACTTTCTTTCCTTCCTTCACCAGTGTAAACAAATTAAGTTGAGATATCATGGGTTGGGAAGAGCCTGATCTCTTGAAGAAAAAGGATTGCTACAGGACTTAACAGTCAAAGATATGTGTATTTCCATTGCTTGGAAAGGGGCTAGCCTAGTTACTTAACTGATTTTATTATTTCTAGCCAGACATAAAGCTGTTCTCATTTGAGTACAGGTGAGCCAGGTCTTACATTTACAAAACACTGTGGACAAAGATCTTCTGCCCTCACTGCTCCTCTCCCCTTAAGTGCTGATGGATCAGTGATGTGGAGCAGGGTGACATCAGTTTCTGACATGGCAGGAATGCCTCTAGTGTAGGAAATCTTCCACAGACACTTTGTGGCAGAGAAACATGCCATGAGACCAAGAATTTGACTGTTGTTTCACAAAATCTAATGATCTGTGGCTCCCTGTGCCGTCAGAAACCAAAGGCAGATGCTGAATTAATATGTTGAGTATAGTGAACTAAATATAGCATTTGACGCTAAATTGAGATTGAGATTGGATTCTAATGATTTGCTGTTACTTTGAGTATTGGCAGTTTCTGGAAATAACTGGTGTTAGATAGGATCCTGGGGAAAAGCTGAGATACCTGCTTTCTACTCCCCACATCTGATGCTCTACCCCACAGATAGGTACTGTGTTCCACCAAATTCCTTTCTGTAGGTTCCCTTATACCACAAAATGTGATCTCTGTGACACTGTCAGACTTGTTGGATGCAAACCTGCACCAATCTTTTTCCTGTGCAGGATGCTTTCATTTCTGCAACAGCGCAGCTCAGTCGTGTTGAGGTCACTAACAGGCTCCTTACTTTCGTTTCCCAAGTGAAACAGTTTTTTCTGCCGTCCCATCTGACCTTCCCAAGCTTCAGTAATGTAGCCACTGCTCCTTGCAGGATTGTCCAGCCCTGCTGAGAAGAGGGTGACACAACTGCTGCATTACATCTGTGTTACTCTTTCGAAGAAGAAGAAATTGTATAACAAAAGTGTTACTAATTCACTGAAGAGTACAATGCTTGGTCCAGAAAGGTGTATGGGAATATTGAATTTTGACTGCAAAATGTTGAGCAATGCAAAACTGACTACTGCCTGTAAAAATTAGGCTGCCTAAGGTTTAATGCCACTTCACTGCCTTAATTTTAACTTTGTTTCCTAACCTTGGACTGACTGAAGAAATCTTTCTTGTCACCTGAGTTATCCTAGATGGCTGCTTCATTCTGTAACATGAAATGAAATGCATTTAATGTCTCAATTTTAATTCCTTGAGTTGTCTCTTTTCACCTGCCATAATTTGTGGGTACTGGGAATTTTGTCATTTGTGTGGGTACTTGGTCTTAATCTTTGGTTTTGTGTTTCTTCTTCCCCTTCTTGTGCACCTCCATTTTTCTGCTAGAGCAAAGAGGACACGTACTTTGTAGTCTTGCACAAAGAAGAAGGAGCTGGCCTGGGATTTAGTGTTGCTGGGGGAATAGACTTGGAACAGAAATCAGTCACAGTAAGTGATGGCTGCAAGTCATTTTTCTACAAAGATCACTTTAAAGTAGACTGGTGATTAGATCAAGTGCTCGTTTATCAAGACTCACTGCAAGTTATTCACAGTGTCTCTCAGAAGCAGCAGCTTACCATCTGCTACTGAAATCAGAGTGTCTGGGAAGTGTAATTTTTATTATTGGAGATGGATAACAATTATGCTTTCAGGCTTTAAAAATCTGTTAGTGGGTGGGGTGGGCTAGATCTAAATCCTATGCATGTAAATAAAATTCTGCATGCAGCTGCAGTGCACACAGCCTTTTAGGGGAGACTTTCATTTCCAGCCTTTGAAAGGAAACTGTACAGCAAAGGTTTTGAAGAATTTTTCAGATCACGAGACTGATTGTTGCAGACCTCAGCAAACATGATGGATTTCATGTCACGAGTTTGTTTTGAGTTAGTAAGACCTGTGGGTGGTCATAAGTGAGAGTTGTTGTCTGGTTAGGGTTTTTTTAAGTCTTAAGCAGCATTCTGAACCAAAGATAAGATACTGGTATGTGAAAAGTGACTGTTCAAAAACAGATCAGTGAGACAGAAAAATCCAAGAAAACTCATGTCCTGTGTGATCGGTTTTTTAACACAAAATATACATTTAAATTCTGCCCTGAAAGAGAGAGATCCATTAAATGCTGAGGTTAGAAGAAAGATGTGTCCTCAATTTTGGGGCCTGCAGAAGGCCTTGCAGGAATCTTCTGTGTTTTGCATTTAGACAAGACCCATATAAATAAACATATTTTATATTAAAGTGTCATTAAGTTAGAATATGGTCAAAGTCTAGAGTGAAGACCTCTACTTCTTTCACTATATAAGTTTTTCTCTGTCTCTGGCGCAAACAGTGGCAGCACTGAACAATAGGATGGCTCAACAGTGTCCCACCCCAGAGAGTTCCTTAGAGAATTCCTTACCTAGAGACTGCAACTCTACCTAAAAAATAAGATCTTGGGCTCTCTCAGACCAAGGAATTGATGACTTCCTTTTCCTGAATTCTGTTAGCCAAATGAGTGTCAGTTCCTGCTCTTTCCTGATGCTTTTTGTTCAGAGGGTGTAAAGGGATCTTAATCATGTTCTTGACCTACTGGGATTCTGGGTCCTAGCTAGATTTGAGGTTGCCACTGGGTACTGAGCTGCTTAGATGGGCTGTTATATCCACTCTTGGGTGAAGAAATGGAAATGCCTAGTGAGCTTCGAGGTACTAAGGAGATGAGCAACTGAGGGAAGGCAGCAGATTTTTTGGACATGACCCCTGTATTCCACTTGCATTTGCATGCCTTCATCTGTTATTGAGGCTGTTATTCCAGCTTTGAATGCTGGCTTAGACTGGCTGGAAATTTATCTCACTGGATCTGTGGGGTTGTAGCAGGTGCCCATCTCAGCATGGCCCTGCAATGAGATGGAATAGCAGCCAAAAGGCTTCTGATGCCTTCCTGCTGGTCTGGGTATTAGGATAAATTCCTAAAGATAATGCCATGCAGAATTGTGTCCACAGATTTGCTGCCTTGAACATTTGCTTGGCAGACCTAGTACTGTCTCCATGGGAAACCATATTCTGGCTGCTAAAATTAGAGTGCCTAATAGGCAAGTCCTTAAATACTGGGTCTTGAGTCTTTTAGTGAGTTCATTTTTGTAAATGACACACATCTAAACTTGCTGGAAGTTTTCTCAAAGTTTAATCCACCCTGAATAGAGTATTTTTTTCTCTAGAAAAATGCATTTCAAGCCGCTAAATCATCCCTTTCCATCTATTTGCATGATATTTGATCAGCCATATTGAGGCAAACAATTAAATACTTGTACAGCTGCAGTAAGTCAGAGCTTTTCTGTGCACAGATGTTTAGAAATGTGCATTTGAAAACAGCACAGAATGCATGTCCCAGTCAATGGGATCTGGGGGAGCGGGTGTTGCACACCACAGTGTTCTTGGTGGTTGCTGTGGCACGGACGTGGATTTAACCTCTGTGTCACTTCAACTGTGCTAACTGAAGGCCTTTGAGGAGTTTAGAGAAAGCATAAGTGATTTGTGATATTACATTCCCTAGCTGGCTTGGTTTATCTTTGGCTTAGAAATTACTGTGCAATTGCAGCGTCTTTTCCTCTGAATTCCCCCATCCCCAAATGGAGCTCTGTCTAGTCACATTGAGAGTGTTCACTGGAGCAAAAGCTGTGTGCTTGATATGCAGGCAGTGGGCACTGGCTGCAAATTTTGGTAGAGTGTCTCTATTCAGCATGGCCTATAGAACGTTGTGTGTGGTCATGAGGTTAAAACATCCTTGTTAAAATTACCTTTCTTGTAGGTCCACAGAGTGTTTTCAAAGGGAGTGGCTTCTCAAGAAGGGACTATCCATCGAGGAGATCTTGTTCTGTCAATCAATGGCAAGTCTCTGGCAAGCTCAGTCCATGGGGATGTCCTGAATACTCTTCATCAGGCAAGGCTGTACAAATATGCAGTCATTGTCATCCAGAAAGAAAAAGACAAAACAAACAATTCCTCCAGACTCGAGATATCAGCTACTGGCAGAAAATGTGTGGGGTCTGGAAAGGATGTTTCCATGGAAATAGGAACAGGTATGATCTTTGTCCAAGAATAGTTGGAAGGATTCCTTTGCAGAGCAGACTGAAGGGAAAAATGTCCATGTGTTTTAGATTAAGAGCGTCTGTGCCTTATGTGATTGAAGGGAGAAAATGAAATTACCTTTAAATTTTATTTGTTCTCTTTGGAACCTAAATGCAGTTTGGGGTTTGGTTGTTTGTGTTGTGTTTTTTTTTTTTTTAATTACTGTAACGAGGCGCAAACTTAGAAGACCTAATTTAGGGCTGAATCCAATTTCTACTTAGGTAAGTGGTTCTGCATATTCTTCCAATCTAGGATAAACTCCTTTTAAGTAATAACAGTAGTCAATGCAAGACAGAAAACAACCAGAAATAATTTTTAAAAATGTTAAAAAGAAAGTCCCATGCCCTGCCATTTATTAAGCATAGGGACTGAGCTTGTTCTTTGTAAAAGCAGATTTCATACTGTTTCTACTAGAAACATAGAAAAAAATATTTTTATGTTGCAATAAATGGAAGTAAGCCTATTTAAGTCAGCCATCCCATATGAAAGTAGAGACAAATGGTTTAAATGGAAATTTATTAGTGGAATATTAGGTTCCTGTTCAGGAACAAGACAGCATTTTGGTGTAAAGACTGCACCTGGGGTGTTAGGAAGAGACCTCTGAAATTTTTTTTGAGATTTAAGACCCAAACCCCTTCAGCATCTATCTGGGTGGTGCTGCTTGGGAGCAGAGGATGACCAGGGGCTTCCCTCTTCCCCCTCCAGGGCAACACCAGGCACTCAGCTCTGTCCACTCCAACAACAAGGACATGGAGCTGCCACTTGATTCTTTTTAATCTGTTGGATGTAATCATTACTCTTCTCGTGGGGATTTTTTTTCTGTAGTAGTTTCTTTTATTTTGTTTTTACAAAAGTTTTTGTTTTGTGCTTACACTGGGTTTTATGATACGACTTTGTAACACAGCTTAAAAAAAAAGAAAAAAAGCACTCTGTTAATTAATGGATCAGCCTTTCTGGAATTGCTCCCATGGATATAATCTGTGTAATTACTTCAGAATCCCTCTCTGCCCTAAACTCCCTACATCCTGCACCCTGACAAACGCAGAATATCTGCTGGGTCCAGGCACTAGGGGGCAACATTATCTCATAAACAAAATAGCGTTGGGTTATTCAGAGCATCTTTCCACCCTTCCGAAGGACATCTCCAGATGTTGTAGATAATGTTCAAAGTTGTCCAAGATAACAGTAGCAGTAATTTGTGATAACAAAGACTACATAATTATTATAGTCACACAAGGCAAAGGGGATCTTGTTTTCCAAAACTGCAGATTTATTTCCTCCTAAGCAAAATAATGTTTTAAGTCAGCTACAGCAATATTGCTCTTCAGAAATATCTGCTATGTAGGAGGCATGGTACAACTACAGTTAATTATAATTAAATACATAGATAAGAGACCAGAAACAATTTTTCACCCTAGTAAATTATTACAGATTTTTGCTTAAGAGAATGGAACATGTTTGCTTAATTAAATATTTCATTCATTCCTGTTACTTGAAAAGATATAGTTCATTGAATAAGCAAAGGGAGTAAATGAAAGAAGAAATGCTCTCCACTCCCTATTTTTGTAATTTTTCTGTTATTTTGTTGATATTTAGAGTATTTGCTAAATTGGCTAGCTATAATTTTGCCCAAAAAAAGATGCCTTGGCAGGTTTTCTTTGAACATGTAAAATGAAAATGTCCCTGTGTGTAAATGCATTTTTACTGTCTCCCACTCACAGCTACAATAGAGTACATTCCCTTCTGAGAAACTTGGTGGCATCTCCTAGTCTGAGTAACTGAACTCTGAATTGTCCTGTCACTGCACCAAAAGCAAAAACCAACCAAACACAACTTGCTGTTTACTGTTACCTGCATAACAAGATGCTGTGCATGTTCAATTGCAGATCCAAACCTGGACATGAATGATGTAATCTGCGTTGAATTATTGAAAACCTCTGCTGGTTTGGGGTTCAGTCTCGATGGTGGAAAAGCTTCCATTGCTGGAGATAAGCCCTTGCTTGTAAAAAGGATATTTAAAGGTACTACATGTATGCAGTGGATGTATCCCAGTTTTCCTTTTGTCTGTGCATTGTACAGACATTTCAATTACTGTACTCAGCATTTTTTTGAAGAAAGGGTGGGTTTTGTGGCTCTCATTTATTGCCAGTTACTAGACCAAAGTGGTCATTAAAAGAAAAACGCTCCTGGGAATGGCTAGGGATTGCATCTGCTAGTAAATGTGGAGCAGTCTGCTTTACTAAATGTGGGTCTGTCCACTGTTCTAGACATTAGAATACAGCAGCAATCATCTATGTTGTGGTCTAAGGCATTCATGCCTTACCTAGTTCTCTTTTCTAAGAAATGCATAGTGCATAGAATCAGCGTGGTACTGAAGCACCGCCCTGCAATATGCCCAATTATGAATTTTAGCATATTTTTATCTTTTGAAATGTTAATGTTAGGTTTTGCTAAGAATACAGGACATTTGTAGTCAGAAACTGCCAGTCATGGGTGCTTTGTTTGTGAACAGGTAGTTAAACTTATATGAACCATGCCAGAACTCTGCTGTGACTTTCATATGTCACGTGTCAGTTTAGTGAAAAGTCAGGCCCTTTCTGAAGGAAGCTGAAACTCTGGATGTGCACAGCATTTTTACAGAATTACTTTCCAGTGATTTATTCCCTCATCAAGATAAAGAAGTCAAACATGTATTTACTGAATTGCTTATCAGTTTGTGTGTGTGTGTGTGTTTTCCCTCTCTAGAAAGTGCTTCTTAGGGTAAATGGTATGTTTAGTTTTTAAACTCATTCATTTACATCCTTACATACAGTCCTGTTCCCCTCCCTGTGATGCCTCATGCTAGTTTAATTATCATTACAGAAAACATACTTTCATCAGCAGTGAAGGGTATGCCTTGCTCTAGGAGTTTTCTGTGAGTGGTGTTTGTCCAAAGTTTACTATCAGTGTTTGGCTTGTTCATCCCAGGTTTTACAGTCTGCTGCATTATTTGCCTATTACCCTATTAAAGCTGAGAAAGTACATCCATGTCACATACAACCTTCATGGTTATTTTATCAACCAGGTTTTCTTAGAACTACAGAGATAATATTCAGCGTGTTTCATACACTAATGTTGTTTCCTTCAAAACCAGACATCTTTTCTGAGAGCAAGGCTTTATCTTGGTTAAAATAACCTTTTCTGTGAGATGCAGCATGGGGTAGCTTGCTAGACCTGGGGTGAACATTAGTAACTTGTATTGAAATTGGATTAAGTTGGAAAAAATGGTTTGTTTCATCCCAGTGGAAAGCAGATTTTTGTGGGCTCACTTCTTTTTATTTTAACACTGACTTTCCCCCACTTTTGCTTCTAGGTGGTGCTGCAGAGCAATCTGGAAACATAGAAACTGGAGATGAAATTCTTGCTGTTAGTGGGAAGTCATTAATTGGGCTCATGCATTACGATGCCTGGAACATCATTAAATCTGTGCCAGAGGGGCCTGTTCAATTGCTAATCAGAAAACACAGAACTGCAGTATGATGGAAGCACTACGTCTAATCACACTTGCTAAGACAAACCATTTATAACTGTCTAAAAGCTGTCTTTGTTTATAAAGCCACACAGAAGTGTCTTAATGCTTTACAGAGAGGTGCTAAGAGCCTTGGAGAACCACTGAGCAAGAGTGTGATGAGCTTCAAAGATCTCACCTAATGACTGGGGATGAAGGAAGCCAAAAGTTAGAGACAATTTTGTATTATGTGGCAGTTTTATTGGAACTTCAAGACCTCTCCTGGGTTTGATTTAAAGTATTTTGACTGAGATAAATAACACTGTGCCTGTCCCTGATATTTTTAGTATCTTGCAGAGTGTTGGTAGTAGAACTTGTTGGTTGCCATCCTGTTGACAAGGGTGGGTTTTAGACTGTACTATATCACTTAGCTGAAATAAGACTTAAGGACATTTCCTTAGGGTCTGGTCCCTTTTTTTGTTGTAATAAGAGAATGTCTGGAACAATCTCACTTTATTCTTCTAAGTGCAGTTTTGCTAAAAGTGCATGACAAAAGAGTATAATTTTGCACAACTCGTATGCCTAAAATACAAGCATTTTATTGCAAAGCTGAAAAATCCTCTTAAAATTAATGAACTAACTCAGCATCCACTACAGCTGAATCTACTTCTAGGTGCAACTTGTATCTGAAAGCACTTGGTGTTAATGCAGTAGAAATCTGTAAGAAAATCATGTCCAGATAATAGGTGATTGTCCACCAAGGTGTATACTGAGTTGTTAGTTATTATTAAAATGGGGGCGATAAAAAACTGGGGTCTGAATTTTCAAATTTAGGCTTCTAATGTTAGGCACCTTTAAAGTATATATATTTTTAAAAGGGGGATAATTTCAGGTGCTGAGCACTCACAGATCCCACAGACTTCAGTGACCGCTAAGAACGTCTGCAAGTTGGGCTGCCTTTAGTTATCTTCAAGAGGTTTAAGGCTGCCCAGCTTGAAAGACTCAAGCTGAAAAGTGGTGATCTAAAAATGGGGATTATAACAGATTAAATCTGAGCTGGCCATATTTGTGGTGGCTTTTAATTGGTCTTCTTTGTTTTCTCCTGTCCAGTATTTATTTTTGCTTGTGTGAGAGTGGGTTGAGGATATGTGTGTGGATGATGCAAGTACACCCAACTGCGTCAGGACTGGGCTAATACTGAGGGTTCTGGGTGGTGAAACTGAAAACTGTTTGTGTAGATGGGAGAAACCATGGTGTTGGATACAGCAGAAGAGAAAGGGTTGCAATGCCACAGGAGCTTAGTTTGGATTTTCTCACCTCTCCTCACAGAAGAGGTATCAGTAGTGGGCCACGCTGCTTAGTCTGCAGTGCTGGGAGGGGAGTGTATGGGTGCAAGAGATTAGACTCTGTTATTTCTCTTCCTACATCTGGGATAGCTAAACAACATAAAATGCATATAGGAGGAAATGGGCCAGTGTCCTTATCAGCTGAGAACAAGTTGTTTGTTCCACAGTGCTCAGGTTGTACATCACATTAGGCTGGAGACTGCTTGCAGCCAACATGCCCAGGGTGAAGAGTCCTCGGCCTGGAACCAGTCCAAGTCTGAAGTGCTGCCTCTGTTTTCAGTGAGCCAAGACACTGCATAGCTGTTACAAAAAGGTCTGGGCTTGTCACTTGGCCCTTCCCCAAGATCATACTGTAGTTCAGTTTATTTACATTTATTCAGCAGTGCTTGAAGCAATTGCTTCCAGGTTAGTGGAGCAACTCACTTGGGTTCATCTCTGTGACAGTTTCATTAGACTGCAGCTCATGATGAGCAGAAGAAAATTCAGTTCTGCAAGGCAACCTGAGACCAGATGAATAGAAAAGCTGTGCAATGTTTGCCTAAAAATGAATAAATAGGTTTAATTCTTTTTCAGTGACATATTAGCATGTGAATCCAGGGAGAGATGCAGCTTTTAGTTACAGGAAAGGCAATACTGTATGTAGTCCTACAGCTCTTTGCCTGCAGGATTTCTGCTGAAACTAATTCAGGTTCAGTGCTGTGAGATGTCTGTGGAGTTGGGTCCCCTGAGAACCCAAAGCTCAGCCACTCTGTCGGGACTGGTCCATGCCTCCGGTCACCTCCGAGGTGGGAGAGGCTTCAGGAGGATGCAGCTCTTAGGGCTGGAGGACCACACAGATTCCAGGCCTGTGATGGGATAGAAGAGCTTACCCCTGCATATTTGCTGAAAAACAGGGAGAAGATAATTCAGCAGGGACAGCTGAATGGTGAGGCCTTGTTCAGGAATGACCAAAATCCGACTGTAATAGAGTGTATAATAGATACATAAAATGCATGTGGAATTTAATGCAGCGTAGTGAATGCATACCTGTATACGTATAATACGTGCAGTGCAGTACTGACTTTTTGCTACTTTAATGTGGTAAATCACAGTTGTGTTTTAGGCAATGGCATTTTATTCAGTCCACAGTCTAGAATTCCGAAGGTTCCATCTCAGGGAGGCATATGTCTCCCTCACTCCTAAACTGGTGTGAGCTCAAAGGTAAAGTCTTCATTTTGTAAATTAAAGTTAATTTGAGGTGTCTTAAGATGATACGTGGTGGTATTTTCAGATGCTTATTTGCAGGTACTGTTCATTGTGAGTGATTTAGAAGGCTTTTTTTCAGTAATCAGATACTGTTCAGTATTTTATTTTACATGCACGTAGATAAGTGTTGGCTGAGTAACAGCAAACAGAAATGGGGATTTTTGTGTGTGATTCAGTAGTAGCTATAATTTAAAAGATAGGTTTAATGTTTTAAATCTGATAATAGTTACTATGGGTAGAAAGATAACACTTCTCTACTAACATTAGAGCAAGCAGAATTGTATTTAACCCTGATTGTTTCTGTTCCTGAAAATACCTTTTTTTTTCCTTGTGAAAGAACAACATCTTCACTGATGTTGGTATAATTGCAGCAGCATTTCCTGACATCTCTCTTGGGGTGACATGCCCTTAAAAAGCTCCAGGATTTATGCAGTATGGGTGTCTGCTGTATTACAGACAAGATGCTTAGACCAAGCAGATGTAGTAGAATTTTGGTTACACACCTGGCGAAGTAAATGTTCTTTTTCTGAGAGCCTGATCGCACTAAAATGATGGAGGATGTTGCATTAGTTCATCAGTATTCAGTAGGATCTCAACCATTTTTTGGCCTTGCTGTTTGCATATCAGTCCCCATGGTGATTCTTCACCCTGCTGGAGTGTTGGCCAAACTCTAGGAGAGCAGAGACTTGGCAGCTGCATCCTAGAAGAGCAAAAAATCAAGATGAAATTATGCACTTCTTCACCAGGGAGCTGAAGGCATTCCACATAAAAGGGGAGTTTGCTCCTAGATGGAGAAGGTTTGGGGCTTTGGTGCATCCAGGCCTGGGGCAGCTGAAGGTGCACATCATGGACATGAGAGCAGTGAGATGCTGCCATTGCATATTCTGCAACCTTTTGTACCTGGAAGCTCTTTCCAGCTTCTCTAGGGACTGCATCTGTATTGAAAACTCTGAGATTAGGGAGGGAAAAACATTTGATCATTTTATTGCTAAAAAAAATAATAGAAGGACAGATAAATATTAAGAAACTGTTAAGTGATTCATATTTCCTAATGACCCTCACTTTAAAATTAACCCTGATAAATGTTCTGCAGTGGTTCTTGTCAAATTCTGAAGGAAGTGTTCCCAGATGGGAATGTTTACCTGTTTCTATGTTTAGGTTATGTAAATGTACAAGTGGAAATATTGATGAAGAGTAGACTAGCTCATGAGAGAAATGGGGATCCCACTGTAGGTAGATTTTGTGTGTAGTCTGATACACTTATTGTATAATATTGTATATTTACACTTTTATTTATATAAATAAAACTTCTTTTAATTAAAACTGTTTAATATGCCTTGTATATTATAAAAAAGTCAGTGCAATAACATGAAATAGATTGTACATTTTTTGATTTCTGTCCCTTCTATGTCAATCTGTATTGCCATAAACTGTTTTGCTTGGGTTTTTTAGTGATTTTGAAAATAAATGGTATCCTTAGTACTCCTCTAGATATTTAATTTGTTATGCCAGAGTCTGTCTGGTCCACAGTTGGAACTGGCATCACAGGGAAAGGATGTCAGAGAGAGCAGTCAAAGACTATGTAAATGCTATCCATGTGTGCATCTAAGCTAGAACTAAAACAGTACCCTCTTAAAAAGTGCCAGTGTGAAGAGGACTCAAGCATTTAAGAAGTGGTATGAGATATTTTATAAAACCTGCTTCGGTATCTTGTTTTTTCCTGTCCCTGTTCCAGGAAAATGTGGAGTTTTCATCAAAGCAGCAGTCCGTGGAGCATGCTGCCTATAAACTGTACCTCCTGCCCAGACCCTGACTGTGTGTGTAGAGAATGATTTTATAAAGCTCGGCCTAACCTGGTATTTGTTGTAGTTTCCCACCTACTCTGAGGATAAAATTCCCTTCAAAGCCACAGTGAGCTGGTGGAACAGGCTGGGCTGGAGACACTCTGTGGATGGAGCGGAGCTGAAGTGGAGCTCAGCATGGGAGGTGGAGACCACAGCCTCCAAACTGGGGAGGTTTGCACCAAGTGGGCCACTCTTCTAGACACAAGTCACTTCACAGTCACTGCACAGCAGGCCAGAGCAAGCCTTCCTCACGGAAAGATGCGCCAGCCCAGAAAGTTCTCCTCTCAGCCGCTCTGATGTGTGGAATGCTGGAGGTGCCCAGAATGGCAGCACGCTGACACATCAGCTGGTCGCTGTGGGGAGGGCTGAGCTGGAGGCAGGGCCTGGTGAGTTGGAGTGTTTATATCTGCATTGCAGGCTCTGTGTTTGCCTGCCGGGTTGGGCACTTGCAGCAGCACTCCCACATGGCACAGGGCAGTCCTGACCTTTCCCTGCGTCTTGTGCCAGGCCTGGCGAGCCTCACCATTTCGTCCTGTGCACAGTGCTGCCTGAAAGGGCCAGGTGGGGTTTTGTGCTAGGAGAAGGAAGGCATTTGCCCTCCTATGCAAGTGGTGCAGAGGGCATTTCCCCCCTCCCCAGGTTTGTGCCCCAGAAGCCGCTGGTTTTGCTTTCGGTTTCCTTCTCCGGGTGCCACGCTGCAAGGGTGCAAGCGAGCAAGCACCTCGTGAGGAGGGATAAGCCCACAGCCTCTGCTGACTCATCCTGTGGGAAAGGCCAGTGTGGCTGGCTCCCACCCTGCCCTCTGGGCACGTGGGCTCTTTCCTGGCCTGGAGGGGAAGAGGCGGAGCTTTGTGCTATACCAGTTTTCCATTTGCCGTGGGACCCTTTTTTCCCTATCCCTCTGCCTTGCACACAGCCGTGGTGATGAGGGATGCTGCCGAGTCGTGCTGTTGTGTAGTGAAACTGTGCAAGGCATAACACCAGCAGATTGGGAAGGAGACGGATGGGAAGCTGTAGGATGATATATGGAGTCCCCTCAAGCTTGGTTCAGCCCATGTGTCCCCAACTGGAGCCTGGCTTCTCCCCCCAGGGCCACATGGTGAAAAAGAAGAAAATATTTTCAGTCATGATTTCCTCTGCCTTTCTGCTCACCCCTGCTGCCACCAGTGCTGGGCCAGCCCAGCTCCTCTCTTCTCTTTCACTGACTCCCCCTTATCCATCTTCCTGTCTGTCCTGATTTCTCCAACACATGTCCTGAGCTGGGCTCAGCAGGGCTCAACCCTCCAAGCAGCCTGGCTCTTGTAAGATTAGTCTTTAATATCTTTAATTGAAATCTGAATTGCCACAGTCAGTAACTAAGTAAAGGGGAATACAAAAGCAAGAAGACACAACGAACTTACCTGTAAATGGATTAGTGCATGTGACTTCATTTATCCACCAAGACATGTGAAGTACTAGAAAATTTTTACTTCTCTCAGTTGTGAAAGCCCTAGGGCATCGGAAAATGAGGAACTTGAAACATGATTCTACCTAAAAATTTCCATTTCATTTCTCATTTTTTTACAGTTTTGCTGCTCTCCTGTTCCCTGCTGGCATCACTGAATGCAATCTGAATAGGGTCTGTGATTCTAGTGTGTCTGTTCCTTTATCTGTATTGCCAGGAATGTATCAAAAATGCCACTTTATCACATTTGGCCAGATGCTAATGGTCACTGTCCCCGAGCTGGGATGCTGTGAAGGAGGGCCCTTGGGGAGAAGGTTCCCACAGGCCACCCTGGAATCTGGCTGGCCAGGATCAGGGCAGGTGGTGGCTGGGTATGACACCCATGAATACAGAGGAGTGATGCCACAGGGCAGCACATCACTGCAATGACAAAAAGAAGTAAAACCTTCCCAGCCCATGACCCTGGGCTGCACTTCGTGGTGCCCATGGCCATGCAAGGTCAGCCACAGAGCCAGTCATAGCTGCACAGGTGACATGTCCACCCTGCTGCCAGTCCCTGGCCCATGCCTTCTTGCCTGGTGCTGGGAGATTTTTGGTCCAGCATTTGGGTACTTGATTTTTTCCTTTCTATGCAATACTGTATAACTGCTTTTGTAGCCCCTTCTTCCTGTGCCCAGCCTCATACCAACAGATGTCTGGGGAGCGAATGATCTGCATTATCTAGGACTGATTCTCCACCACTTCTGGTAAATTAAGTGTTTCTACTTCTCATGAGCATGGCTGAAACCAGACTGTCTCTATCAGCCTTTAGTAAAAGCCCGTTTTGGACTCTGTTTATAGGGAAAGCCAGTCATTACTTCCTCTTTCATGTAGCTGTGTTTATTAAAGCACTTGACCCAGCTAAAATACTTCACAAATTAATAATGATTGGAAGAATTGATTTCCTTTTAAAAAACCCTCACTTTTAATGATGATATGAAAGAACATTTCATGCAATAAACGTCATTCCCTAAAACAAGAAGTTGTCCTTCTGTCCCATGGAGTGTAAAGCTGTGACTAGAAGGATATTTTGTGTCAGTCAGGGTATTTTCTGAAGTTAGTCAATATTAAATGCAGAATTTCCTGCATTTCCACTGATAGTTGCATATGTGCTGGCCTCACCCCTCTGTGCAGCTGAATCAGTCTGATACTGTTGCACTGAGCAAACAAGTTACCTGGTGCTGAAATTCCTTAGATTTTTCCCTACATACCAAAGCCATTTCCTTGATGTGCTATGGTGGTGCTGGGTAATGTCCAGTGTCCAGCTGCTCGTGTCAAAAATTGCCTCCCTAATTCCTGATCCCAAGCAGGGCAGATATGACTGTGGCCTCCTGCCTTTGTTGCAGCTTTGTCACATCCTTGTCAGGAGCACAAATGGGAAGGTAGAAGCAGAATGCTGCTCTTAATTTCTGCCATGCAGTAGAGGACTGGAATCCCAGCTTGGACCCAGAAGCTGAAGGAGGAAGTGCCAGCATCCTATTATTGGCCTTTTTTGGGGGTGCTGCTGAAAGTAATTTTTTTTTTCCTGAGATTTGCAAGCTGCCTTGTCCACTACCAAAAGGTTCCAAGTGATGACCATGTCATGAAGGAGCCGAGCCTCTGAACCTCTTGGTGCTCCCAACATCCTTTCATGGGTTTGAGGGATTGACACCAAAGCCACCAAAGATGAAATGGCTGAAGATGAAATGGCTGAAACTGTTTCATTTGTGGCCACTGCTGTTTCATGGGATATCTCCTGTTGCTGAAGGAGTGACACAAGCCTCCATGCTTTCAGAGGGCTGGTGAGAATTGCATTGCAAAGAGCCCATGCATGAGAAGGCAGGGCAGCCTTGGTGTGGCCCGTTTGTTACACGGGCCAGACAACGTCCTGACGCACTTGGGTGAGGACCCTTGTTTACAGCTGTAACAGATTTTGGGACTATTGCTCACTGACAGTGCTGCCATCAGACAGTCACCTGCTTCAGGGGAAACCCTGCCAGACTGAAAGGCAATGCATTATATCCCCAACTCTTCCTGTCCGGCCTTCTTACGCCTCCATGGATGCACATCATCCCCTCACACCCTCTTGTGTTAATGGGAGGAAAGTGATTCAACTTAGTCCCATCCAGCAGTGTCTACTAAAAATAATGAGCAGCATATGAGACATTGTTTTTCAGCTGATTTGCAAAAACATCTCATGAGGGGAAGAGGAAGTATCTCCTTGTCTGTCACTTTGTTTGGGAAATACCACTTGTGCATCCCGTCTCAGGTGTGAAGGCATGAGCTGGCTGAGGGGGCCAGGCTGGTTTTCACGTAGGGAACCACGGTGCAAACATGACCCAGGGCTGCACTTGTCCAGCCAGGTGCTTTGGTAAATGGAGAGTGTTACAGGGTGGCAGCTTTGTCAGTTTGCTTCGCCAGGTGGGTTTGTTTTGCTTTTTTGATATCAGATGCTTGTGGGTGAGTCAAGTGCATTTAGATTGCAATGCCATGCCCCAGTGATAGGATTTTTTTTTCCATCTGCCCTTTAGGGAGAAGCAGGTCACAAGCATCATGCTGTGTAGGTGACTGGACACTGCTCTGGAGGGCTGGAGAGGGACCAGATTCCAGTGGGAAGCAGGTGAGAGTGTCTGAATGCTTTCACAAGTCTGATGAGTCACACAAGTATGATTTGCTAGTGAAACCTCTGTGCAGCACCTACGGTGGCACTTTTCACTAGACTGATGCCCTCCAAAGTAAAAATTTTCCTGGCTTCTGCTGGTGGGAAAGAACAGGGAGTTGCATTTCTTTGGGGCTTTTTTCTGGTTATTAGAAACAAGTCTGTTTGACCCAGAAGTTCTTAATCCTCCTTGCACTGGGAATGTGAGCTACAGAGGTGGTGCTCCTTGCCTGTGAAGCTGGGAAAAAGCAGCACAGTGAGTGAGCAGGGAGCCTGCTGATGTGCTTGGCATAGCAGGGGAGGACCTCAGGCTCTCCTCTGCACGGACACGTTTGGGTTCCAGCTTTAGGGAAGAAGAACGTGCTCTGCACTATCCCCTGCTATTCCCTTGTGATGAGCAGCATCATTTCCCACTCTTCCCAAACTCCAGCTTCGAAATGTGGTGAAAGTAAAACTTTGCCTGACAAAATGCTGTATTCCTTTCTGCCTGCATCTTAGACAAAACCCTTAACTTGGATGTCTATCCTTTACAAGGAACACTCCTTTACAAAGCTGCAGCTCCTCTGGTAGAAGTAATGGGCCCCCAATACCATCCAAATATTCTGCAGCCAGTAGTTAACAAAAAGGGTTAGAATAGGTGTCTCATTTTGAAGTTCAAGGTCATGGTTGTGTTTTTTTTCCTCTTAAAGGCAGAAGGCAAAGCCTAATCTACGAAAGCATACCTGCTGGCACTCTGCTTTTGCCCTCCTGCTTCTGCCCTGTTGACATGGAAGCGTGGAAGGAATTTGCACAATACAATCATGCTTTCACAATCCACAGAAGAAAACCCGAGTGATAGCAAACTTTGTGACTCATTTTTCTCGTAAACACTTTGTATTTATTATCTTAGCAAGTATTCAAGACACATGCATGAGGCATACAGCAACACATCTGGCACGCATCCAGAACAGGCCTTAAGGAAAACAAACTCATGTTGATAAAGTCATAAAGCAGAACCTTTGCAGAAGTAAAAAAAGAAATCTAGGGTGGACATCAGCAAGCACTTGGTCATATACTCGCACTGACCTCTTGCATCTGTGCCTTTTTCCTGAGCTCCTGTTAAACACTGCCGTTCTTAACAATGCACAGAAAAACCTAAAACATTTGAAAAAAAGCAAATATAGTCTTTGCATAACTAGGCAGACAAATACTGTGCTAACAGTAAACTTGGATATCCCCATGACTGCATTTATGAGTATACATTTTTTTGGTAATATTTATATGTGCTACAGCCTGAAGAACAGGGTGGGTTCTACAAATCCACACCCCGTTTCCGGTTCACTTTGAAAGCAGCATTCATTGAACAGAACAGTTTTATTCACATACTTTTCAGCTACTAATGTGGATGCTAATGCTGAGTTCTTCTGAGAGTTCCAGATAGGCATCGTCATTGTTCACTGTCCCTGATGAAGATTCCAAGACTCCACCAAGCACAGGATATACAACAGCAACCCTTCTTATCAAGCTGGAGATGTCTTTGATGAAGTTTTGCCCAGCTGGATGCAGTGCTAACCTGGGAGCTGATGTTCTGCTGCTCTGAAACTCTTGGCCTTTATTTTTTAGTACCCGAAAAACTGACCTATGTACATGTCAGTAAAATGCACTGCTTTGCAGTATAAGATAAATAACAGCTATTTTTGAAATATTGTGTTCTCCCTGAAAAGGTACTGGCTCGCTTAGAGGGGAAGGGAACCATACATGTGGCTCAAGCCAACAGCAGTGCTCCCTGTAACACCACTGGGATGGATGGGGTTAAGTCTTCCGTGTGGAAAGAAGGCTAAGTCAGTCAGCTTCTGCTCAGTGACAGAAGTCAGTGTCAATACATAACAGCCCCTGCACAGGCTGTGAGAGTGACCAGAGTTACATAATGACAATTTTGCAAAGGCTGATTAAGAAGATGTAACAGAAAAATAAATTATAAATACAAAAAAGAATTCACCACAAGAGAGGAGAAGACATAATTTGGATAGACACAAATAACAAAGTGTAACTATACAGCCTTAAAAATGCAAATGTGCTTATATACAAGAGTAGTTAAGAGAAGGAGCTCTCACCAGTGACCTTAGAGGTAGCTATGAAACAGCATCAGCCTTTTTCTTGCTGTCTTGGACCCATGAAAAATACTGTTTAGGATGGAGCCTGACATGAATTGACTGGCAGATTTACTGTTTGCCTTCACAGCAACCAATATGTTTAGGTCAGCTCCTCCGAAGCCAGCCAAAGGCAATATCCCCTTAGTGAGATGGGTCATCCCCATGTAACCAGCCACTGGATGTGCTGCCACAGCTCCATCATTCTGGAACTGAAATGAGGCCATGAAATGAAATGGAAAGAAAGCACAAGGTAAGAACCTTTGTCCATAAGTATAATTAAACATTCAAAAATCCAAGGCTACTTTCTTGTACCACTGAAATGCTCAATTCTATTATTTCTTCAAAGAGAGGTAGTTGCTTTCTTTGAATAAATAACATTCTCAGCAAAATTTGAGATTCAACTTTAGGATCTACTTCTATTGAAGTTATTTTGTTAGTTATAAAGACACAGCAGAATTGTACTGTTATCAAGAAATTCTTTGTAATATTGAAAGAATCCTTCCACAATTACCTATGTATCTGTGTTTGTGTAATTTATGTTCAGATACATATCTTATATAATGCCAAAGTATGCTTCCCTCTCTGAAGCATGATTTATTTCCTTTATCATCAGAAAATATGATCCTTTTTTGTTGTTTATATAATACATTTTTATATTGAGTTTTGTCATGTTTTGAATATATTTTCATACTGTCTTGAGATTAAACAAACAACTTTTGATTAATAGTTAAATACTTATGACATGCACAAGCAGTGCACACATTTATATTTTATGTATACATACTATATATATATATAAACTTATACTATATATTTTTACTATAGACTAGAACTATGCAACACTGTGTTAATTCATAGAATTACAACTTTTAGTCCGAAAAACAATATCCTGTAACAAATAACCTTCCAATAAAGATAGTGGTTGTCTTTAAGAAATTTTAATAACCACCACTAGATCCCTGTCCAGCAGGATCCACACTTTAGAGAAGAGGAGCAGTCAAAGGTCCAGCAACTGGCTTTTTCTGTGTGGCGTGTGATCCCAAGTTCCAACAGACTGACGGATGTTTTTTTGCTTCATCCTGTAGGCACGCTGAACTGCTTGGGACCAGAGGGTGACTGGGAAAACTGGGTTCCTGAAAGTGTTCTCGGACCACTGTGAAGGGCAAGTTCAGTCTTGTCCCAAATCTCCCCACGTCACCAGCTTGCCCCAAGTCACCACTGCACAGTTTAGGGGCTTGGCCCATCGTTATCTTTTTTCCCCACCTTGCATTCATACGCCAGTATTGCTGTAACATTCTTCAGAGAAAACATGTGATAGCCATCCTCCAGCGGCTGCAGTCACCTAAATACAACCCAGCGAGATTTGAGGTTTCTTCATCTCCCGATGTCTGTGGAGCCTCTTCTTCCAATCCCACAAAGCCAAGGTCCTCCCCCGCTTCGCTCGCCGTGTCCGCGGGCAGCCCACGTTCCGGGGCAGAACAGCTTGGCCAGCAGGTTCAGGAGCCTCTGCCGCAGGTCCCACCTGTCGCCGATGCGGGTCAGCTCCAGGGCGCACTCCACCGCCGCCTCGCGCCCTGCGGAAACGCGCGTGGCTGCCGCTTTAATGGGATCCCCACAGTACGGTACTTTTTGTCCAGTTTTTCACCGTTTCCTCATCATGAAGCACACCCCACCCCGCACCCTCTCTGCCCCCCGCTCGCTGGGAGCAGCGGCTGTGTCCCTCTCGCCTCCGCACGGCGCCCGCAGCCGCGCCGGGCGCTGGCCGCCCACCCGGTGCTGGAGCCGGGCAGCAGCGCCCGGGTGCAGGACGGTGTGTCCCTGTCCCGTCCCGTTCCGTCCCTCTCCCATGCCATGCCGTCCCGTCCCGTCCCCGCTCTTTCCCTTCACCCTGCGGTACCTGCAGGTGCGGCTGGCGGCGCGGCTTTGCGCAGGGTCCGGCCGGGCAGCATCGCGGCGGCGGGACGCGGCTCTGCGGGGCACGGAGCGCCGGGGCTCGGCGGGGCTCGGCACGGGGCGCCGGGGCTCGATTCGGCGGGGCACGGAGCGCCCAGGCTCGGCGGGACACGGAGAGCTCAGGCTCGGTTCGGAGGGGCACGGGGCGCCCAGGCTGCTCTCGGGTCGGTGGCAGCGGCGTTCTGCCGGCACGGAGGCGGAGCGCGGCGCTAAAAGCGCGGCTGCGACTTGAGCGGGGATTTCCCTCCGTCCTGACGTAGCGAAAAGGCGCGGGGATCCCGCCCCCCGCGCTCCGCGGGCAGGCGGTGGCGTGCCCGGGCGGAGCGGGGCCGCGGCCGGGACACCGCCTACGCTGCCGGCCCGGAAAGGGCTGGAGGGATGCGCTGTGCGGGACAGGAGGAGATGGGAGCATGGGCTGTGCGCGGGGCAGACGAAGTGGAGGGATGCGGAGTGCTGAGGCAAAAGGGGATGGAGGTGTGCGGGGTTTTGTGGTGGCTCAGGAGAGATGAACGGTGGGGTAAGAAGAGGCAGAAGGGTGAGGTGACCTTGCTCTAGGCAAAGAGAGATGAGAGAGGGTGGGTTGTGCTTGCGGTGGTGGTGGTCCTAGAAAGGTGGACAGGGTTGTAATAATGATACCAAGGAAGAAGAGGTGGAAGGATGGAGGGTGCTTGGACACGCAGAATAAGCAGATAGAGTGTGTTATTATCACAGAAGCATAGAATAGTTTGATTTGGAAGGGACTTCTTAAAGGTTGTCTAGACCAGCCTCACTGTATTTTGCTGCCTGTAGCCACAAAGACAGAAAGATCTTCAACTAGATCAGGTTGCTGTAAGCCCCGTTCAACCTAACCCTGGATGTTTCCCAGGATGGAACATTCACCACCTCTCTGGGCAACCTGTGCTGGTAGTTCACCATGCAAATGAAAAACTTCCTTATAGTTAATCTAATCAATCCACCTCTAGCTTAAATCATTACTCTTTGTCCTATTGCAAAGGGCCCTTCTAAAATATCTGTCCCAGTTTTTCTTATAGGCACCCTCCAGGTACTGGAAGGCTGCAATAAAGAATCCCCAGAGCCTCTTTTTCAGCAGGCTGAGCAACCCCAATTCTCTAAACCTTCTTTCTATTCAAAGTGATGGTGACCTTGCCCTCAAACCAAGCATGGGGAAAGCTAGCCCCCAAGCTAGCCCATACTCATGTACCACTTGCAGCAGCTTGGGCCCCTTCCCCCCCCAGCTGGAACTTCCCTGTGGCATTGCAGGGTCTGCATGGCATGGCTCTGGCTGACACATGCCGCACTTACCTGTGCCTGCTGTAATTTTAGATAGTGTTTTTTTGCAAGAAGCAAGAGCTGGAACAAAGTCACCCTCATGTTTTTGTGATTGTTGCACAATGTTGGGAGAGCTGCCACTGCTATGTGGGTCACTCATCTGCCTCCCGTCTCTGAGAGAGTTGATATTTCATGTTGTGGCACATGCCATGGACTTCTGCTTTTAGGGGAAAATTAAAACTGCTTGATGTAAAGAAAGCACAAATGGGTCAGACATAACAAAGAACTGATTTGTGGCTGAGAGTCAGTAAATTACTACCTCTCCCATCAAAACACAACTTAAAATGTCATAGTGCAATACAGACCCACAACAGGATGTTGAGAGTCTCCATTCTATGGGATAGGAGCCTCTGAAGTCAAGTGTCTAGAAATGCTGGTGACTTTGAAGTTCCATTACAAGAGGAATCATTCACCATCTCAGTGCAGACAGCCTTTTCCCTGCTATTTCCCAGAATGATGGCACACTTGAAGCCCGGCTGATTTCTCTCCCTGTGCCTACACAGCCCCCTTGGTGCCCGACAGGAGGCAGCTGGCACAGTGGTGCTGCAGGGCTGGCATCTGGGAGGAGCAGTGGTGCGAGCTCACGGACATTTCTCAGGGTGAGATGTCTAAATGAAAGCTATAGCTGGATGAGGCTTTTGCAAGGCCCTTCTCAAAACAGTAAATGGGTTCTGTCAGCACCACACAGTGCACCCTGCCAGATTGTGACCTGGTGTCAGAGCAGCTCAGGTTGGCCACAGAGAAGTTTCTAATGTTTTTGAGGATGTGTTGCCTTTGTGTCTCAGCTGGTATATGGCATGTGGGCTAATTTCCTTGATCCGATGTGTTTGGGGTCCCTTCAGCTGTATGAACATTGCTGTTAGTAATTCAGCCCTGTTGAGGCAGAGCTGAATGCCTTTGACAATCATTCCTGTTACATAAGAAACTGTGTCTTCAAAACAAGTTTGTTGGGTTTTAGGAGATGGCAAGGCAGGTAAACAGGTCAGGAGGATGCTTGCATGACACGTCATCCCTCATGGAGGAGGTGTGGTGGTCTGCAGCATGTGATGCCTGGGGCTGGATCTCACAGCCACAGTCCAACAGCCACTCTACAAATCACAGAAGTCTCTCTAGAATGCCAGCACAAGGGGCTGGGGCCTTACTGAGACTGCGCCCTTACTAAGGGGCACCCCATGTACCCCTCCTGCCCTACTCAGTGCTCAGCATTGCCCAGTGCAGGCAAAGCACCCACAAACTCAAGCCATGAGATCATACTGGTCCCTTGTGCTGGTGGCACGTGTGTGTGACTTTGCACATTCATTTTGCATGTTTAGACAGAGCCAGGTATGACCTGCGGCTTGTTTTTATTTTTGAATCTGGAGACAGATCAAATCCTTGGGCAAATTATTTAAATTACTCTTCCTCTAGTGAAGCCAAAACCAAATTAACCTCAATGCTGTCCTGCTCAGCAACACTTCCTCACCCTGAAGGCAGATAAGCTTAAAGAGCAGCTTGTCTCTATACCCCTGCAGCCACACAAAGAGATGGGCCCTTCTTTTGGGTGTATGTGAGAGAGATTCTTTCCTGCCAGGGCAGCTGGGCACAAGCCAGTGGGATAGTTGAATTGAGAGCATTCGTTTATTTTCTTTGTTTTATTTTAAAGTAGTGATAAAGGTTCAGTGTGCAAAATGGTTAATAGACCAAACTGTGAGCCCAAGTACCTGAAGTGCTTGTTTCCCTCTTGCTGCAGTCAGCGCCGTGTATCTGAGTGCAGTGGTGTAATGCAGGGAAACCCACTGCTGTTTAGAGGGGAATTGCCTCAAGTTCCAGATCTGGCCCACATCCTCGTGGGGTTTTTCTGGTGTGTGAGGGAGTTACTGACGTGTAAATCACAGCCCATTTTGGCGGGAACAGCATATGCTGGGGCCGCTGCTAATTATAGGATTGTGCAACAGGGCTGAGCGAAAAGTAGAATGTGGTTTCAAAAGCCACTGGCGAGCTCTGATGTTTTCTTGTTTCGATTCCCCTAAATAAAGAAGTGTATCTGTGGGAAGCACAGACCCCTGGGAATCTGCTCTACCAGAGCAGCCACAAAAGTTGTTTCTTGCTGTGGCCACACTGAGCAGGACCACAGGTCACCAGGTGGGCACAACCATGGCAGGGAGCAAAGCAGCAGCCCAAGGAGCACTGCCCAGCTGGAGCAGCTGCTCAGTTTATTTCTGCTTAGTATCATCCGAAGTTATTGCAATTACACAATTGCAATACACAATTACAGAATTGCTGAGAAGAGAAAATTTTCTTTAGATAATGTGCCCCAAGCTTCACTGGTGTGGGTGATGTGGTTTTATCAGGAACATGTCCATAAAAGACAGCATGTGACATACTCTCACCACATATAAACAACAGTTGTGTGGCAGGGCTGCTGAAAGGAAATCAAATGTTGCAGAAATGAAAGCAAGAGTGGGAGAGAAAGGAAACTACATTTTTTTTCCTCAGAACTCAGTTATTTGTGCTGAATCATTTTCAAGCTGTTTCTGCACCTTCCTCTAAGATCTTAAATAAATCTCTGATACTGCTTCATCATTGGAGTTTGTCTTCTCATCTTCCCAAGACTGGTGTTGACAGCTCTTGTGTTAACTGAGAAGCTGTTTGTTTTTCTGTCTCCCTTTTCCCGTTTCTGCAGACTGCAGAGTCGACAGTTCCTGTTGATCCATGTGTGTCTCTGCACCCGATCAGGAAACTTGGCTCTATTGTCAGGAGTACAAACCAAGGTCATTTCAGGAAAGTGCAGTGGCATGTGGCCATGGGCCATGCCGAGAGGGTGATGAGAGCCATGGCTAAGTTTTGTTTGCTTGTTTTTGTGGTGTTTTGGGTTGTTTTGTTTTGCTTGTTTTTTCTTTTTCTTTTGTTGTATTTTTGTTGGTGGTGGTTGTTTGGTTTTGTTTGTTTGGGTTTTTTGGGGTTTTTTTGGGTTTTTTTTTGGTTTTTTTTCATAAATCACTCTAATTCTCTGGTGTGCTCTTCTCAGGCACTTTTCCTCCAGGGATGTCTCACTGTTACAAGTCGAGCTTCCTAAATCCTCCAGCCTTAGACATTAATCTCAACCTCGCTTTTCATGGAAATGGCCTTGCTCTGTGTTAATAATATTCTGGTGGCAACTGCAGCAAAGCTTTGGCCTCCAGCAGCTACTGCTGCTGACACCTCCACTGTGGTGAGGGAAAAGGTTAATGCAGCTTTCAGTAGTTAAGTGAAATACTACAGCTAATTTGACTTTGATTTGACAGTGTAATCCCATACCACCCAGGAAAAGAAACTAAGAAGAACAGCACTGCTGGGATATAACCCTACTCGCACAGATCTCATATGCTGTTTAAATGTTACCTAATGCCTCACAATTAATTCTTAGACTCTCCCTCCTATGCTGTTCTCTTTTGCCTGCTTTCCTTGAAAGCTTAAATGCATAATTTTCTTAGTAAAAAGTGAACTGCATGGTTGGTCATATATTACAGTGCACTGTCACTGCCAGAGGGTTAAACACACACCTTTTCCTCTGTGACCACTTCTGTGCAAAGCAGGCAGCACTAATTCATTACTTCCAAAATGCTACTGAACAATGACTCACAATGTGTCTGATCTTGTGCCCATCAAAGCCAGAATGGGCCAGCCAGTACTCCTGCTGAGAGCCGTAATATTTGGTTGAGGATGGGGTTGAATAGTAGAGAGACTCCTTGATATAGCTGCAGTGTAAGAAAGTTTATATTTTATGCTCTTTAATCAAGAAGTATTTTTAAGGAACCTTTGTTGACATAATTTTCCTGGTCTTAGGCTAAGATATGTTTTAAATTAGGTGGGCCGGATTATCTGGTGAGCTGAATTTTCTGTGAAAGCAGAAAGCAGAGGTCCTGCAGGTGGCTCTTTGTAAAGTCATTCCCAATTCATCCTTTTAGTAGTCACCAAAAAGTTTTCCAGCTTTATAAAAAGGTTGTAAGAGACAGAAGGATTCACTAGGTACTTTGTTAAGTGGGTTTTAGCACCTGTGAAGTTGACAACACCCTCATAAAAGCCAATATTTGCGACTGCTATCCAGAGGTAGGAATTAGTAAAGTAAATATTGGTGTTGATCGCTGTTTATGAGTCTGGTATTTGCTGAAGAGCTCTCCTCCATGTGTGTAGGTGTCTGTGCAAACGCCAGGCATAGTGTTAGCACAGCTGTGCCATTACTGCTGGGGTTTTGCAGAAGTCCTCCCTTGGACGGTGACTGCGGCTGTTTTCTCTCTTGCTATCTTTGCTGAGAATGTGAATGTGCTCCATTTCTGAAATTCTTCGTTGCTTCCTGCTCTGCCAGATCTTTTTTGGGTTCTTGCTCTCTTGTTCTTCTGGTTCCCTTGTTTCCTGCACCTCCCCCACATTTTGTCATAATCTTTGTGTATAGTCAATGCAGCAGGCATGGGGTTTTAAAAAAAAAAGGGAAATCCCATTTGTGAGACAGTTGCTGCTTTGCTGGCATGTCACTGCCTTGCAGCTGAGGCAGCAACCTGGTAACCCCCACAGGGCTCATTACTGGTGACTTGCTGTGAATCAGTGAAGTCTAACAGGAGAATTAGATAATCCAAGCTAGATTTTCTGGACACCAGCATGGTGATCTGGGATTTCCCAGCACAGCACCAGTGCCTCAGTGTCTCCCCTGTATCTTTCCAATGCTTCCCAGATGGGACAGGTGCTATTTTGCACGGGCAGGGGATTTTCAGACTATTGTGAACAATAATTTCTTTGAGCTGGGTTTTGGAAGTGCCTCTTTTGAACAATCTTTGTTTGGATAAAGAATTCCTTAGTGCCCCAAAATCCCACAAAACAGACATGAAGTGGAAAAGGTTTTCAATGGAGCACCTCTCCTATGAGGAAAGGCTGAGAGGTGGAAGTGTTCAGTGTGGAGCAGAGAAGGCTTAGGGGTGACCTAACTTTGACCTTGCAGTAGCTGAAGGGAGCTGACAAGAACAACGGAGAGGGACTTTTCATAAGGGCATGTAGCGACAGGACAAGGGGGAATGGCTTCAAACTGAAAGAGAGTGGGTTTAGATGAGACATCAAGAAGAAATTCTTGACTGTGAGGGTGTTGAGGCACTGGAACAGGCTGCCCAGAGAAGCTTCCAGGGATGCCCCATCCCTGGAAGTGTTCAAGACCCGCTTGAATGGGGTTTTGAGTAACTTGGTCTGGTGGGAGGTGTTCCTGTCCATGGCAGAGGGGTTGGAACTAGATCTTTAAGGTCCCTTGCAACCCAAGCCTTTCTATGGTTCTGTGAACTTAGAGCAAAAGAGAAAAAGATTTAACAAGAGAATGCAGGGACTGAACTAAGATGGAATATATTAACTTTTGTGAAACATTCTCCCTTGAAATTTTTAGGGCTTTAAAAAGTGTTTTGGTATTTCATTAGAACTATACATTTGAATAAGGTAAATGGTACATGCAATGTACTAAGTATAGGATCTCCTCTATCATTCAAATTGCCTGTGATTATGTGAATAAGCCATTAGGTGTGTTTGGTGCATCCTGAGGCCATGTCTTTGCTATGGTAAAGAAAAAAAAAAGATAATATGATTTAGGTTTCCCTTCAAAATGTCTATATAGGAAAAAAAAAGGCACAATGAAATGTATGAGACTTTCTTGTGAGTAGATCATCACAGTCCAGACCCCAGGATTTGGCAGAACCATAGGAGCAGGTTGTTCCCCTGCTCCAAACACACACACACACAAACATACACACACACACACACACACACACACACACACACACACACACACACAGCCATTGTGTATCCATTTTAGGGGTTTGCAGTGAATTCCAGAAGCCTCCAGCCACCAGAACGTTGCTATGGGGAGGCATTTCCATTTCGGGATCTGCATTCTGCGTTGTGGCAGTGTGAAACCTCTACACCAGAGGTCCCTTTGGGTTGTGCTGGTAGAGAAGTGTCACAGGCTGAAACTGTGTCTTGGTGAAAGCTGTCAGGGTGGCAACCAACTGTGAAGGCAGAGGGACCACTTGAATCATCACTAGTCTGACAGATGTTATGAGAGTTATGAGAGTGCTGACAACATCCCATGTTGCGAGGTAGTTTCACTTTTAAACTTCATGACTGATAGCACTGAAACGAGCTCATTTCCGTTTCTATTTTTTATTTGCAGACACACACAGAGGAGAAGAAGGGGTGACTTTTGCTGCCTCTTCTGAACGGGAGAAAAAAGCCTCCCAGGAGATGGGAAGTCACCTGCAGCTGCTCTGCAGACAAGCCCCAGGAGTCTCAGGCATGAAGGGCTGCAAGAAAAAATGTGTTGGTGGCAATGACCTTGCACCGAAATGGAAGGAAGCTTGTCCCTTCCTGTCAGAAAGGACTGCCTTTGGGCTCCCAGTGCTTTCTCTGTGAGTGGGAGAAGCCCCCAGAGAAGCGGGGGAGATGCTGGAAGTGGTTGGACAGGGTGGTCAGACGCAGAGAGGCGTGCTGTCCTCCCTGAGTTCCTGTTACCATGCTGACCTAGCCATCGGATCCATCCACATTTGGCTTCAGGAGAGCCCTGCTATGGGGGAGCAGCTCCATGTAACACCATCAGCTGCAGATCATAAGTGTTCACTTATGAACCCCAGTGAAATGTGGGGTTCACTCTTTGCTAAGTGAACCCCACATTTGAGATCCTGCTTCATGTTTTTTCCATGTGACATCAGGGAATGCAAAACCAGCACAGAGCTTATTTTTCATATCCATGCTGGCTCTGAACATGGGGACAAACTTCTGCCATGCATCTGTAACTTTGTGTTGTGGGAGCTGTCTCTCCCCACAGCACACACACTTGTGGCTGTGATTGTGCTGCTGAGGGGTGTTGGTTACTGGTGTGAGAGGGAAAGCTGTGAGGGTGACCTTTGGCATTAAGAGTGCAAACAAAAAAGTGAGAAATAACAAGTCTGCCTTCAAGGGTAAGGACACCGTGTTCTTCCTCACCAGAGACCTCTCTGCAGATGCACCGGCTGACTCCAAAGAGAATAAAGGAGAAGTAAATAGGGGAAACAGAAAAAAGAGGGTTGCACTTAACAACAAACTATTTTTTGTGCTTTACAACCTGTTTCTACTCTCTGAACCCTAAGAGCTATAGGAAAGACCTATGTCAGCTGTTCCATGCCTCCCTCATAGTTGTGGATGCTGTGTGTGTGCCCTGTGCCCCTCAGCAGGGCTGTCACCATTCCCACCTTTTCCAGGTGTGCAGGTGAGGAGTGGAGGAGCGTGGATGCCCAGAAGGAGAAAACAGAAGGGGGACAGTCTGACCAAGAGTGGGGGTTGTGTCCCACGGGCACAGGTGTAGGAGCTGACTTCACGTGACGGCATCCTGTTTTGTGGTCATGATGCCATCCGCCCTGCCTATTTCATCATCTTGTGGTGGGCTATGGTGTGCAACTGCAGAAAAGTGCACACAGGCTGTGAATCTGGAAGGAGCTCTCAGTCTGCAAAGACACAGGAAGTCAGGGTTTGTTTTGTTGTTTCTTTTTTGTTTTAACGTTTTCTGGTTTGTCAAATTTTTTTTTTTTTTGGTTTTTTGGGGATTTTGTTTGTTTGTTTGTTTGTTTTGTGGGTGGTTTTTCTGGGTTTTTTTTTGTTTCTTTATTCTTTATGCTCTTTTGTTTTTAACACAGGGCAATTTAATTGTCAGGTGTTTTCAGGTGTCCAGCAGGGGAGAAGCTGCTGTGGTTATGGCAGAGCATGGTGATGGAAAGGGAGAAGTGAGGGAAATTCTGTGCTGAGAAGGAGACAGAGGACCTCGGGGGAGAGGTGAGAGGTGGAGAAGCCTACCTGAAGTCCCAGGGTGTGGGACCAGTTGGCCTCAGGACTAGCAATGTAATCATTGCACCATAAGCTGCATGTTCCTGCCCAGCAGAGGCCACATGAAGCAGAAATCACAGTATGTGTAGCAATGGTGGCATCTGGGTCTCCACCCAGGAGTTCACAGGCTTACAAAACTGCAGATCTGGCCAATAAAATTGGCAGTGATAGTGTCAAGTCTAAAAACCCAGAAGGCTCAGATGAGAAATAGCCAAAGAAGTTTGAATGCTAGTCGAATTAATAACATAAACTTTCAGTTTTGGCTAAGGGCTGACTCACTATGAAAACCACCTTTTTTGTGTTATCTCAGTGATTGTCAAAAATTGGAAAATGACATCATCCATCAAAACAACAAGTAAAATACCTTGTCAGGCTTTTAAAAGCCTCAGTTAAAAATGTCTTCGCATTGTACATGTGAAAACAGACTCACAAGAGCCATCAGTCAATGACCCATTGCAGTTCTGGGTAGCAGAGAGAATCTCTAGAAGCCCTCTTTGTGAATTTATCCCCCAAATGATGGAGCATGTACAATAAGCAATGCACTGAATCTAGTATTGGCATCTCTAAAAATCATTGCATCTATCCATAGTATTCTTCACAGTGCCTGTTTCTGATTTTCTTACTTCGGTTTTTTCTTTTCTTTTTTAAGCTATTTTTTAGAATTGTAATGTGTTTTGAGCAGCAGTGCTGGGTTTGGAACAGCAGTTTGTCTCTTCCTTCTGAATGATATCCTAACAACCAACCACATCCAAAAATTAAAGCAAAAAATTGCATTTGAGCACTTACAAACAGTAACCATATTGATCTTCAATTTTTTTTTTGTTGTTATTTTTGGTCTAGCTATCCTACGTTGTAAGATATTTGAGGTGAGGATTATTGGTTCATGACACCGAATTGACATTACTATCATTATTATTATTGTTGTTGTTGTTGTTGTTGACTTCATTACTGTGCGAAAAATTGCGCTACTAATTTACAAATAAATTATAACATAATGCTTGGAAATGTGAGGTATACATGTAGTTGGAGCCATCACCAAAAGTATACATTTCACCTGATACTTACAAGAACTTAAAGGAAGATCGCATTTTTTCATAGATGCATAGGCAAAGTGACCTGCAAGCTGAAAACCTCTAAGGCACAGCTTTCCCCTAAACCAGAGCAAAAGTATTGCTTCTCTTTCATTAGTACAGGGCTCATTACTAGAGACAGATTGCAAACATCTTTAACTGTGATTTCCTATATTCATTCTAATATGACCCTACCTGGAGTACTGCATCCAGCTTTGGGACCCCCACCACAATAAGGACATGGACCTGTTGGAACAGTCCAGGGGAGGTCAGGAAGATGACCCTGTGAAAACAGCTTGGGGTTCTTCACCCTGGAGAAAAGAGGTTTCTGGGGAGATCTTCTAGCACCTTCCAGGACCTAAATGGGCTACAAGAGCACTGGACAGGGACTTTTTACAGGGGCATATAGTGATAAGACAAGGGATAATGCCTTTAAACTGAAAGAAAATAGGTTAGAGTAGACATTAGAAAGAAATTCTTTCTGTGAGGGTGGTGAGGCACTGGCAGAGGTTGCTGAGAGAAGCTGTGGGTGCCCCATTCATGATGGTGTTCAAGGCAAGGCTGGATGGGCTCTGAGCAACCTCATGAAAGGTGTCCCTGCCAAAGGCAGGGAGTTTAGAATGAGACAATCTCTAAAGTCCCTTCCAACCCAAACCATGATATGATTCTGTGATTTCATTTTTCAATTTTTTTAATATCCTCCCAACAGAATAGGATCCTATAAATTCAACAGGTTGTAAACCTAGTGCATGGGAAAAATGCGAACTGAGAAATGGAGCCATTGGAAGCCAGGAAATGGGGTCTGTTCAGTGACCTCCCATGGTACCAAGGCCTTGGTGGTTACAGACTTCTCCCAGGAGAAGAACATGGTGTGATGTCTATAGAGTAAGAAAATGGGCAAGTTTCATAAAAGCAAAACCTCTAGGCACTGCAGTTGTGGTACAAAAAGGTATTTTCTACCTGCTATATTCATTTTATCTATTAAGCTCTCAACCACAGTCGCAGGGGTTTAGTGCTAAGGCACGTTTCAGAGCAGAGTTTTTTGGAGGAAGTGCTCTCAGCCATGAAGAGAAAGACTTTCTCGTGCCCTTCTCTTAATAGCTAAGATCATTCCAGCTGGATGCATCTGGCTGCTCTTCCATCCCCACCAACAACCACTGTACGGTCACACCCAGTGGCAAGGCCTTCAGCACCGTGTCTTGCAATATCCTTGTAGGCAAACTCAGGCAGTGTGGACTGGACGAGTGGGCAGTGACACGGGTTAAGAACTGGCTGAGTGGCAGATCCCAAAGGGTCATAATCAGTGGCACAGGGTCTAGTTGGAGGCCTGTCACTAGGGGTGTCACCCAAGGTTCAGTGCTGGGCCCAGTATTGTTTACTTTACTCCTCAGCAACTTGGAGGAAGGGGCAGAGGCCTGCTCAGGGTGTTCACTGATGACACATGGCTGAGGAGTGCCGATACCCCTGAGGGCCCTGCAGCCTTTCAGAGGGACTTGGACAGGCTGGAGAGATGGGCACACAAAAATTGTCTGAAGTTCAACAAAGGCAAGTGCAGAGTCTGCACCTGGGGAGGAACAGCCCCTGGCACCGGTACAGGCTGGGCCCAGCCTGCTGGAAAGCAGAAGGACGAGGAGCTGGGGATCATGGTGGACAGCAAGCTGTCTGTGCGCCAGCAGTGCCCTTGAGGCCAGGAGGGCCAGTAGTGTCCTGGGATGCATTGGGAAGAGCTTTGGCTGCAGGCCAAGGGGGTGATCCTGCCCCTCTGTTCAGGCCTTGTCTGGAGTGCTGTGCCCAGGTCTGGGCCCCTCAGTAAAAACAACCATGGAGCTCCCGGAGTGGGTCCAGCAGAGAGCTACAAAGGTGGTCAAGGGGATGGAACATCTCTGTTATGAGGAAATGCTGAGCAAGCTGTGCATGTTCAGCCTCTAAAAGCGATGACTGAAGGAAGACCTCATTGATGTCTGTCAATGTCTGCAGGAAGGGGTCAGAGCACGGGCTGGGCTCTGCTCGGTGCTGTTGAGCAATAGGACAAGAGAAAATGGGCAGGAACTGATGCATGGAAAGCTCCACGTGATGAAGAACCACTGTGGGGGTTACAGCACTTTGGAATCGATGCCCAGAGAGGCCATGGAGTCTCCCTCACTGGAGATATTGAAGAACTCTCTGGGTGCAATTCTTGGCAGTCTGTCCTGGAATGGCCCTGCTTGAGCAGGGAAGTTGGACCGCATGGGCCTCTGTGGTCCTTTCCAATCTGACCCGCTCTGTGAAATGTGATGGAAGAAAATTCTCAGTGTGAGTCAAGGAGTATTTGGCAATAATGTTACTGGAGTGGAGGGTCAAAGTCACTGTGTTCTCTGGGATAGCTGGTTCAGTACATTTTCCTGTGTGTATTTAAGCACATGCTGTGGGCTTGAGGGAGAATCAGCACAGCACATTAAGCATTGCCAGGCAGGGGCAGCTCAAACATGCCTGTAGTGGTGGCTATGGGACATCTTAGAAAGAAGATGTTTGGACCACTGAAAGCAAAATGGGCATAAAGTAATATTTATCTTATTTTATTCTACCAGTTTCTTGTATTTTAGAAAAATAAGCACTCACTTATTCAGACCATACATTTAAGTGCTATCTATTAAATAAATATAATGATATTGAATCCTGCAAGAGGAAGTTTTCTTCTGAACCTGTTCGCACTTTTGACTTGGACTCCACTGTTTGACAGTGTGGTTAAATTCTGCACAGGTGTTAGCAACCTGCAACCTGGTTACCCTAGCTCTGATTTATCACCTGATTGTTTTTCTCTAGCTCTGCCAGTATTACTCATTCGTGATTTGCATCATTTGCCAGACACGTGAGCTGGATAACTATAGTAAACTTTCAGAAATCCAGGAATGATGAGACATGTTCACAAAAATAAACCTAGGCCAAACCTGCTCTGTCTCTGAGGATGTTTGGTTAGTCTGTTTCATTTATGTCCATTGGCATGAAAAATCAGCTGATGGGAGGGCCTCTTTAAGAACAAAACTGAGAAAAACTGTTTTGCAAGGAAGGAAAGCAGTCATCAAAACCTGTCTACATAATTATGGACTATACAGATCTTATATTTACTGAAACAGAGGAAATGGAACAACTCTAAACTACATGTTTAAAACATACTTCAGCCAATACCCAACACAATTAAAATCTATATTCATTTCTCTTGCTTTAGCCTTAATTTGTGTTTCCACACTTCAGTAATCTCTGGTAGTGAGAAAAGGGTAAGAGACTCTCCACAATCCCTTTTTATAATGTTTCTCTGAATGCTTAGCACTGAATTATCAGGAATTTTTACTTCTGTGTGTAGACTAGCTGAAGACAATGTTAGTGATGGGGAAAAGGGTTCATTTTAAAAGAATAAAATGTAGAAATTTTAGAGGGAGAACAATCTTGACATATTTACAGTTGATGAAGCGTACATATGAACAGGACTGTGGGGAAAGCTGCACTCAATTAAGACCAATAAATGATGTTCTCAGAGAGTCTTAAATGTAAAACCTGGGGCGAAAAAAGGGAAAGAAGAAAAGACCTCCAAGGACTCCTTATATTTGCCTCTCTCCCTCCTGAAGACACCAGAGGAGTAGCCACTTCTTGTTGTGTGGGGTCAGAAGCTCTGCTCATTACTAAATTGGTAGATAGTGTGCTGGAAGGTTAGGCTTTGTTTAATGTTGGTACTTTCTACTCTCCATTGTGTCATGGAGCTTTAGCCTAACCACAGCCACTCAGTGGAAATTCCCAACAGGTAATATTTTCTCATTCCTGTATTCCTTTGGCATTTGTTTTACAAAATCTATATGGTAGTTGTTTGTTGGTTGTTTTTTTTTTTTTTCCCCCAAGCTATTGGTGCAGAAGACAGAAATTGAAGGAGAGGCCACCCCAGGGAAGGACATAATCATCACATAAATAATTGTACCCTTTCCCTAAGTTCTTATCTTTGGCCCACAGAACTGGTAACTGAGCCAGGCTCATGGCATTGTGACAAGAATGCATGAGCAGGGGATAGGATAAATCATCTTCTCCTTTGTTGCTCCAGTATAACAAACCCAATTACCCAGTTTAACACTTACATAATTTGATTACTACCCTTTCCCCCAGTGCTATCCCCTGGACTTAAAATACTGCTGCATATCCTCAAAGAGCTGCTCCAGTGGCCACCTGCATGACCACAGTAATTCGGCCCTCTTCCAACATCTCCTCCTCTGCCGCTGGCTTGCATATCCCTCGAATCTCCGTCCGAATTTCTGGGATTACAGGCACTGGAGTGAAGTTGCGCTGAGAGATCCCACCCCTCCGTGTGTGTCTGTGTGTATGTGCGTCTGTGTGTCTGTGTCTGTGTGTCTGTGTCTGTGCGTGCCCGGAGGGGTGGGGTGATAAACACTGTTGCTTGCTCAGAGAAGTGGATTCCCCTCTGCGGTGGCTTCTGCCACCAGCCACCGGAAAGTGAAATAATCACAGGAACTCTCAGTGGTGTTACAACTCTGTGTTACAGTTTCATGAGCTCCCAACCAATAAACTTCGCTACACACCCATCTTTATTTATTCTGGTTTTCATTTTTTTCCACCCTCTTTCTCCCTTCCTTACCTTTTTTCATCCCCCCCCCCCCCCCCCCCCACTTTGTTTTCTTCTTTTGGCAGATGATATGTTTGTATACTACCTTTTAAAACCTCATAATTTTGTATTGTAGTACTGCTCAGATATCTGCAAAAAATGTTTGTACTGTGTCCCAGGATGGGGGAACTGCAGATGACAGCTTTTGGCAAAATTTCATTTATTTGTTCACTGAGGTGGCCTGAAAAGCCTGATATTCAGGTTTACTGAAAGAGGACCTGATATGACTCATGGTCCATATTTGACCCCATGTTTGAGGAAGATACCCTCATGACTGTGAACAACCTGTTCAACAGGGCAGCAAAGGCACTGTAAGTAAGGAGCATTTTGAAAAAGGCTTTAAAATTCTGTGGTTTGGCCTCTGCATGGTAAAACTAATTTAATCAGTCTCCTTCCTTGTACTAGCTAGACCATAACTATTATCAGTCATGCTTACATAGAAGAATTTATTTTTAAAAAGGGAAATTAACAAGAGGCAGAAAACAGCTTGATTTTCAGACGAACCAGCAGACTCTGCATAGACAAATGCTGATGCAGCGATGTTGGTGCAACAAGTTTCCAAACAGCCTTTGTTTGGACACCTTTACATAGTTTCCAGATGGAGGAAGGGAGACAAGTGGTCTCTATTTAACTTGAGCATAGTCCCTCAAAATGCCTTTCCACCCCTCAAAAGCGACGGAGAATGGGTGCTTACTGAGGATGTTTTTCAGTTCAACCCTGAGAAACCCTTGAATATGCCATGTAGCACCTCTATTGTTATGCTGCCTGCATAGGTTTCCTGGGCACTTAGGAGTGAAAGATGCCATGAAGAAGGGTGCAGGTAGGGTAGGGTGGTTTAGAAGTTCCCAGAGCCTGTCAAGCTGCTTCGGGATGAAGGAGGAAAAAACAATGGGTGAAAGGAAAAAGTACAAGAGATGGTAAAGGATAAAAAGTGTTTACTTGTGTTCGGGTCAATGTCCATAGAAAGAGTAACAGAAATATGAAAACCTGAATGGTCTCTTACTCTCTTCCAGCTGGTAAAGCAAAACCTGTAGGAGATGCACAGAGCTCAGTGCAACAGCTGGAAGCTGCTACCAAAGATTTTCCCAGGCTAGTTCCCAGGCAAGGGCTGTTCTATGTTCTTGGAGTGGAGACACAGACCTGTTCTGCAGAACGGAAAAATAATGGAAACGAAAACCCAAGCATTACAAAAATCCTGTGAAAATGAAGGCTTTGCAGGAGATAATTCAGATGAAGGCTGTAAAACCTAGAAAACAGGTATTGCATCATTTCAGCAGGGGGTTAATTTATTATTCTGCATGAGTGAGCACATCACTGCCAGCCAGAAGTCACCCAGCAGAGATGTGAGTCATCCCCTGAAGCAGCCCTCAGCCCAGTAAAATTCATGTCCCTTTTCCAGCTTTGCTTGAGTTGTGTATCCAGTTGCCCTCATTTTACAAACCAAACCCTAAGTTACTGATTCAAAACCAACAAAAAAAGCACACACTCTTTCAAGTCTGGGTGAAAATAAATATTGAAATTCTTGGACTATGTGATGAGCTTTTCAGACATTACTTGCTGGTTGAAAGGCTTAATCCTGAAAAGTCCCTGCTTTAAAGCACAGTAAAATGGGTCACCCTGGTTATGTCATGCATCTGTAAATACATATATTGAAAGGTCCCCAAAGCCCAGTACATAAATCTTTTCTATTTATAACTTTGTGAAAAACCTCAGCCCTCACCTTGAAGCTTTCCCATAGTAGGTGTCTTTTTGAATTAAACGTAGTTGCTGATGTCTGAAGTTTTCTTCACCTTGTAGTTCAGCCCTGTCTGTCTGGTGATAAATCTGTTTTCTGTGACCAGCTACACTAACAGATCCCTCTGGGTACAGTGGGCTGAGCAGTTCCTTTCCATAGTTATTGTGTGCTGTAATCAAAGATCTCTGCAGTCTGATTAAGAAGGCCTTTGCTGTCAGGAGTGTATGTGACTGAATGAGCTGCTTAAAAAAAGCACTGTCCTTTGTCTGGACCTCTCCAGATGTCTTTTATCTTGCTTTTAATTGCTGGCGGGTTGATAAAGCAATGATCAACTGTAAGTGAGTTTTGCCTCAGGACCCAGGCTTTTACTTAGTGGCAGAAAAAAAGTGCTCTGAAAGAAGGGGCTCCAAGCCAGTTATGAGAAAGCAGGAGGTTCCTTCAGAAGCTTAACACATTTCTTGGAGTCTGGGCAGCATGACTTGAGGGGCTGGATCCCACCTTGGAAAACTGAGTTCTAGTGTGACTGTGTGAGGCCTTCAGATTCAGCTTGCCCCTTCACAGAAATATTTCCTGATGGATAATTTGATATTGTATTTTCGAAACTCACACTGTAGCACAAATTCCTTCAGTTTGGAGGAAGGCGCAACACCCTGTTAGACAGGCAAACAAAAATTCCAGTCAGCAGTTTGCAAACAGCTGCATTTTCTCTCTGCTGAAAGTAGTAACATCATCCTTTAATTGTTTGAATTTCAAAAACTGATTTTACAGTAGAATTTTATATTTAGGGATACTTCTTGTCCAGAGAAACTGGTTAAGTCTATCAAAATTACATTTTCTGGCTGCTTCCCTATTGTCTAGCCTAAAATGATGTCTCATGGCTAGTGTGGGCTCATGGAAGAGGGCATTAATTTCAGTCAGATATTCTTTAGTAAGAGAAATAATTTTGATTATTGGAGAAAAACAAATGAAATTTTTGCTTTTGATGCCATATCTTTGTAGAGAAGCTGGGGACAGCTGTGGGGAGCTGGAGACAACTGGTTTTATTTTGCATGAAAGCAACACTGCTGCAAGTTCTGTTTCAACACCATGAAGGTACTTGAGTGGAAATTTCAGATGTATGGTTGTACTTTGCAGTTCACACAGGGACGAATTTTCTGACTTCACCAGAAAGGACAGTAGATGCAAAATTACCTTTCTGGGGGGTCATTTGCCCTCACTTGAATAATTCACAGCATCAGGGTGAAGCTTTCACAGCTGTGGTGTTCCAAGCAGGCCAGGGACTGAGAGGAGGAACATGCCTGGCACCTGTGCATTGGCACAGTCCCCATGGCAGCCAAGCCCCAGCTCTGGCCCCAGCCGCCCACGAGAAGCAGATGGGTTCAGCTCTCCTGGCCCCACACAGCTGCAGCTCTGCGGCTGCAGCTGATTTAATCTCGTGTCTGGGCTTCACGCCATCTGCAAGCCTCGTGGGAGGCAGCAAGGAGTTCTGCTGCACATGGGTGTTGATTCCCACATGTCTCTGTGTGTTCTCCCTTGGGATCAGGGAGCAGCAACGGCTGCTGTGTCCCTCTGGCAGAGGTTACCATTGGGTCAGCCAGAAGGGCAAAGGTAGACTCATGTCTGGCTGGAGCTCCAGCATCTCCAACCAGTGCTGAGACTCCCAGTGTAGGTTTCAATGGCAGCCGGTGCCAGACTTGGCTCTAAAGTGTCCCTGGGGAAGCACGTGTTTCCTTAACTCGCTGTCCTGTGGGATGGAAGTTTCCTGAATGCAGACAAAAGGAACAATTAATAGAAGTTACAACAAAAATTATGAAATTAATAAAATGTCTTTTGCTTGCCCTCAGTGAGCCATGCCAGATTTTGCATGTCAGGGCTGCTGACCTGATGCTGGGTGATGGTAGATATTGGTGCTTGTTGTCCTGTTCTAGATGTGTGTGCAATACAGAAATGGCATATCTGACAGACAGGAAACCATTTTTGTCTGGTTCACTCCAATCCTGGCAGCCATGGCCTAACTTCCCTGTGCAGAAGTTTATCTTTCAGTGCTTTATGGTTTTCTTTGTAGCAAGGGAAAGAGGTGAGACATTTTTCACAAGATGTTCCTGTGGATGGTCTGTGTATCTCATATCCCAGCAGTGAAGGGAAAGGTACCAAGAGGGTTTGTTGTGGCTTACCGTGGCTGAGGATATTCAGAAATGGAAAGGACAGGGTCATAGTTATTTCAAAGTGCCAAACCCTGCAGAACTGGACTTCAAGCAAAATCTGGACCTGCCTGTCCAGGTTTTAGTTCAATCCAGAAATAATTGGGCATTAAACCAATTCTGAGCATTCTTCTTCAGTCTGGAGGTCAAACACATAGTTTCTGCACATGCCATAGTTTTCTCTCCAAAGCTGGAAAGCAATGATATGTCTGACTGCCTTCAAGCAAGCAGGGGTAGACAGGAATGACACCTACTGGACACATCTGGGTAACATCTACAGCAGATGTACAAATCTGAAAACAGGTCTTTTAAAGCAAATGACTGCAATGACTGTGCTATTTTGGGGACTTGAGAGCCCAAGTACTTCTGTTCTCTAATAGGATTGTGGGGCATTGTTGTTGTATTTATAACAAAGTGAGTTCAAACTCAGGACATCTAAGGGCAAGGCTAACATTTCTCAGGAAAATATTGCACTGTTTCTGTGATTCAGTTCCCTTGACCATAAATTGTGGAAGTCCTGTGGTTTCTTCCCTGCTGCATCAAGACCACATTGTTTAGTACTTGAATTGTGTGAGCTGAAGAATTGTTAAAACTCCTTATTGTATAAAACTCCTAATTACAACATTATGGCAAGCATTTTAAAAAGGGTAGAAATGAGCAACTTGGTAACCTGTCAGTCTCACATCTCTGTCTGGGAATATCATGGAACAGATCCTCCTAGAAGCTCTTCTAAGGCACACGAAGGACAAAGAGGTGATTTGAAACAATGAGCAAGGTTTCACCAAGGGCAAGTCTGGCTTGACAAACCCAGTGGCCTTCTGTGACAGAGTGGCCACATCAGTGGACAAGGGAAGGGTTGCAGATTTCATTTGTCTGGAGTTCTGTGAAGCCTTTGACATGGTTCCTGACAACATCCTTGTCTTTAAATTGGAGAGACATGGATTTGATGGATGGACTGTTTGCTGGATAAGAAATTGGCTGGATGATTGCATCCAGAGTGTTTTAGTCAATGGCTTAATGTCCAGATGGATGTCAGTGACAGATGCTCCCTCATCACTCGTCACCTTCAGGAGCCAGTACTGGGATCAGGACTACTCATCAATGAAATAGTGAGATCAACTGCACCCTCAGCAAGTTTGTAGATGACACGAACCTGAGGTGGTTTGACACACCTGAAGGACAGGATGCCATCCAGAGGGACCCAGACAAGATTGAGGAGAGGTCCATGAGAAAAATCATGAGTTTGAAGGCCAAGTGCTGCTGCTGCCCCTGGGCTGGGACACCCCCTGGTCGCAGCCCAGGCTGGGCATGAGCAGCCCCAGAGCAGCCCTCCCCAGAAGGGCTTGGGGGTGCTGTGGCTGAGAGGCTGCACATGCCCCGGCCATGGCACTGCCAGCCCAGAGAGCCAAACGTGTCCTGGGCTGCATCCAGAGCCCCGTGGGCAGCAGGGCAGGGAGGGGATTCTGCCCCTCTGCTCTGCTCTGCTGAGACCCACCTGGAGCACTGCATCCAGAGCTGGGCTCCAGCACGGGAGGGACAGGGACCTGCTGGAGCCAGCCCAGAGGAGGGGACCAAGATGATCAGAGAGCTGAGATTTTTCAGCCTGGGAAAGAGAAGGCTCTAGGGAGAACTTATTGTGGCCTTTCAATTATTAATATTTAATAAAAAAGGCAGGAACAGATTTTTTTTATTAGACCTGCTGTAATAGGACAAGGGGTAATTGTTTTAAACTAAAAGATAATAGATTCAGATTGTTAAAAGGAAGAAAAGTTTTATAATGAGGGTAGTGAAACCCTAGATAGAATAGGTTGCTCAGAGAGTTAGTAAATGCCCCGTCCCTGGAAACACTCAAGGTCAGACTGGATGGGGCTTTGTCCCACCTCATGGAGATGAAGATAGCTCTGCTCATAACCTTTAAAGTTTCCTTTCAATCCAAACTTTTCTAAAATCCTGTGAATCTGTGGATTAAAATTGAAGAGGTGGAGGTGGAAAAGGCAGGATGTCTATTTTCATAACCCCAAAAGTTCATAATCCCAAACGATTCTGACAAATTGTTTGGGATTATGAACAAAAAGCAGCTTGATCTGACATAGAGTACATAAATGTTAATTTTTTTATCCTGACAGATGTTGGTTCTGGGGCCCAAATTAACAAGGCATGAAGGTGCTGTCCTGCTGTAGGTGGCCTTTTGGCTGGAGGTCCTTATACAGATGAATATGTCAAGGCCAGCAGCACCTGGGCTATGCAAGGTGTGCACTGCCTTTAACACAGCACATGGCTCTTCAGGTTGAGTTGCTGGGTTTAAGGCCTCCTTTTGGTCTTCACAACTTACTCCTGGTGGGGACATTCAGCCAGGCTCAGATAGGAATTACTCTTCTCACCTACTGAAAAGCAGTGGATTTGCTGGTGTTAGAGAGGGTGCTGACAGAAGAGGGTTATACCTTCTGTGTTTTTGTAGTTCTCATGGGGCTCTTAGGCTGAAACTGAAGGCATATTCACTATTTAAGGGAACTTGCCTTTTTAGAAAGTACTGTGTAGGGTCAAAGAGAGGATAATTGTCTGGGGAACTGGCTTGGACATCTGAGACAGATGCTGAATTTTTTCTCAGGGGATTCTTTCCCTTCCCCAAGTCTACTCCCTTACAGTCGCCTGTCTTTTAATTAAATCTGCCATGTCATTGCTTTTCAGTGCTGCAAGATTATCCAGAAGTTTTTTGCAGCATGGTGTAGTGGTAATAAGGCTCTTCCACAAATCATCCTGCTCTGTGAGCACCAGTGATTGTGGGTTTATGACATGATATTCCTGTCTCTGAGAGGTGTGACAAGGCTAGGATAGGGTCAAGGTCAGCATCACATGAGGACAGGTTCACAGGAGAGTTCTGTGGCTTGCTGTCAGATAAAGGGAATCTGGAGCTGGATTAGAGTGACCACAGAAGGGAAAAGTATTTAATGTTGCTGCAGTGCCTTAAAGTACTGGGATTTATACGCAACATATAGAACAAAACATGCTGGTGAAAGGAAAAAATCCTTAAGAAAATCTGAAAAATAAAAAATCCTAAAAATAAAAGAATGCCTGAAAAAAGGAAAGAATCAGAGAGATGCAGTCAGAAGCACTGGGTATGAACTGCTGACTATCAGTGGTGTATTCAGGGTGTATTTGGGTTGGAAGTGAGGACCTCACCACACTGCAACTTCTATGGTGAGTAATTGGAGATTTAGGCCTGTGAACTGACCACGGTATACCCCATTTCTCAGCCATGAGATATTTTCTAGTAGCTTGGCTCCCTCTGCTGTGTGTGTGAGCTGGTCTGAGACAGGAGGATTTGGATGGGCTTTTCAGGGAAATCAAAGGGAGCTCTCAGTTAATAAAAATTACAGCAGATCTTGTTTTAGAATGTGTCTGGCTTTTATTTATTTGCTGTATTTCTGCTGGTGGTGTCCAAGCCCCCAGCAACTTCACCAGCACAGGTCATGCAAGGCAGGGGTCAGAGAGACCACTGCCAACATTCACAGTAACTCAGTGTCTTCACTGGGAGATTGACATTTCCAGATTCTTATGGGAAGATCTTAATTTTCTTCCCACTGCTTAAACAGCACCATGATATAAAATTAAAGAACAATGTATATTTGCACTTCTTATTGCTAGGAGAGTCGTTTGCTCCTAATGGATAGTTAGCTTGCGTATTAACATTTTCTTGTTGGTTTCCTTACCAGCCTTGCTGGTTTTCTGTTTGCATTCAGGCATGGGTTTCCCTTCTCATGATCATGTTGTACTTCCCACTGCAGGCTGAAAACAAACTACTGATGACTGTGTGCCAGTAGGTATCTTATCAAAGGTACCTCCAGGGCATTTGAAGTGAGTTGGTTTATTAGCCTCACTTCTGCTGTGGATGAACTGGAACAATTGCAGAGCTGCTGTACTTCAGAGCTGCTTTAAGTGAACTCTGTTCACTAAGTTAAGATAACAAAATACATTAAACTGCTTTGGGGCTGGATGGTGTCTGCCAGCTCCAGTTGGAACAACCAAGAGATCAGTCAGCACAAGAAGTTGTCAGGCTACTGGTTGCTGGCAAAAATGAGCTATCAGCAGAAAAAAAATCTTCAGATGTTGTTTGGTTTGTGTGCAAAATACTCTCCCAGGTACTTTCAGGTTGTACTGTAATAAGATCAAAACTTACTAAGAACTTCCCCTGCCCCAGAACAAGACCAGCTGGTCTTAATACTAATGTAGATTATGTTTGTCAGAGAAGCTTTGGATGCCCCATCCCTGGGGCCAAGCTGGATGGGCCTCTGAGCAACCTGGTCTGCTGAAAATTCTCCCTGTCCATAGCAGTGTGGTTGGAACCAGATGATCTTTGAGGTTCCTTTCAATCATTATGTGGTTCTATGATCAGTACTCAAATCCCTCATTAGGTGCCTCAACAAAGAACAAATTGATTTGCTCACCATTTTTTTTAATAGCAGCCTCATTAGAAAAGTAGGACTTGCATCCATATGAAAGCCTAAAGTAGCTAATGTGACTCTATAAGATCAAGGAGTAAGGATGAAGTGATCCAAGGATCAGGATGTAAGTGAAGCAAAAGGAAAACTTTTGACAACAATTAGCAATGGCCTTTGCAAAAGCTCTTTTTTTTTTTTTTTTTTTTTTTTTTTCTTCAGGATCTGCTGTTTTTGCAGTGCAGAATATTTAGAAATTTCCTGTCCAGGTACAACTATGTAGGTGGGAGAGACCATGAAAAAAGCTGTGCCAACTTTATTGTGTATACCTGAACTCTTTGCTGTTTCCTTCCTCTGTTGTGGTCATCTAGATTGTTTTAACAGACAAACATTGTTCCAGTCTTTGAATATTTGTTTTTCATTTGGATTCAGATTAGATACACTCACAGGAAGGCTAATATGCTCATTTCAGCCAAGTTTTCATTCCAGAGATGGCTGTTGATTAGCCAAACTATGACCCTGAAAAAACACTGAGAGATGCATTGGAACAGATTAATTGGGAAAGATAAAAGTGTACAAGACATTTTATCTACTCTTATACCAGTTTTGTTGAGACTGATAGCATTTTAGCCCAGGCAATAGAGATGTCAAGTTTATGACGGTGTCTGCATTCCCGGGTGCTTTATCTTTAATGTTACTACTGTGGAATCAGGATCCTCAGCTTAATCAGAGTAAATTAACACAAAATAATGCACATTAGAATCATTAATAGGTGAATGAGAAGTAGTTAAGGAAAGTTACTGGATAATTATGCTTTGATTTTGAAAAGTCTTGCAAATTAATATGAATTTGATTTAAAATACTAAATGTAATTCAAAGATACTGGAGCACATTATAAATCAAAATGTAGATAGTTGTGAGTATACCTTTAAATACGACTGACTACTTCCCTTTATACCACAGCAGAGATCAAGACACACAGTCATAGTCCAAGAAAACATGAGTCAACCTATAATTGTTTTTCATCTCAGGGTTCAGGGACAGCAGTAACCTGTTCTGCATCATCAGTCAGCTGCAGGTGTATTTATTTATTGATCTTTAAGAAGTGGTTTAGTTCTGGTGTCGCAGGCATTGGGGCTGTGGGATAGGATTTACAAGAGAGTGTAAAGGAAAGGTTAATCCCTGAAATAAAGCAGATTCTGCTGAATTATAAGCAAAACACTTTCCTTTCTGGAACTGGTTTGAATTTACACCATTAAAGAGGTGCATCTGTTCTGCTTTACCCCTGATTAGGAGAGCCTCACCTCTGCTCTGTTGCAAGCCCTGAAGGCAAACAGGAGGATCAGAGCCCAGCTGGTGGGAATCAATAAATTCAGATTGATTTATCAGCCCTGGAAGGGAAAGGAGAATTTGGTGGGTGACTGAAGACTGTGTTAGAGCAGTTACTTTAAACCATGGCAGTTTTTGTGTTGTAGCTGTAGGACTAATGTCACCACAAAGAAGGGTTTCAGGCCCTTCTTAAATGAACATTGAATGAACATTGACTGAACATTGAATTTGAGCCTTTACTTTAAATATGTGTGTGTTGTCATTCCCTTCTAGCACGTCAGATTCTTACAGCCTTGCCCCCCCCCCCCACAAACTCCCCACTATTTCCTCTTCTCTAAGGTGCACCACCAGCCCCAGACAGGCAACTCTGTCTTGATTGTTTCCAAGAGTTGGGTTTATAAGCACTGTTCCTTTGCATTTGATTGCTTTGTGTTTGGAGGCCACTTTGCGAAGGGTAAAGGACTGGTATATTTATCCATGCTCAGAGCTGAAAAGGTCTGTGTGCTGTGAGCCATGCTGCTACCTGCTTTGTGGAGGTCAGAGCTGGGTGGAGATTGAATTCTTTGCCAACCTGTTATCTTATCTGAAAGCCATTGAGTTAGGAGAAGTACTCAGGTGGTGTGTGGTTGGATGAGGGGGTGACTCTTCACTCCAGTGGTTTGTGGGATCCTCTCTTCCCCAGTCAATGGTTACTACAGATGAAATATGAGCACAGTTAAGGCACACAAGGTTTTTTGGGGGGATACGTCAGCGTCCTGCAGAGGCATCGCTGTGCTGCTGACGTGAAATCACAGCATTGCGCCGGGAACCAAAAGGTGGTGCTGTTACTGCAAGAAAGAGCAGAAAAAAGTGCATCCCAGTCTCTTCAAGGTTGTTGTTGATCAGCTGGGGAGCAGGGGAAGAGCTAAGGGCTCTCATGATTTTTGCAGGAAATGCAGTATTCCTGGCTTTCTTAGTGTATAGGACAACTGGTGCTGGTGGGTAGAGCCGGGAAAGCAATAAAATACAATGCAAAAATATGCACCTGGAGGGAGGAGAAGGAAGAAAAAAACCGGAAGCAAGTCACAGGATTTCACCTTGTGAGGTATCAGACGGGAAGCGAGACTGGAGAGGGGTGGCAGCTGATACTGGGCTGGGCTCCGCAGGGCACACAGCCCATCATGTGCTCTGCCAGGAGGCAGCCCCAGAGCAGCTGCTCGAGTTATCAGCTGGGGAGCAGGGGGAGAGCTAAGGGCTCTCATGATTTTTGCAGGAAATGCAGTATTCCTGGCTTTCTTAGTGTATAGGACAACTGGTGCTGGTGGGTAGAGCCGGGAAAGCAATAAAATACAATGCAAAAATATGCACCTGGAGGGAGGAGAAGGAAGAAAAAAACCGGAAGCAAGTCACAGGATTTCACCTTGTGAGGTATCAGACGGGAAGCGAGACTGGAGAGGGGTGGCAGCTGATACTGGGCTGGGCTCCGCAGGGCACACAGCCCATCATGTGCTCTGCCAGGAGGTAGCCCCAGAGCAGCTGCTCGAGTTAGACATAAATCAGGAAATAGAAGCATTAAAGATCCTCAGAAGTAAAGGGAAAAGCAGTGGGAGAGTGTGGAGACCCTTAGTGTGAAAGCTGTGTAACAGATGTAAAAGGAACTCTCCTTAAGATGATGTTGGCCTCTGTCTTGGTCTCTGGAAAGGCATATATTGAATGGGACATTGAGCTACTCAAACCCAGTCAAATCACATTTAGACTAACACAGGATTATCTAGATGCTGTGCAGGTGGATTAGGGAACTGGTGGTCCTGCAGGAAAAAGTGTTGTCCCCTGTCGTCTCCCTGTGAGGCTCTTGCTTCCCATGACAATCACCATCATGTAAGTGAAGAGGTCCATGTCCAACTTCTACTTCTCAAAATGTCATGATATTGTGGTGCTGCCTAAGAGACACTTGATATGTCCTGGATTCTGTTCTTTGGGGCAGAAATTGTCCCCAGTCACCGTGGGGAGATTGAGATTTACGAAAATGAGAGATTTCAAATTCAGCCGTAGAGGGGTCCCTCAGGGTTCACTTTGTACAACAGGATGAAGTTCAATTGCACACCCTTGGCTGATGGGACACTGCTGTATCAAGTCATTTGAGGAAGCATCAAGACAGCCAAACCGTGACTGTCTTGAGGCATAGGGCATGGCATTCTGCACCCTCTTCCCTTTTGTTCTAGGCCACGGGTACAGCTCCACTGTGAAAACCTGCAAAGGAGAGTCTGAACTAATGTTTTTCGTCTCTCCCTTTGACTATCAGCCTTATTGAATGAATTCAATTTCTTAAATTAATAGGAAATATTGCTTGGGAATGGGCTGAGCTGTGCAAGATACCACCCACACCTAAATTTTGTGGTTGCATGTTAATAGCAGCAGGTGTAAGTGCCTGCTGTGTTATTCAACTTATGCATGTGCTTTGGAGCAGAAAGATCCCTTATTCCTGCAGCTTTGCCTGGCTCATCCTTCAGGACCTCTTTCCCATCTGAAAATAAAGGAAAATAATTCTGTAAGGAGCACTGGATGAAAAAGGAAAGACAGAAGGGGGTTAAAAATGTAGAACCAGAAGCCTTAATGGGGACCTCCAGCACCCAGGTCTCCCTGGAAATGCTCTGTCTTAGCTCTGCCATTAATCTCTGGTTTGTGTTCCTGTGCTCTGGTGCCTCTCTCTGGGGCTATGTCCATTCAGAGCCTGAACTCTGGACACTGCTGTATGATGTCAACTGTTAGACCTACTAGAAAGCAGCTGCTGTGCAAACTTTTATATCCCCCAGGAGATAAAAATTGGAAATGCACTGTATTTGTTCTCTACTTGAGGATGTTCAGCACTGATTAATACCAAGAGGAGTTAATGAGAGGCCTTGACTAGAGTGCAGCAGTGTAGATCTGTAATCAAAGTCTTTGTATAATCAGAAACATGCCAAATAGTAAATGTATGTGTCAGAGTATCCCTATGACATAAGTGTATTGTACCTGAACATGAGATAAGTGGGAATAAACAGCAAATATTTGGAAGAATAGTTGCTGTGTTTCTGTGCACTGAGGAGCTGTGTACATGTAGCTCAGGGGTTTTGCTGTGCAGTGATATTCGTGTTTGTACTGGATGTTTTCATTTCTTATCACCAATGCCTTAAAGCTTGTTTATTGAACTCTGGGTCAGTTTATTCAGGTTTAATGACTCTTCAACCGCATGTTTTCATTTCAAGCACATTTTTGTGGGGGGAGCATTTTGTGTGCTGTTGTATGGCTATTTCAGGAGGTTGATCTTGGGTCATTCATTGAACTAGTAGATGGATGATAGGAATGACTGTTATGGTCTCTTTTTCTTTATTTTAATTTTTTTAACATGTGTTCTTCATTTGTGTCTTATATTCCTTTTTCTGCTTCTGTAGAGGGTTGTTGGTGAGGACAAAAAAGAATGTGGTTTCTAGAAGATAACCTTAGCCTACATCAGAGCTTGTGTCCCAGAAAGAGAGAAAGATGTTCTTGTGGTTTGTGAATAAATGTGTGGAATTTAATGACCCATACTTTTTTCTCGGTGTTGCTATAATCCTTTCAAGAAATCATGACAGGGAATTAAATTATTGGATACATTTGGGGTAACACAAAAAGATTGTGGCTTCATTAGAAAGCAGATTGGGATGCCCTGCCTTAATTTCTACTTATGTAGGAGACCTTGGTGAATGCAAGAGATGAACATGTGTATTTTCTGGAGGATACTCACTGACTGGGGGATATCAACTTGTAATAAATCTGAGTTTCTGAGTAGTTCCCACACTGTCTTCTCATGCTTTCACAAGCACAGTGAACAGCTTCCAAAAGCCTCTGTATCAGACACTTAGAGAGCCTGGGCTGGCAGGTCAGGCTGTGTTTCTAAATGCACATCTGGAACACAGAGGCACTGACCTCTTAGTTAACCAGCAGCTTACAGATGTGTCTGTTCATCAGTGAAAGAGAGAGCTGTGGAAGCTGTCATGTCAGCTGCTTCCTGCATGTCAGGATGTGGCGACAAATCATCCAGGCTTCAGAAAGACAGGGAGGGTTTCACTGCAAAAAGTTTGAACTTTCTCACTGAGAGACAGACGCTGGTAGTTTTCTCATCCACCTGATGTATATTCTAAATATTCATCTGAGTAACTTTAATGGATGTTGTCTTAGTGGGATGTGTTGCAGACACACATCTCCAGACACTGATGCCCATGCCTTATTTGGCATAACATGCAAACAGATTTGTTGCTATTTTGTAGATAGGAGTGACTGAAAGTGAACCTTTGCCTTGAAGATATCGTGGCTCCTTGAGAATGCCCTGTCCTGTACCCTTGCTCACAGTGGGGAATCTGAACTGAAGATATGAGTCCCCTGAGTGGGAGAACTGGAGCTGCCAGAGACACTAAGTTCCCACTTTGTCTTTCACCTTTGCAATTAAAAAAACATGACTGTATAATTGTGATATTTTTTTTTCCAGTTAAGAAGTAAACAAACAAAAAAGGCCGGTGTTTGATTTAAACCTGAATTACCATGAAAAACTAACAGAAAAGAAAAGAAAAGAAAAGAAAAGAAAAGAAAAGAAAAGAAAAGAAAAGAAAAGAAAAGAAAAGAAAAGAAAAGAAAAGAAAAGAAGCCACAAAACAACCGATGGGGGAATGAGGTGTCTTTTTTGTTATGTGATGTAGCATTTTCAGCTCTCTGCAATGTGCCTTTTCAGTGAAAAGGTGTAACTTTTTTCTGTTCCATGCCTATAGATAACTCCCTTTGTGTTAAATATCTCTGCTCTTCAACACCTGTTCTACCAGTAGTATCTTAGATCTTAGGAATATCAAATGCAAACCAACTCTACATAAAATAGTCAAGATTCTGAAGAATTTTTCTGATATGAAAAGGTTCTCAAAACCTCAGTGAGATGTTTTGGGTCTTTACAATGTTGCTTCTTATCCTGAAATAATTTTATGGTCCTGCATAAGGGCTGAGAAGATATTCAATACCTGGATCTGCCAAAGAGCCTTTGTGTGTCACTGGTTGGGTCATTTAATCCTTTTTTCTAATTTGTATCTCTGAAGAAGAGTACCAATCAATCACTTCCTCATCACGTTTTCATGGTGATAAAATATGCACCTGCAGGAAGGATGAACTTCTATACTGCCAAAAGCCAAACTTTGCTATTCTGTCCTCCAATAATTGTTGGGCTTTTTAAAATATCACTGCTATTAATTTCTGTTGGGATATAAGAGTCAAAGATTGACTGAGGACTTTGATGTTGATTTGATGGTCATTACAAGCACAACCAATTGCAGATGGAGAGTTCTGGGAGTGATTTGGTCCAGCTACATCAAGGTTAGGGTAGTTGTTCACAATATAACTTCTTAAATGATCTCTGCACCTTTCTTAAATTCAGGGGGAGAGAGTTACTTTTGATTCCATCATTTGGGACTGCTCCATAGCTTGGGCATGGATCAAGCTTAGTGCCTTAAATAAGTATAAAGTCAGGGCAGTGAGAAGGGAAAATTGTAGTGGATTTTTGTTGAGAATATTTCCCATATGGAATAGCAGTTCTAGACTAGGAGTTATTTTTGTTCTGATGTTAAAAACCTACATAATTAGATAATCTGCAATAACAAATTTTGCCCAGTTTTTGTGCATGGGCAAACTACATTGACTGAGAAATGTTGCCCAACTTGTCTGCAGTGTACAAAGCAATAATGCAGCTCTGTGAGAGGAAGTGTGTGTAATGAGTGACATCTGTCTCCTTCACAATATCTGCCATCTCCATGGCAGAAATTGCCACATTTATGTGAGCAAAATGTTTGATTCTAATGTCTGATTTATCAGTGACAAGCTGCATAGTGTATGTTACAGATTAACATAGCTGATGCTGAAAGATTTTACAATAACTTGAAAAAGCACAGTAGCCATTCTACTATATGAGTACAGAATAAATTGGTTTAAAGCAAGAAATCAATATGAAACTCTTCAGAGTTCTGAATGTGTATGTGCAAAAGCTATTTTCATGTAAAAATCAAATTCATGGGAATGAAATGAGATCACTCTTGCTTGCTTGCAAGAGCACTCCCATGGCAGCTGTGTGCCTTTGACTGTCTTGGGGTTTATTTTAAGTAGTCTGGTTTATACTAGGTTCTGTGAATTTAAAATGCTGGTATGACTGTGGGATTGCAGATATATATATGTGTTGTGTGCTTGAAGTCTGTTCAGTGAATAAAGATCTTCTGGGGATCTTTATGCCATTACACAGAAAATATTCCTTTTTTGGGGCAGTGGGAGAAGAGTATTTTCTGTACTGATTTCATAAAACTGTGACTGCATATCTATTTTACTTTTAGCCTCCTTCTTTCCACTTCTACAAAGATTCCTAAGACTTTCTACTCCCAAGTATTCCTGGTCGTATTCCTTTGCACCAGCTCTTTCTATTCTCTGAGGTTTCCTCATGGCTGTTCTGCCCAAATATGACATTATTACTTATTTCAGCTGGCCAAAAAGGCATTACTCTAGACTAAGAGATGATGAACTCCTGAGAGCCACCTTTTTTTGTCCTGATCCTTTCAGCACACACACACAAAAAAGTAATTCTTGTTTTCTTGATGTCATTTTGACTACCTGCCAAAATTTCAAATTCCAGTCCATGTCCCAGTCATTATATCATGCTTTTTGCATGGGTTTTCTAAGCAATACTTGACAGGATAATAATGCTGGTGCCATTTAAATTGATGCTAGACCTCGTGTGTCCTGCAAGTGGTTTGGACACCAGAGTTATAAAAATGATGACTGCTGCTGATGGCATCATAGTGGGAGTCTGTGTGCTCCCAGTGGTGTTCATAGGTAGTGCTGGTTTTGGTTGAGGACTTCTTTGGCAAGTTGGGACTTAAAAGGGAATTCTTTTCACCAAAATGACTACTTCCATCTCTGAGATACCAACCATCACACACGAGTTACGGTCTGTTCAGGAATGGGATGCTCGACACTACTTTCTACTGAAGAAACATGTCTCTTCCCTGTATCTGGCAAATTATAAAACTTCTAAGAATGATTTTTCAACTCATTCCTGCCAGACTATTGCAGGTTGGATCGCTCACTGCTGAGTGATTCTGCTAACCAGCAAATATTACACCACTGAATCATAATGGTGTTAGAAAATATAGCACCAAGAGAGGAAGGAATATCCCTTTTCTGTCTTCCGACCTGTAGTCTAATCTTTTGTTCATTTTCTCGCTTGGCAAGACTAGGTGTTAAATGTTGGAAGGTGACTAATTTCTGTGAAGTGTTTATTTTTTTTTTTCTTTTTAAATTTCTCTTCCTCTCTTTCAGTGACCTTAGTTCTGACAGAGAAAGCCAGGATACACATTTTCATAGGAGCAAAAATTAGCTAAAGAAAGAGGCCTAGATCAAGTGGGAGTCATCTGTATTGAAACAACAAGAGGAATTCAAAATGGAACACAACTGGTATGTCAACACACCTGGAAAATGCTTTGACACTTGCCAGAAATAAGAAGTTTTGGCAGTGGGTGAACTTTAGAGGGAGTGAAGGAGGGAAATGAGAGCAGTGAGGTATTTTAAAGTGAAATTAGTTATGCAAAAGTGCCCATGATCACTTTATTGTTTTGTTGAGTTCCAGTCACAACCCCAGTGTGTTAGGTTTTCCTCAAAAATAAATATTATCTGCTAGACTCAGGCCAAAGCCTGACATGGAAAAATAGTGCCAATCCAGAAATATGATCAGGCTAGAGTTCTTCCTTTGCTTTTTGGTGAACTCAAGTAAATGACATGTATTGGTGGGTCTTGGTCTTATAGATTGTGTAAACTTGTACCCACAGATGCGTGCCTCAAAGCAATTTTCCAGATTACTTGCTTCTGGAATCCCTTTTATCTGATGACCAATGATTCTAATCTGGATCTGAGAACTTTTGTCAAAACAGTTAGAGTTTTGTGATGGGTTTAAATTTTAACAAGTCAGCATTTTCTGATGGGGAAAAAATTTTTTTTTTGAGAGAGTTCCCATCTGGTAGTGCTCAGATCACAATATCTTGTGTCTCTCTGAATTTAAAGCAGATGAAATATCTTAGAGCATTTCATCCTGCTCTTCTCATTTCAGATCTTTTGCCTTCAGGAAGGAGGTGGGACTTTGAGAAACACTAAATCTGATAAGCTGAATAAGAAACCGTGAAAGTTGGAAGCACTGAGCGAGACCATTCTGGGAAGTTCCTTAAGTTTCATCCCTTAGATCTATAACTGATTAATCTGCAGTATTCAGTTTAACAGTTTGACTGTAATGGTTCCTCACATGATCAACTCATAAACAGTTGTCACTTTTGTTGTTCTTCCTTGTTTGTTTCTTCTTGGGGGTTTGGGTTTTTTGGTCTCTCTTTTGGGTTTTTTTGTTTTGTTTTTATTTTATTTTTTGTTTGGTTTTTGTGGGATTTTTTTCTTCTTGTTTGGCAAAACTCACTTGCATCTGTGAAGGAGGCTACAGTAGCTGGTGAGTGTCTCTGTTGTCCATGTAGTGAAGAACAAGGCGGAAGTATCCTACTCCTTCATGTCTCCATTCCCCATGGAAAGGGAATGGACAGAAGATACTAAATTGATCAGGTTGCAGAGACCCTCTCAGAAGAGGCCCCTGTTAGTGTATCTGTATCACATCAAGTAAAGAATCTAAACTTATCCAGGACTTCTGACTCTGTGTGTTGCTAATTTTGGATAAGACAAGGCTCCCTGGTGCAGTGGGAGCTGGGGAAAGGGTGGGAGAATTTCGCCCTCCACTTTGGTCTCTGACTGAGGTTTTTTTCTTAGAATAGAGTTGTTTTCTGAGAACCTTGCATTGGTATTGAGCTGAGATCTCTAGGCCGTGACTTCCCATTTCTTAATCGGTTCTATTCCAGGATTGGTACATATGTATAAAGAAAATGTAACATTTACAACATGAAGCTGTGTCAGAGGATGTTTTGGTTGCTCATTTTGGGGCTGTCCCAGCCCTGCACAGGACACCCCAAGAGTCTCACCATGTGCCTGAGAGCATTGCACATATGCTTCTTGAGCTCTGCTGGGCTGGTACTGTGACCATTTCCAGCCTGTTCCAGTGCCCAGCCACCCTCTGGGTGGAAAAACCTTTTGCTGATATCAAACCTAAACCTCCCCTGACACAACTTGAGGCCATTCCCCCTGTCACTGGTCACCACAAAGCAGAGATCAGTGTCTGCCCCTTTGTTTCCACTTGTGAAGGCCACAGTGACATCTCCTTCACTCTCCTGGCTGAACACACCAAATGACCTCAGCCACTCCTCACATGGCTTCCCCTCCAGGCTCTTCACCATCCTCGTTGCCCTCCTTTGGACATTGTCTTACAGGTTAATGCCTTTTTATATTGTGGCACCCAAAACTGCCCCCAGCACTCGAGGTGAGGCCACCCCAGTGCAGAGCAGAGCAGAGCAGGACAATTCTCTCCCTTGCTCCACTGGTGATGTCCCCTGAGGACACTGCTGACTCAGTGCTGCCAGGCATGCATGCAATGTCTAACCCTAACCTAGAGTAAAAACAGCATATTGGTGGGCTATAACACAGACTTGACATAATTCAGATGCTTAAGTGACCCTCCTTTTTATCCCTCTTTCTGTTCCCACTCCAAAATACCCTAGCCAGTTGGTTTAGAGCAAGTGGAATATCATATGTTTCCCAAAGGAAAACGACTGCTCAGAAATCAATATGTCAATCTGCTTCAGAGAGGGCTAGTCCCAAGACGTGTGAACATAAGAGCCTCCAGACCACTTGGCAGAGCCTGTGATTCTTCATTTGCTTTCAAAGCTGTGCAAAGACAGAGTTGTCAAACAGTGCTGAGCACAGGAGTGTAGGTGGGCTGCTCTCTTGGAATTGCTGTCTTTGCAGCTGTTCTGCAAAAATTAAAATATCCTGTCTTCATCCTTGGACCAGGTGGAGATGGAAGGTACTGCAAGAGATGATGCTGTCAGGAGGTCAGGTCTGTAGGCAGGCATAGGACATGTTTTCTTTGAATTATCTCAGACTCAGTATAATGTGGAAGTCACTTTATGGAAAAGACCTAAAAATTAAGCCCCAAACAATTTTTATAATCTTGGGTTTTCTGCAGCAATGGCTGAACCAGCCCTTGCCTTCTGTTGCCTCCTCAGTTCTGGCGTCTGATGTCCTCAGATATGCTGTGTTTTACCACACCAGGTGCTGCATGTGGTGATGTGTTTGACCTGGTGTCCATGCAAAGAGCTCTTAAACAACAACAACAACAAAAAGTGAGGGTGGTTTGGGAACGGAGGAGGAAAAAGGTTTTTTCTTACAATGTCATTGTTGCCAAAAGAAATACATGTCTAACCGTAAAACTACATATCTGGTAGCTCTATTTCTTGGCATATTTGTCTTTAACCCTATGTCCTCACAAATATTATGGCACAAATCTAAACTGTCGTATTCTTATCTTTAAGTCCATTCCTCCAATGTGTTAATAAAACAAAAAATCTGTCTGCTTACAGTCCAGTATATTTCCATAACATCAATAACAAAATTAAGGAATAAATCCATGCTCCAAAGACTGTGCTCCTTTAAACCCTCCTTTTTCCAGTCTCATAAGTCCCTTCTCCCTGGAAATTGGGCAAGGGTTTCTTTGTGCTGGCAGTTGCAAGGAGGCAGATCTCCAGGTCAATGCCAGCACATGAGTGAAGAGAAAGCAGGGCCAAGATTCACTCCTTCAAGTCCAGAGGTCTTGACTTCATTTCCCTTTGCTTTTGAGCTGTGCACAGCACTGGAAGGTTTTTCTACTAAAAAAAAAGTAAAGCAAAATAAAGCACTGTATTTGGAAATCTGTTTTTACATAGAAATCTGGCATACAAAAGTTCTTTCCTTTGAGAGGACTTTACTTCTGTGAGGCTTCCACATGCAATATTTAAGAGATTAGGCAGTACAAAATGCCAAGTCATCAGCATTTTCCTTCAGTACTCATGGTCTCTACAGCCTTCGTGCAGTTTGATGTTTTCCAAGTAGAAGCAGTGTTGTCTTTGTGAATATTTACCCATGCTACTTGCTGGGCAAATGCTGAGAGCAGTTTGCCAAAAGGTTTTGCTTAGAAAAGAGGTTCTGATTAAGGAGTTTCATAGAGCATAGTTTGCATCAGTACACTATCAAAACAGCATCTGACATTTGCATGTCACCTAATGTTAGAAGATATGTTTATTGTGTAAGCTGAAAACAGTAAACCCAAGATATGAAGACCTGTTTAGAAAAAGCAAATAATGGATCATTGAAAAGCTGAGTCCCTAAGAACTTGCTATTTCCACCAGCCCCACAGAAGATCGTATTCCTGAGAACAAGACTCACTTCTTCAGAATTTTTACTCAGTGTTTCAGCTCAAACTTGTTTGTTAAAAAAATGAAATAGATGCACAATGTGGAGCAGCTCATCAGCTGGGGACAGCTCTGACAACAGTGCTTGAGACTGCACATTTAAGGCATCAGTAACATCTTCCAGTCGTGCTGGCAGGAGAAAGAAGAGAGCACTAATTCTTATTTGTTTATGCTAGTTTGGGCTGTTTTGAATTATTGATATGTCCCTTGAAACTGTCTCTGATCATTTCCCATTGAGCACAGAGGCATGTGCTGGTAAGAAGAGACCTGGCCTAGCTGCTGGACTTTCTCCTGCTGAACTCAGCATCCGAGCTGCTCATAACAGCAACAGATGTTTCTGCTTTTTAAGGTCTGTGGGAACCTCACTTAACATTTTTTTCCCCCTTCCTCCTTGCAGGAACAAATGCCAATATAGCCGAGATCCAAAAATCTTGACCTCAGCTTTATGTTATTATTGGACATTATTGCGACTGGATATCCTATTGTCCATTCTCAAGTAATAAGCTGATAGCTTTTAATGCTGTATTTGCTTTTTCATGCATACTTTCTATGTGTTTGTTATTCAGATGCTTCCTGGCAATAAATGAGGAACACATAATCACTCTTGCCTTCAATGCAAGTGGGTCTGCAAGATTCATCTTGTTTCAAAAGTGCTAGGCAAGCTCAGGAACAAGCCCACCAGCAACTAAAACAAATCATGTCCTTTGCTTTCTTAGTGCCCTAAGCAGTCACCTGGTACATTATATTGCAGGGATCCCTGTCAACACTGTGCATAAGGCCTGGCTCAGTCCTGAATACTCAGACCCAGATATCTCAGAGTGCTGAGTAGTGTGTGTTAACCTTAAAACTTTCCAAAAGAATGCATACACTAAAATATTATTACCATTACTTATAAAAAAGGAGGGAAAAAAGTACTTAAACCCAAGCCTGGCTTAATTTCCTATATGTCAACAATATCTGCTTTTGCCAAGGAGACCCTTGCTAGGCAGTAGATTTGCTTTCAAGAAAAGATGGGCTTTATGCCATATTTCCACAGGTAGCTCCTTTGTGTGAATTAACAGCTTTAATTGCCAGCAGGAAGACCTTAGAAGCATTCTTGGCAGTACTTGATCAGGGGATGTGCCAAATTCAAGCATCCCTTGGCCTCCCTACCTGTACCAACATTTTCAAGATGTCAAGGCTCTGCGGAGGGTCTCAGCACTGCCTTTTCTCTGGAAGAAAGCTGGACCTTTGTGAGTGGCTGGACATGAGCCATAAGGCAAAGCTGTGGCTGAGCAGTGTATGAAACATGTCCTTGCTTTTGCAGCACAGGCTCTGCCTCCCTCCTCTCTGCAGTTGCCATCAGGAGCTCAGAAAACGAGCCAGCTGCCTACATCTCTTGCACAGGGCTGGGAAATAGGAATGACATCCTGGGATTCTGTTGGGCATGTGCAGTTCCTGGAGGGCAAGAGTGACAAGGAGACAGTTTATGGAATCACATAATTGTTTAGAACAGACCTCTGAAATCACTGAGTCCAACCTTTGACTAAACACCACACATGTCAAGTACACCATGGCACTGACTGCCCCATCTGGTGGTTTCTTGAATACTCCCAGGAATAATGACTCCACCACCTCCCTGGGAAGCCCATTCCAACATTTAACAACCCTTGCTGTGAAGAAATTCTTCCTGATATCAAGCTTCAAGGTCTACTGGGTCACCACCCCAGGTAGGCTCACTTACCAACAGTGCCAGGAAGTTCTCTTTCACACTCTCCAGGAATTTCCTAGACCTCCTCCTGTCTCCTTTAAGTTTCTAGCAGACATCTGGCAAGACCAAGCCTCCCACAAGAAGAAGGGCTGTCAGTGTGAAACATCAGCCAGGCACTTACAGAATAGTTCATCTTCCTCTTCACTCTGGGTGGATGGTCCATAACAACCCCCCACCAGCATGTCTGCCTTGCTACCCTTTCCCTTGATTCCTCTCCATCATCACTATCCTTGAGTGCTCTACAGCCAAAACACTCCCTGAAATACAGAGTAACCCCACTCCCTGTCCTTGCTCCCCTGTCCCTTCTGAAGAGCTTGTAGCCACCTACTGCAGCCCTCCAGCCACGAGAGTCATCCCACCACATTTCCATGACTATGTCATAACTTTCCTGCTGCTCGGTGGCCTCCAGCTCCTGTTAGTTACACACGCTCTCTGCATTGGTGTAGGGTAACAAGCAGGAGGAAGGCAAGCAGGATCTACCTACTATGGTGCCCAGTTAGGAAAAACAATTATTTCTCCCAGAAGCAGTTTTGCCACTTATCCTGTTTATCAGCTGTTGTCACCAGCCCAAACATGGATATGGCTCTTGGTGGCGGTCTTACCAGGAGACTGTGATGGCAGGGTGAGTTCATCATTGGTACAATAATGGTTTAAGGTTACATGGGCTGCAGGCAGAGGAGTGACAAACTGCCCAGCCGATCTGGGCAATCTCAGAATTAAATGTTTTCCTGTTTGGGCGAAAAAGAAAAGGTGGTTCTTCATTTCTGTACACGGGGCTCCCAGCTTTCTGGACAGTGACATTTCAGCTGCTTTGGATGTTTCATGACTCTCCTATGGAAATGTGTGCTCGTGTTGCTGTTCCACCCAGGGCTGGCACAGGGGTTAAGGTCTGTCATCCCCACATGTAACATACTGTGCTGGAAGGTGAGGAGAGAACCTAGCATGGCAGATGCAAATTCCCCTAGCTTCCTGCTATTGCTGTTTGTTTGGAGATGGCTTAAGATGTAAAAATAAGTCTGATCTGTCAGTGTTTGCTTTACTGAATTTTTTACATGCTGGTCTGGTACTGTGCAGTTCCTGTGCATCCTGCCTGGCACACAGCACCCATGGGGCAGCAGATCATCCCTGTGATTCATCAGCAGCAGCAGGGCATACAACATAAAACCCTCCTCTGTCCTGGCCATGCTGGGAGTGTAACATAAGGTCAGGTGCTGGGATGATTCCTCTCAGCTTCCTCTGGAGCTAAACCTTCTGCAGGATGAAGCTCAGCATGGAACTGCTGGGTGTGATGGTGTCAGCATCTCTTGGGGGCCTCTTGGAGTGGGTTTTGTTCCCCTCCTCGTCTGGCACGAGGCACTGCAGCTCTCCTTGCACAAGCTCAAAGGAGAACTCTCGGCTCTCTTGAGACCAGAAACAATGTCACAAAAATTGCATTGAGTTTCAAAGGTTTCACAGAAGTAAGAAAACCCTTTCCATCAGCTGTTCTTTCCAAACCTCACCCTTTTAAAATTTTTAAAAGCTATTTATCTTTTTATAAATTCTGTTTCATGCCTAGATCTTGTCCGGCATCTCTGGCACAGTGTCTGCTCAGATCCCTGCCTTCTTCCTTAGCCACTGAGAGTTTTCACCCCTTCCAAAGTTAATTAATGAGGTTAAGTTTAAAATGAGGCATAGTTCCAAGTATGAAAAGATCAAAGTATAAGCAGATGCCTTGTCTCTATGGAATCTGACTTTCAGTGCATCTACCCCTAGAAGCCAGCTCAAGATGAAGACTTTCCTGGCCTTTGCATTGCATTTCAAAATGCTTGTCACATAGCTTTTTCTCAGAGATTCATGATTTTAAAATGGCAAGGAAATGTTGAATAAAAGGATATGGCAATAAAGTCCCAACTTACATGGATGAATGTGGCTCTGTGTGTCATAGTTTTGGAATGATACCAAGTAGATGGGTTTTCCAAAGCCTTGCTAAAGTAATAGCAAGGGAGTACATTATTAAATGCCCCCTGTATTTTATAGGGATGGTACTTTTACAATACATGTGACACATTGTTTGCTAATGTGTTTTTAGATATAGTCTCAAATACAAACACTCCCTACATTCTTATAGCAACTAATACAATAATAAACTACATGGACCTTGTGATTTAACATATCAATGAAATATTCACACTGGTTTTTTTTTTAGTATGTGTGAAAGCACACCTGTCTACGGTGCACCTGGGGAAGAACCAAAAGGGATAGCTTGTACCAAAAATTTTGCCTTCACACAATAGCAGTGACTTGGGTCAAGTCCTGTTGCTGGTGGCTGGTTGTGCTGATAAGACACCATTTTGTCAGTTGCCATAAGGGGGCTTTCCAGTCTCCCTTCAGATTAATATAAGTAGAGATATCATAAACAACTGGTAGTCTATAAGATGATTTAAAAGTGAATAGCTGCTCAGTCTGAATATGGGATATGGGAGAAAGAAGGTATTTTTAATAAAAGCAGGGATAAGGTTTTCAAGAACTAGGACTTCAGTCTCCCACAGAGAAGTATTCTTTCTTAAGCTCAGTGAATTTCAGTAGCTTGTGTTTTCAATATTGATACCTAAAGTATTACTGGTTTTTTTCCTTTCTTTATGTCCGTACATATGAATTTTCTGGCTCAACTGTGAAGTGTAAAATTCAGCTTAAACTTGGGAATCATTTCAGATGAATTAAAGCTACAGTTTTCAGGGACAAAATGGCTCATCAAGGAAATGTCTGGTTGTATCCTGTTGGTAAGATGGAGAAAGACCCTCTCCTCTCTCCCATGTCCTTTCCCTCTCTGACATTGGTAGTTTTGCAATTGACCTCAGAGTCAGTGGCACCAGGAACAGACCAAGAGTCTCTTTTTCCTGGATTCTGGACATCCTAAAGCAAATCTACATTTAGCAGTGGATTTTCATAGCCTGGCAGGATGGGAACAGTTTTATCATGATTAGTAACTCTTTAGGGGATTTTTAGGGACATAAAATGTGATGAACACCACTGTATATTTTGTAAGGATAGGTTAAGCAGGCAGACTGCTTAACTTGCGGTGACCTCCCACAGAATTACTATGATGGCACTGTGGTACAAATCTGCCGGTCAAATGTTTCCTCCCTGCAATGCCACAAACATGCTTGTAATTTACATTGGTGTAGCTGGTGATGAAATGTTCCTGAAGCACAGATGTGTGCGAGGCATCCAGCCTGGGGGCTCCCGTGGGAGCGCTGCTGGGATGCTGTCTGCACAGAGACTGGCTCTAGCTGTGGGGCAGAACCTGCTCCTGCTTGCTGGCCCCTTCATACTGTGCTAGAAAATTCCTTCATGCAATAGGTGTCCTGATATGAGATTGGTTCTCAAAGACTCTGTGGCAGCACTAGTAAATATCTCTGACAAGTGGGCTATTCTGTATTAGTTTGCCTCTACTGTGGTTTTGTTTGTTGGGGTTTTTTAAAGCTTGGATGTTTTCTACATTCCATTTGCAGACTGAAGGTCACAGTTCCTAACATAAACCTGCTTCTGATCAAATTCTTCTTTTTGCTCTTTCCTTTTTTATGTGTTTGGTTGGTTGCTTTTATTTGTTGGGTTTTGAACATTCACATTCTATTTGCTGTTATCTGGACAAATGGTTTCTATGAATCATGCCAAATGTTTGTGATGTTCAAACGACACCATCAACAGATGGTAAATGTATTGTAGCACCACCAAAATGCTATGGCATGGCTAAGAATAATTTGGGATGTACTGCCATCTAATGGCTTTGCTGACAGTAAAGGATATCAAAAGTTAGCTTGGCTCCTATTAGATTCAGAGAGAAACCTTTCAAACAGGAAGGTTTTCAGTTACCATGTGGAAAAGTCTATTTAAATTACAACGCTGAAGATAATCTGTGCAGACTTGGTTATTTTTTGACTATTTGAGGTGCTGCAGTGTTTCATATCCCTGCGCTGGTCTGCCACAGGAGTCAGTAAGTAAGTAGAGGGATGCATTTGTACTTTACTGGCATATAACTTGAAACATTCTTGAGTCTGTGTCATTAAACTTAATGGTGCTTCTTAAAACTGAAGTTCAACAATTTTGCATTCCAGTTTCAGAAAGGTCTTCCTTTGGCTGTAGCTTGACCTCTTTTAGTGGTAAAAGAGAATAAATAAATGCAGCCTGTGGCACTCTGAAAAAAAAAGGACTTTGTCAGCATGTCTCTCACCTCCTCTGCTGAGAACACCCTCCTAAACACCCTTCCTGATGCATTTTGCCATGATTTCTTCTAAGCGCAGAAAAAATTTGTTCTCCCAGCAAGTCTTCAAATATTTCTACTGAGGAAAGAGATTTCTTTTTGCTGACAATTCTTTAGCCATGTTGAAGCCTGAGCCTCAAGAGCCACGAGCTGCTGGCCAGAGTCAGCAAAACAGCTGGTGTTCAAGGTAGTCCCCATGGATCCTGCCTGGGAAATCCCACAGAAAGGGAGGCACAGTTCTGCCTGAGCTTTGTACAAAAAAAGTGATTGCTACTTCTGTAGCTGATCAGGAAAAGTGGCAAATGGTTAACAGTGAGAAGTGTCTTCCCCTGCCTCTGGAGCCCCAGCTCTGGCTCCGTTTCTGCACCATCCAGCATTTTGTGGAGGTGCCCTGAACACACCTACACACCCTGTTTCTCTCACTGGACCTGTACTCAGTTCTCCTGACCCCTTTCTCCCTGTCTGTGTGTCCCTGGATCAAGCCATGCTCTGAATGCATCTTGTTGGCACCCCAGCATCCCAGGAGCATGCAAGGGCACAGGGGCTGTTGCAAGTGTGGTTGGCTGTGCACAAAGGGAGATCTTGGTAGAAAAACCCTGCAACTGACATGTTACTGCAGTGGGGCTGTTTTTGTCAGATCTGCACCACCCAGGAAATGGCCCCACTTTTTGAGTTGTTCCTTAATCTATTTAAAGTGATGATTGTATGCTAACCCCTCTCCTTGGAGCATCACTCAGCAGCCCTGTGGAGTATGAAGTACATGGCACACCGTCCTACTGTGCAGTCACTTTGCAGCTTCTTCATTCTCTTGTCTTCCCCTTGATGACTTCAGGAGAAGGAGAGAATAGTAACTTCTCTTTCCTGCTGCATCTAGTCAGTGGCAGACCTGTGTGCATGTCTGATATCCAAAAAGAATAAATTAAAGACGCTCTTTAAAAAACTGTGTGTATCTTCTACTACAGTTCACATCTCAGGCTTAAGTAAAAGGGTGTGGGAAAGGTATGACTGCATAAAAATGCAATAGCATAAATTAAAGATGCTCTTAAAAAACTGTATCTCTTCTACTACGATTGACATCTCAGGCTTAAGTAAAAGGGTGTGGGAAGGGTATGACTGCATAAAATGCAATAGTTACAGAAATAGGCATGTTTGAAATGGCCCAACTGGGTAAATGGTTTAGCTATGAGATTAACTTGCTTAATTCCCTCAAGATTTGAAAACTTAAATTCACATTCAAACTCTCTGACATAAACAGTTCACATATTTATTAAAATCCTTTTCTTTAAAGAAAACAGACAACATTGTGCTAAAGTTAACTATGCACAGGATGGCCTCTGTGAGTGCAAATAATTCTAATGAAGCAAGGGAAACTCTCAAAGTATTTGAAGATCACTCTGTCAGTGTTCAGTAAACTGCATCCCTGGTTAATGCTACAGACTCAGGACTGATCAGTGCTATGGACATGTTCCTCTGGGGAAACAAAACCCTGCACAGCCTTCAAAGAAATCGCTGCTGGCAGTAAAAAAGTCACTCTGGAAATATGCACAGGGAAATATATATAGTAAAGAAAACTCTTCTTTGCCCTGGGGAAAGCATGTAAAAAAGGGTTATCGGTCAAAAGGGAGAGTTTTCTTCTCTGCAGTAAGAGGACCAGTGAACAAGAAGTGCAGACTGAAGTTTGTCAGTGAGTGCAAGGTTTCCAGTAAAGTGTGAGCTGAGACAACTACTCAGGCATGACCTCTTCTTACCAGCTTGTTTGCCTGAACCATATGCAGAGCCCTAGGACAGGAGGCTTCTGGCAATATTATACATGTTTCTTCCCAGTTTCCTCAAGCTTGCAGTTGGGTAATCCTGACTAAGGATCACCCCTGGTCCTAATTGATTTGTACCCAAGGTCACTTTGGCCTAGGCCCTGCATGCCCAATGGTCACAGTGTTGCTTTAGGAATGATTTCTCCTCCCACACCCAAACGAGCTCTCTGTCCCTGTGTCAGACGGCATGCGCGCAAATGGGAAATTAAATTTTTCACTTGAGCACCGATATTCCACTAGGGACGAAGTTCAGTTAAATCGCATGCAACTTTGATCATTTTGAATGAAATGTCAGTTGCCAACTGGAGGTCAGAGGAAGTAATTTTAACTGACTGTTTGTAAAGGAAGCTATCAGTTAGGGTTTAATGCATTTGGCCCAAGATGAACTTTAAAGCAGGATCTTAAATTGCTTTTGGGTTGGTCTTCCTCTGAGCTGGTTCCAGCAAGAGCAGTGTTGCTGTTCAAATGCAGTAACTGTTTTAGTAATTAGGTTTTTTAAGTCTATCCTAAAGGACTTGTACAGTACAACAGCAGTCAGCTGAGGAGGAAAAGCAAGGGGATTTTTCCAGTAAAAAAAGGAACAGCAAAAGATGGGAGGAATAGCTTTTCTGTATATATTGCAGAGGTAAGGCAGCAGGAATTATTTTAGAAGTCTTCATCTCAACTAAATAAAATGCAGTGTTACCTACTTGGCTGTCTCTTTTCACAATTTAGCAGCTCATTTGTACCCAGCTTTAGATTGATGGATTTGAACCCAAGCCTAATTTAATGCAATGGGGTTGGGAACTCCACATTTTCCTACCTGTGAATGCTGTTACTCCCTTGGTGTAATTTCCTTGATCTTCCTACCCAACTCTGCCTTTCCTGAGGTGCTACAAAAACCTCTCCTGCAATCAGCCTTAGTGCTCCCATCTGCATAAATCCATTTCCTCGCTCAACAGATGTGTGATGTGTAAGAGTCACTGCAGACAGCAGCAAAATCTCCATTCAGCAAAAGTCATCAAAACTTCTGCTTACAACCCAAAAGGCTCAGTTCTCAACAGCCTCTTCTGGATTCACACACAGCTGCTGGCTCTTACCACATCCTGTGTGCTTGGTTCTCACCCACACTCTACAAAAGTGTCAGCAAAGCTGCGGGCATTTTCTAAATCTTACAGTACTGATGTCCTGAGTTGATTAACAAATTATTAGTAATTGTTTTAGTAGGTTGGTGCCCCAAGAATAGCCCTTGGCTGTTCTTGGCATGAAAGGGTGTCCTTGCTCAGGCAGCTAGGCTAAAGCTAAGCTCACATCAGTTTAACTTCTGTGTCCCTTTTGGAAAAAAATTTGTTCATCTATTAGGGCTCATCTTACCTTGATCATGTTTTTCACATTTTCTGAGCTACTCCTGGCTTTGGGGCTTGAGTGCCTGTAATGGGGTCTTCACCTCTCTTTTCCATGCTCTCCCTTCCCATTGCATTTAGAGGCTGGAATGCTGTTAAAATCCATGTGTGATTAAATTAGGTCATCATCTTCCTCTCAGCTGTTTGTTTCTGGCAGCTGGTCCTCCACAGCAATGCACCAATGGGGCAGGTCAGTAAAAAGCTATGAGTGTGAGGACAAGATGAGGAGAACTTCTGCAAAACCTGGGATGCCTCTGAGGGTAAGAAAGGCCCTGTGAGAAAGACCTTGTGGTTTTTGTCATTGGAGCCTTTCTGAAGCAGAGCCAGCCGCATCTCACAGCCAGAAAGCAAGCTGGGTCAGAAAGTTGGCAGAGCTTTTGGTTCTGTTTTGGTCGTTGTCCGAAGCTGATGGGCTGTGAACACTGAAAGCAGAGCTCTCCCTCCCACCGCTGCACTTGGAGGATTGAGTGTTTATGGTGATGGGCGTGGGAGCAAAAAGGGGTTTGGGTGGAAAGCTGAGCTACTGGGATACACTGGTGTGGGATGAGCTGTGGGGATAGGAGGCTGTATCTCCTCCCGAGCCACAAGCAACTGCTTTGAAGTGGGAGAGAAGATCCTCTAGAGGAGATCGTTTTCCATGTGGTGTTTTCCTCACCATGGGGCTGCAGATGCTCACTTCCCTTAGGGCACCACCTGTACACGAGGCCAGTTGCCACCAGCAGCTCATTTGCCACCCCCAGTGGCTGAAAGGGCAAAAGAAGGGATAGTATTGCCATAGAGATTTTCATACTTAGAGTTCTACAGGATGCTGGGAGAATGTAGCTTAAGAATTCACAGCTGTTAAACTAATATTTTTAAAGAGTTGTGGAGGGGGAAAATATTCTTCTTGTATTGAGTCCTAATTTATTGCTTTTGTCTCTTATTCCCATTTTTGTTTGTTGGGGTCACAGAAGACACTTTGAAGAAAAATTTCCCTTAATTTACATGGCTTGTTTTCCTCAGAAACATTGGAATACAATGAGCAGTTTTCCATTGCCATTGTACCCAGTTAAGCCTGCATGTTTCATCCTCATGCAGTAATTTTGTCATGCACAGGTTTCTGGTATTTCCCTTTCTCTCCTCTGCTCTGGCTTTGCTCTCCACAGCTCAAACAGATATGTACCTCCCAGACATTTGCATGGATCCAAAATATTTTGAATAAGAAAGCTTTGGGTTATACATTCTTGTAATTTGCTCACAAAATAACACTTAGAATACTCTGCTGTGATGTCAGTCTGGTTGTTCTTGCAAAGCAGTCCTCACACAAGGGCAGGTTTTTATACTCCACTTTATTATATAGTTGAACAGGTATCTTGGAAGTCCTCCTTTTGTCTTACCCTTCCCTTCACCCTTCTTGGCTTGGCTGTGACCAGCCAGGGGTTTAGGCTCTCACTGTTGTGCTGAGCCCCTGATCCACATCCATGGGAGCAGGCAGCTTCCCAGGGCCTCCAGCAGGCAGCTGATACTACTGAAAATTGTCTTCTTGTGCTTTCCCCTTCCCCGTCTCACTTACAGCTTAGAACTAATTTTTCAAAGCAACAAAATACTTAAATGCAGCTGGACATTTCCTGTTTATGGCTCTTTTTGCCTTATTTTGACCTTATTCACCCTTAATGTTTTTCTTTGAAGACAGAAATATAGAGGGAGAAAAAGTGGTGTTGAACCAAGTTTAGTTTCTTGATCCTTAGGAATATTTGCTGCTTTGCTACACTGATGATGGCTGTTTTGTATGAGATATGGTGTATTTCTGTGACACCCACACAACCCTAGGGTCCAAAGGTTAGCCCAAACCTTTTACTAAATGCCAACTTGCAGGTAACTGTCCGTAGAGCAAAGAGAGACCCAGTTCTCATGAAAACTCCAGTATGAGACAATCTGGAACATTAAGAGCAGTGATTGTGAGTGGGCTAAGAGAGTAGATAGTGGTCAATCGATAGACAGATATAGATTAGATAGATAGATAGACAGATAGACAGACAGATAGAAAGACAATTCATCACCAGTGTCATGTTTCTTTCATATAAGGAAAGGCATACTTGCTGCTCTGTATTTCAGTTGTGAAGGCTCACCAGGGCTTTGGCAGCATCTGAGTGTCAAATACACCAGGGGCTTTCTCAGCACGAGCTAGGATTGCCCAACACATGCTGAATGCCAAATTTTTCTACTGAAATTGGTAAAGGCAGCAGTAAATCAGGAGTGACTGAAGAGTAACCACATATGAACTAGTTTGCCAGTGTGTTGCGCTATTAATGATTACCCACCCTTCGTTAGAGAGCAGCACAAGTAGCACAGCTGGTGTATCTAACCATTAGCCAACGGATGTTTTCCCTTCTGTTCTGACTAAACTGCTGAGGGGGAAGGTGCTGTTAGGGTTACACATTAATCATATCCACTGTGGAGTAGCTGATGCCATCAGTCCCTGGAGTGGGAGCTTGACACCTCAGGGGAATTGTCACCCCAGCTCCAAACCAGTGGTGCTGGGGCAAGGAGTCACCCACTTCAGCTCAGGGAGGGAGTGGGAATTCTGGGATGGATGGGTGTGTGGAAAGACAGAGAGGAAAAATGCTTGGAGGAGAAGGCAGCAAGCCAGCAATGAATGGTATAGAGGCCAGGGTTGTCTTGTCCAGGCCACACGTGGGAGTCTTCAGACAGACACTCCTCAAACATTTCTTCTCCTCTGCAGTGGTGCTTGGCTGGTGATGGGGCTGACCTCAGCTGATGGATGCACTGACTAAAATCAGGGCAGGTACTGAACAAACAGGAGCCCTCCTGAGCTGCTCCTTGGCTGCTCCTCAGTGCTGGCCTGAAACCCGGGACAGGGTCTGGAGGGCTGCCTCAGAAGGAGAGGCAGAAAGCAGCAGTGGGGTGAGGCCGTGCTGATGCATCCCTCGAGCTCTTTCTGTGCTGTGCCTGCTCTGACACCATGTCTGACAGTCTGATTGCTTGTACGGGCTGCTCAGCTTGGAAAGGCGTTATCCCAAGGGTAATATTTCATACACATTCTTGTAATTCATTGAACCCCCCTTTGCTCTCATGGCAACTAGCCACCTACATGTATTTAATCCAAAAATAAGTGCTGTAGATTATAAATAGCTCCCGCACACACCAGGAATGTATTTCAAGGAAATATTTTGACAGGATGCCTGAAAGAAGAGTCAATTAGGAAGAGCAGCTTGGTTCAGCTAAGTGCCAAGGTATGCATTGCTAATTTCCCCTGTTGTTCTGTGGAAATGAGTTATTATCATTATTGTTCCTTTGCTTGCTCTTTTTTCCTAGACATTGTTTTTTAGACAGAAAAATAGATTACCCAACTTTGGTAAGTAATGGCTGCCAGAGGTATAATGCAGAAACAAAATTTTCTGGAGTATGGAGATCCCCCTCACCTCTTTAAGAAATCTAAATAAACTAAATATCATTCTGCAGATATTTTTTTCTCTGTATGTCTGTCTTTTTTGCTTTTTGGGTTTTGTCATTTGTTTTGGTTTTTGGTTTTGGTTTTGCGTTTTTTGGTTTTTTGGTTTTTTTTGACTGAAATACCGTCCGGAAAAAAGCTATTGCTTGATATATGGTTTAAAAAAAAGAAACACAATTTTGAAATACAGCATTCTGGCTGCAAAAGAGCATGTGGAGTTACAAGAAAAGTGTAACTTAATTCTCCAGTGTTTTGGTCCTTCCAGACCACTGCTGAGAGGTGCCGAATATTGTAAAGCATCATAGAGCTGATTGATTTATTTTTTCTTTCCCAAGAACTTGGATTGCTGTTATCACAGTGCCCCAAGGCCTTAGAGACCTCACTGTGTATTTCCTTGAGGACACCTGGAACATGCACATCATGAATCACTGGGCACTGCCAGACATTTTGAGTGACCTTCTTGCAAGATGTAGGAGATCAAGCCCTGCCTGCTTGTAGTATTAAAAGACCTGCAAGAGGGTAGATGTGGAAAGAATGTATGTCAGATTCATTGGTGTAAAGCACGCACAATTTTTCCTTGTGGCAAATCACCCTCCCAGTGACAGGCAAGAATTAGGACTCTTTTAGGCTGAAGTCAAACCAGATGTAAATTGCTTGTTTTGGAGAGAAAGGTCCTTCTCAAGGCAAAATTCTGTATTTATCCTAACAATTAACACCTCAATAAATGGACATCTGAATGTGGATTTTCCCCTTTTCTGGCAGGAAAATTATCTTTCCCAACATGCTCAGTTTGCTTCCTGCCTGTTCTTGACAGCCTCTGAAATCTCCCACATCCATCACTGAAAACAGAAATTCAGCACTTTACAAGCTCAAAATAATAGATTTTTACAATTCTTTTTCATCACTGAATTTCTTCGCTGCAAGTGTCCCACACCACTGCCTTAAACTTCTTAGTCTTTGGCCATCCACTGCAGGAATCAGGCCAGAAGCAGTACCATTAATCATGAAATAAACATTGAAAGATTTAGATAATGTTGTGTACATTTCACACAGCCATCCATAGCATTAAGAAGCATTCTCTGTTAATCATGGAGGGTGCCTGCAGATTCATTTTCCTGCAATGAATGTGCCAGAGCCTATTTCTGAGTAATTTATTGTTGATTTGTCAGAGTGGTCAGTCCTCATAGAAAACAGTCTTTTATCTCTGACACAACCAGCACAGCTTTAATGGGAAGGGACTCTTTAACCGAGACAGTTTAAAAACACTTGCCTTTTGACCCCTTTCTTTGAGATGTGATTGAATGTGTGGAGTGTTTTTGCAAGGAGTGCAGAATAAATAAGCAGTGAGTGAGCTGTCACAAGCTGTGGAGTGAAGGTCGTATTCTTCTTCTTTTTTTTTTTTTTTCGCTTGTGTTTTGCCAGATTAACTTCAATGAGATGGGTGACTGGTCTGAATCGAGCCCATTTTTGTGATGAGTTGCATGTGTTGCTCTGTAGGGCAGAATGAAACTCCTCAGTCAAAGCTGCCTTATTTAGAAGGAAATCAGATGGGAAAAAATGTATCAGAACTAATAAGACAACAAAACCATCATGCAGGAGATGAAAAGCATGAAACATACAACTATTTCCATGTCAGGGAAAACTGCAATGTTAGTGCAAAACTGTTGCTTCCACTTCGTGTCAGGTTGATTTTTAGTTTAAATAACCTGCCTGAGTCTGTGAGTGTGGGGGGCTACATTTGTGTAAAGTTAATTTACCCTATTATAAATTACATGCAAGTGAAAACATTCCTTCCTTGCTAGATTTAGAGGTAAGGGTCGAGGAGTTGTGCTTGTATGAGTGTGTGACCCAGCTTTTCAAAGGCGGGCAGGAGCAGTCAGCCCCCCAGGACAGGCAGATTTCAATCTGTGGCACACCAATCATCTCTCAAGCCCCCCCTGCACCTGGCTTTGCCCGTAGCTACAAGAACTGATTTCGCAGCCATATGAACAAGGAATTTTTGCTCCCCAAGAGCACTCAGAAAGGTTGGGATTTTTATCCAGTTGCATCTGTGTTAATGCATCTACCACTGGAGAGTGCCCAGGGCTCCACAGGAGCCTGAGCCAAAGCAAACACATCTGGGGGGAGATGCCACAGCAGGGGCACGTGCACAGAGTCTCCAGGCTGCATTTGCTTTGGCACAGGCTCCAAGGATTGCCATGAGCAGAGCAGCACGAGGGCTGGTTTGCTTCCCCCTGTGTCACAGGCCTTCCCCAGCTCCCCTGCGTGGCTCCAAGCATGGGAGCACGCTGAAGGAATGCTGTGGTGAGCTCTGGAGGAGCAGCTTTCTCACAGGTGTAGCTACAGCTACCTGAGCTGCCTGGAGCTGTGTCAGGCCCTAGCTGCAAAACAGCTGCACAGCCCATGAGATAATGTTTCCTGCTCTGCAGGTGGGATGGCAAATCTGTGGGAGGCTCCATCTACATGGACCAGATTACCTGAGCTGTCTGCAACTTGCTGTGGATGGGCTCACAGTGGAAAAATTTTGATTTAGCAGCTACGAAGGACAGTGTGCAACAGTCCTTGAGGAAATCTGCATTGGGAGCAAGTTAGGTAACTATTGCTACACATTCTAATATTCTATAGTGTGAAACATAACTTCTATAAATCTCCAGTATTTTTTCACTTTTAAAGATGTCTATTTTATTAACTTGATACTTTTATTAACTTGATACTGCCATCAGAACAAATAAATACTTTAGACCTTACATAAGCCACAGGTGTGGCTTTATGCCTTAGTCACTGGAACATTTTCCTAACATTTGCAAACCATTGCAAGAAGCTATTTTCTTCTAGGAGCAGTATTCTATACTAAAAAATAAAGGCTTGTCAGTTTATGATATATAATTAAAAACAAACAAAATACCCCACCCTTTATTTCTAAATTTTCAGTTATTGTGGATTTTTCACTAAGGTCTTCTCTTGCTCAAGCCTCTGTGCCTAGTCTCCCACTATTTGGCATACAGTTTGCAAAATAAGCCCCAACACCTTGCTGGGAATCCATCATAATCCTAGATGGGTTGATGGTGTCAGAGTCTGACCATTTACAGGCTGTTTCTGTGGTGTGCACATGCAGCAGTCTTGAGTATTGCACTTGCTTTGCCAACAGCTTGCGTGCTAGAACAGAGCTCCTACAGCTTCTTTTAGTCAAATGACACCTTTGGCTTGTGGAAAAGAAGGAATTCTTCCCAGGACTATCTTCCTCCATGCTGCCACCAAAACGTGGTTCTGCAAATAAAAGAACAAGTGCTCAAATTTTAGTTCAGTTTGTATCATCAGATCTAGTTTCCCACCTACTCAGTTTCTTCTACATACATATGAGAAATGCCTGTTGTTAAAAAGTGATTTCTGGGTCAGTGACCTTCCTCCTCAACATCCAGGACTTCTAGAACATGACACTGCCATGGGGCGCTCATCAGAGGAGCAATTTAGGTGGATAACCTTGTACACTTCAGAAGCACAGTGTGTTCATTTTGACTGGGTAGAAGGGGTCTGTTTATTTTGCTGTCCATGCACTTAGAGCAGTGTGCCAGGCCCTTCAAAGGAGCCCAGACTGAAAAGGAGCACATATGATCTGCAGGGGTCGATGGTGTTTGGTAGCTGGGATGCCATGGGAGATTTCACATTCTTCAGCTGTAATCTCTTATAACAAAATGGAATTCAAACCTAACCCCTGAAAAAATAAGTCAGGTCTGGTAAGTGTGATGCCATGTCCCATGTATCCACCAGGATTTGTTTTTGGTGGATTAGTGCTCTCATTTACATGTTTTCTTCTTGGTCTGCAGTGTTATTGTTTTAGCTGATACTTTCAAAAGGTGTTTATTTTTGCTGCTAATCTAGGATGAGCCCTGTAATTATCTGTGAAATAGAAGCAATTCCTTTCTGTAGCTGTGATGTTCTCTGGAGGCAGTGCCTGATGTTTTCTGTTTTCTGACATGCCTTTTTCAAAACTATTTTCAAAACAGTTGCATCACATTTCAACTGCCTTGGTCCTTTGTTGATGTGTTTCACCAAAAATACCTCCGACAAAAAGCAAAGACTTTTTGTCTCCTAGATGGATTAAGTGCCATTCTAGTGTTTGTGATGAGAAGTATCTTTCTTTGCCTCAATATTTTTATTTCATGCAAGTTTTGTTTGGTATTTTATATGTTGGACTGTAGCATAGAGTAAGGCAGCCCCTTGAACTTACTAGGCAAAATAAACAAAATATTTTAATATTTTTTTCCTCAGTTTCCTTTATTTCCTCAGTTTAACACCTTTTCAAGTGGCAAAAGAATGCCTGGAACAAAGAGGTAAGGAGAATAAGAGCCTTTCTCCAATTTTTAGCCCTCCTTCACCTTGTCTTCTGCTCTTTACCTCCCAAACATAACTTAGAGCTCCTGTGGCTATGCCACTGTTTTCTCACCTCTTTCTACATTCTCCCTGCTCTGACAGATGCTTTGCTGGGTGTTCTACCATCATCTTTCAGGATGTAATACCTGTTTACCCCGGGCAGACCTTATGGTTCCCTAACATTTCTTCAGCCTTTTTTCTTCCCTAGACTTCCTCTTCTCCTTCCTCTCTTTTTCTTCACTTTCTCTCTCTTCCTTCCTGCCCCAGAGCTGCTTCTAGGGGATCATTTCTGAGAGCTGCATTCGCTCCTAGCCTTTGCTCTGCCTGTTTATTCTTTATTCTGCTTCATGCAGAATAAAGAATATTTATTCTGCTTCATGCAGCCTTTTACAGACTGGGTAACTGTTGATCACATAGGCGTTAGGAAGTTTCACCTCTGTCTAGAGACAGAGAGAGAGATGTAATCATTCAGGAATTTTTTCTCTCTCTCTCTGTTATCTGATTCTGGATTTTTTTCTGAGATGGAACAGCACTCTAGGTGCCTCCTGGAGTTCCAATGGTGTGGGAAGTCTTTACACTGCCCAAGCCTGGGTGAGTGTGTAGCCGTTGAGCTTGGATTGTGCAATATTCCTTGAAAGTGGAAGTCTGGATCTGGACTTCCAGGTTCAGTTTGGGCATTAACCTGGAAGGGAGCCTAATCCATGAATGACCAACATGAGGCCTTTCAAAGTATCCACTCAAGATGTTCTTGCAAATCTCTGTTTTCTGTCTGTTTACACCTTCAGCCTTGCTCTGATGTCCCCGAACATGTCAATGCTGACAGCTGGAGACCTGGCACTTGATGCAAACACAATGCTGTAGTGGGATTAAGACTATTTACAATAACTGGTTACTTGCTTTGTGTTTGAAGAAGATGGAAAATACACCAATGAAAATGTTGTTTGTAAACGGATCAAGAATAATCACAGTGCTTACTTCTGAAGACTGCAGTGAAACATCTGAAAAAACCAGCCAACTAACCAAAAAATCCCTGTGCTCCCCTACCCCCACCCTTCCTCTCCAAACATCATGGTCATAGCTATTTTAAATGTGGGAACAGAAAGGGGGTAAAAATAATCTTCTCTTTAGGATCACTATCAAAGTTTCAAATCTCTTGCATGCATTTTTACTGAGCCTAATACAACTGCCCTGGTGGAGATCGGTGAGTAGTAGATAATTAATAACGGCTCAAGATCTTCAGGCAAACAACTTCTGTGTTTCTAAGGAGTCAGGGGTGCTCTGAGCACCCTTCTCCTCATGTTCAGAGACTGTGCCTTTCCACTACAGAAAAAGCCTCTTTGAAGGCAGTGATCAAGGTTTGCTTCTAGGCTATTTCAGTTACCAGCAGTATCCAGAAAGGAACTTGAATTTGTATTATTAATGCAACAATATAATTATGAATGAACTGCAGGAAACAATGCATCTTCTTCCTATGTAAACAGTGTAAATAGAACTTCTGATAAGCACTTTACTGCATTGATTTCCTCATTCTTTCCTTTGAGACTGTTCCAAAGTTTAGTGTGCAGCTTAATCAACTTCATACGTGCTTGAGTTGGGCAAGTCAAAACTAACATGACCCCGCACAAGAAAAAGCATCCCTCGCATGAGAAATCCCATTCTGCTTATTTACTACATATGAAAACAGCCCCAGCCATTCCTTCCCGGAGGCAACAGGAACTTTTCCATGTTTCCTTAACCACTGTCACCCTTCAACACTTCTCAGGACGAAAGCCTTGTTCTCAGGATGACCCCGGCTGCGTGGTCATTAAAGCTGAGATGGAGCTGATGAAGCAAAATGACCAAACCTCCAACTTTAATGTATTCAGCTGCAATATAGTTACCAAATGCAAAGTACGGTGCTGTTTAACCTCTCTTTTCTGTCAACTGTTGACCACGCTGAAATTCTTTTGAATATAAAACTTTGGGCCCTGCTTTCTGAAGAGTTGAGCACAGGATTAGCTTCATCTGCAGGTTACCGTCTTTAAATTAGCAAGGCTGTTAGCATGGGTTAAATAAATACATATGTAAGTTAATAATAATATTTTTTAATTAAAAAGATAGCAGTATGTTGATACAGTGCTATGTGGGTGGCAAGGATTACAGAATAGGCAGGGAGACAAGTTAAGTACTTTAGGTAGCGAATCAGATCTTTACCGAGTGGCAAAAGGTCTGGAAAAAAGCCACCTTTTTGGAAGCATACTTATGCCAGGCCTATATTCAGGCCTTTTAAAATCAAAGTTCTTCTGCATTCATGACACTTGGGTCCGGGCTGGAAATCATCCAATGGATTTCGGCTCTGTGCTCTGGGATTCAATCTCTTCAAAAAAAGAAGCGTTTTGGGAGGGTCGGTGACCACTTCTGGAATGTGTTAAATTAAATCCTTTGTTATCTATAGACAGACATCACAGGGGTTACAGCAGTGCAAATCTCTCTTCATTTCAGGCCTTGTCACTGGATACTTTCTGCTTGGAGCGGGAGGGTAAGGAACACGATGTGAAGACAGGTGTCTCCTGAGCTCTGGGGTCCAAGCACCCAGATCCCGCTTTTGTTCCTGTTATCTCCAAATCAGGAGAAGCTGCCTGGGAGAGGTGAGGGCTTAGCTCTGTGAGAAAGACCTACAGTTTTCTCTGGCTTCAAGACAGCAAGTCCTGTCTTTGCTTACTCATTATTTGTATAAAGGAAAAAGAAGTAATTATGACAGAATAAACATCTGAAACATCCTCTTGAGAGCAGAAGCCAAAACAAGTGGGGAAAAAAAGTCTGGTGTGCAGCACTCCTTTGCTTAACTGAGCACAGGAGTACAGACAATGTGCAGTGCTGCCTAGAGGAGAGAAATGCCTTGAAGCTGGCAGTTCACAGCACAGGCAGCAAGCCATGGTGACAGTGGATGATGTGCTAGTCAGGAAAAACTTCTGAAAAATCCTGTAATTTCACAGTTAATCTATATTTAGGGGTTTTTCTGGGTACTGGACAACATACCAAAGGGATTAACAACTTAATCATAGCTGATTCATATATGGGGATCTGCATTGTTTATTAATTTATTTTGTTATCAGGAACTTCCTCTTAGAGACATGGGAAACTGAGGCACAGGATAGTGAAATTACTTGTTTAAATGGTGCCTGTGGCAGGGGGAAAAATAGAAGTGTGTTTCTCGATCTTACACCCTTTTGTTACTCCTGTGCTGGTTTAACAGAGGAATTACAGTTCCTTGCATAACTCTGACTTTTCTGACTGTAGTGACATATGAGTACAACCCGTTGCTCACATTTCCCTGATTTTTCTGACTGCAAAATGAGGTCTTTTATACCGCAGGTGAAAGTGCTGGAAAGGCTGATTTGCACCCTGTCATGTCCCTGGGGCTTTTGGTACTCGTAGGAAGTTACGTGGTGATCAAAGCCAATGCATCCGCCCAACACTTTGCAAAGGCACGGTCGCTCTGCAGGTTCGCTCCCCTGGTCCCAAGCAGTTTAACCGTGAAAACAGGATATGGTAAAGCGGGCCGGAGCTGATGCGCTGCTTTATCGGAGTCTGCTGTCATTCATCTCCGTCCTTATGAATGGCGGGGAAGCGGCAGCTGTACACAAGGATACACAGCCGTCGCAGCAGAGATGCTTTGAACTGCTCTGCTCCTTTGGGGAAGAGATTTGAGATAAAGCCGAATCTGGAAAGCATCAGTGGTGTTGCACAGAGAGACGCTGATCACCCCCGCCGCCCCGGACCTTTCCACCACTTTCGGTCCCCCTCACCCTGGGGCGGGCACCCTTGTCCCTCTCTTCCCTGTGCTGCCCGCAGCCGGGGGGTCGGGAGCGGAGCGAGGCTTCTCGGGGCTGCGTGTCGATGTCCCCTCACTCCCACCGCACATCTGCCGCGACCCTGCCACATCTGGCCGCCGCCCCGCCGCGGGGCAGCATCTGCCGGCACATCTGGGCGGGCGCGGCCCCTCCCCGCGGGCACATCTGTCGGCGGCGGGGGGCGGCCCCGC